>NC_091291.1:128423605-128781938 GCF_032444005.1 Ranitomeya imitator
GGAGCAGAGACAGACAGGAGAGCAGGAGCAGAGACAGACAGGAGAGCAGGAGCAGAGACAGACAGGAGAGCAGGAGCAGAGACAGACAGGAGAGCAGGAGCAGAGACAGACAGGAGAGCAGGAGCAGAGACAGACTCGCTCCCAGCTTCCTGTAAGACGGATCACACTTGGCAACAGACCGTATACAGCGAGTTACACAGAAGAGAGAGGCCTAGCAGCGAGTTTTTGTGGATAAGACAGCATGATTGCTAAAAAGACAGCATGATTGCTAAAATACTAAAAACACAACATAACATTTTATTACCAAATGGGATCAACTAGGCTGATAGGGCCAGGAGAATTAAAATAATAGAATCCTAAAATTTTAAAGTTGGAAGGGACCTCCAGGGTCATCGTGTCCAACCCCTGCTCAATGCAGGAGTCACTAAACCATCCCAGACAGATCTCTATTTGAAGACTTCCATTGGAGGAGAACTCACCACCTCTCATGGAAGCCTGTTCAACCCATCGATCACCCTCACTATCAAAAAGATTTTTTCTAATATCTAATCTGTATCTTCTGCCTTTCAGTTTCGATCCATTGCCAAATCTTGAAAATGCGGCAGAGGAAAGAACTCAAGGACTTCGGATTTAAATGTAAGCACTCAAATTCTCCGCCTCCCATAAGAAACCATAGAAATGCAACATGATGTGGTCTATAGTGGGATGCGTTACACGACGGGGGGCTCCCTCTCTTCCCATACACCCCCACGGACGCAATCATCTGCTACAAACAAATGCTGAGCAGCCCACCATGCATTATTCATACAGGATAAACGCGGCTGCAGAACTGATGACTAAATGCATTCAGGAAAGATGTAAAAACATAAAAAAATCATAGATAAAAAGAAGCAGGAGGCGAATGTCACCCTGCAGCCTTCAGCGACTCATCAGCGAACGTTCTCTGCCATCGCGCTCCATACACCTACATGGTGCTGATTAGTGCCGGTAAAAATAGATCCTCGGGAAAAAGCAATTTCTACACATTAGTAATCACTTTTGGAAGCCGTGACGCGCAGCCCCCTCCTATGGAGGACGAAACGAGGAGGATCAAGGCAAACCAGGGTACAGATCTATAGGACGGCCATATACAGGCGGGTCAATGACTGTTCAAGAAATCCAATTAGGCTGGTAATGGCCTAAAGAGTCAACTCTTCAGTCTATAGGATCATGTTCACATGTGGTGGATTTCTGTGCAGAATTTGCATTGAAAATCCAAACCAAAGTTAAAGTTCAATGCATGTAGAGTCTATAACATGGGGGAGTGGCTTACAGGGTAATTACGCGCAGAGCAGCCTAAAGACACGCCCCCGAGGAACTCCGGAAGCCATAAAATTAGCGCTACATAAAAAGGCCCATATCTCTGGAACCGTATGGTGGATCTAAAAAAAAATAAAATGACATACTCCATGAAGCAGCAGGAATTAACTAAGAGAAACAGGATACCATTGATCCGGTAACGTTTGTAGGTGAAGCTGCAATAAGTTAGGAGCAAGAAACATTTATGCTGCTTGATGTTGAACAGAACAAAAAAAATAGAAAAGCCTCCTACAGTCCAAGAATGTTTACTGGGCAAATATAGGTACGGCACAACCGGACACAAGATGACGAAAGCTGTTATGAATAGGTAATTCAGAACCACAATGGACCTTGAAGTTCAGAGCACACAAAGTGACCTGACAATTACCCAAAAACATAGGACGAGCTCTGAGACGTGGGAACTCTGCTGACCGCAATCCCTAATCCTATCCAACCACACTAGAGGTAGCCGTGGAGCGCTCCTGACCAGACCTATGCGCCTCGAGCACAGCCTGAGAAACTAGCTAGCCCTAAGAAAGAAAAATAAGCCTAGCTTGCCTCAGAGAAATACCCCAAAGGAAAAGGCAGCCCCCCACATATAATGACTGTGAGTTGAGATGAAAATACAAACGCAGAGATGAAATAGATTTAGCAAAGTGAGGCCCAACTTACTGAACAGACCGAAGATAGGAAAGATTGCTTTGCGGTCAACACAAAACCCTACAAACAACCACGCAGAGGGGGCAAAAAGACCCTCCGCACCGACTAACGGTACGGAGGTGCTCCCTCTGCATCCCAGAGCTTCCAGCAAGCAAGAAAAACCAATATAGCAAGCTGGACAGAAAAAATAGCAAACAAAAAATAACACAAGCCAAACTTAGCTTATGCAGGATAGACAGGCCACAGGAACGATCCAGGAGAAAGCAAGACCAATACTAGAACATTGACTGGAGGCCAGGATCAAAGCACTAGGTGGAGTTAAATAGAGCAGCACCTAACGACTTAACCTCAACACCTGAGGAAGGAAACTCAGAAGCCGCAGTACCACTCTCATCCACCAAAGGAAGCTCATAGACAGAACCAGCCGAAGTACCACTCACGACCACAGGAGGGAGCTTGGCCACAGAACTCACAACAGAAAGCTGAGTCCATCTGTAACTTAAAGAGCTTGTTAAAGCCGAAGAGTATAAACAGGTTATCGAAAATCACTGCAACAATGATATTCGCCCAAACACATGCATTTAGGTAAAGATCTGGTGCTCAAATTCAACATGCCCAATCCCGTTTTCTCCGAAGATTCCGAAGCTTTCATACAAGTGTGATAGTTTACCGGTCCGGATGGAAATGGCAAGTTGAACCAACTTTGTTATGAACATCTTAGGTAAAAAAAAAGAAAAAAGAAATAGAATGTTAAAGGACGGACCAAGTTGTACTCACTGTGTAAAGTCCGCAGAACGCAGCCTGCTTTACCCTCCTGACCATCATGTGTCAGAGCTCTTCAGTTTTCGGTAGACTGTGTGTGAATGTATCCGCCGCTTTGTTATATGAAGTCCGGGCATCTGCCGCCCACTTCCTGAGCGCATGGATAAACGAGGGATTGTTCGGCGGTCCTGGGACGCACCACCGCTATGCATGCTTTTTCGATAAATGACTGGCCTTTGCTAAATTAGCATTTTTTTTTCCGTACAGTGAGCAGCATATGAAATTCCAGAATTTATTTAGACCATTAACTGTTTGCATTTTGCAAAATCAGAAAAATGTCCATTTTCGAAAAGGATTTTTTTTTTTTTTAAATTCCCTTTAATGACATATTGCAGCGAAATCTATTGCACCCCCCAATGACTTCTTTACTTCTATACCAAAAAGAACTCGAACTGAGAAGATGCTGTTACAGAGCCCCCTTTTTCTTGAAAGGGCCATGTTCCAAGTGCCTTGTGTCATGGTGCAAACGGCCTCATCTACTTTTAGGCTCGGGTGACACCAGTCTATACACTGTGTGCAGAATTATTAGGCAAGTTGTATTTTGATCACATGATCCTTTTTATACATGTTGTCCTACTCCAAGCTGTTCAGGCTTCAGAGCCAACTACCAATTAAGTAAATCAGGTGATCTGCATCTCTGTAATGAGGAGGGGTGTTGTCTAATGACATCAAAACCCTATATAAAGGTGTGCGTAATTATTAGGCAACTTCCTTTCCTTTGGCAAAATGGGTCAGAAGAGAGCTTGACGGGCTCTGAAAAGCCCAAAATTGTGAGATGTCTTGCAGAGGGATGCAGCCGTCTTGAATTTGCCAAACTTTTGAAGCGTGATCACCGGAAAAATGAAGCGTTTCATGGCAAATAGCCAACAGGGTTGCAAGAAGCGTGTTGGGCAACAAAGGCGCAAAATAACTGCCCATGAATTGAGGAAAATCAAGCGTGAAGCTGCCAAGATGCCATTTGCCACCAGTTTTGCCGTATTTCAGAGCTGCAACGTTACTGGAGTAACAAAAAGCACAAGGTGTGCGATACTCGGGGACATGGCCAAGGTAAGGAAGGCTGAAAAACGACCACCTTTGTACAATAAATATAAGATAAAACGTCAAGACTGGGCCAAGAAATATCTTAAGACTGACTTTTCAAAGGTTTTATGGACTGATGAAATGAGAGTGACTCTTGATAGGCCAGAGGCCGGATCAGTAAAGGGCAGAGAGCTCCACTCCGACTCAGGCACCAGCAAGGTGGAGGTGGGGTACTGGTATGGGCTGGTATCATCAAAGATGAATTTGTGGGACCTTTTCGGGTTGAGGATGGAGTGAAGCTCAACTCCCAGACCTACTGCCAGTTTCTGGAAGACAACTTCTTCAAGCAGTGTTACAGGAAGAAGTCGGTGTCGTTCAAGAAAAACATGATTTTCATGCAGGACAATGCTCCATCACATGCCTCTAACTACTCCACAGCGTGGCTGGCCAGTAAAGGTCTCAAAGAAGAAAAAATAATGACATGGCCCCCTTGTTCACCTGATCTGAACCCCATAGAGGACCTGTGGTCCCTCATAAAATGAGAGATCTACAGGGAGGGAAAACAGTACACCTCTCGGAACAGTGTCTGGAGGCTGTGGTGGCTGCTGCACGTGATGTTAATCGTAAACAGATCAAGCATCTGACAGAATCTATGGATGGAGGCGGCTAAGTGTCATCATAAAGAAAGGTGGCTATATTGGTCAGTAATTTTTTGGGGGGTTGTTCTTGCATGTCAGAAATGTTTATTTCTAAATGTTGTGCAGTTATATTGGTTTACCTGGTGAAAATAAACAAGTGAGATGGGAATATATTTGTTTTTTATTAAGTTGCCTAATAATTCTGCACAGCCATAGTTACCTGCACAAACAGATATCCTCCTAAGATAGCCAAATCTAAAAAAACCCACTCCAACTTCCAAAAATATTAAGCTTTGATATTTATGAGTCTTTTGGGTTGACTGAGAACATAGTTGTTGATCAATAATAAAAATAATCCTCTAAAATACAACTTGCCTAATAATTCTGCACACAGCGTATTCTCTCATCTTAGAGAACAGGGCCGACTATGTGTATCACACTCTGATCAGAGTGTGATCCGATTTTCTTGGATGAGAATATGGAAAAATAAAATTTCTCCATCTTCTTCCCTCTGTCAGACAGCGCTCGGATGTCATCCAAGTGCAGTTTGAGGTTTTCCACGCGACTCAATGACTTTCATGGTCGAGTACGACCAGAATATTAGATAAAACTCAGGTATGTAGCAAATTTTTTCCTTGAACAGAGAAAAAAAAAATTGGGCAAGTGCACAGACCCATAGAACAATATTTGTCTGAGTATGAGCTGATGTTTTGTTAGATCCAACTCTGTTCAAAAATCTGGTCATGCGCACGCGCCCTTGGACCCGTCTATTTGTTTAAAACACTGTTGGGTGCTCCCTCGAACAAAGGAGTGGCTTTTTTTGGGAGGGTGCAGCTAAGTCAAAGGAGTGTATCTAAAAGGGGATGGCCACCGCTAGGGCAACCCCTTCTTGATGTTTTGCCCCGATGAATCATCTGTGCATGCGCCATTCCAGCGGTGTCGGCACTCGCGGTCCCGGGGATCTCATGCAGCTGTATGACACGTGGTGCCTGGTGCCCAATCAGTTTTCCAAAATCTGTAATGAGGGGACCACGGGGTCAGTCAATGGCTGCGTAGTTGCATGATGCCATCTTCCAAGACCCGGAAATGCCTCCCCAAAGATCATTCCGATAGAATCAAATGCTTGAATTTTTCTTAATGCCCCAAACATAAAACGATTTGCAGGGTGTGATGACATAACGGGGGTCCTAGAATCTCGACAGGCACCCAGATTCGAGAGCTATATAATAATAATAATAATCTTTATATGAGCAAGTTCTTAATGACCTGGCTCTGGCAGGACTCCGAACCAGGATCCTGTGAATCAATTTTCTCAACTCTGTATGATGAATATCAGTTTAAACAATGAATAATAAAAAAAAAACACAATGTTCTGTAAAGGTATGGACTCTTTTCTTAGCAAAAATGAGTGGAAAGTTTCTGTGGAGTTTTTAGACTTGGTGAGAAGGATTTGGAAAGTTTCCACTCAGCTTCTGTTCCAAAAAACTCCACCATAAATGGGCATTGCATGGTTAAAAAAAAAAAAAAAAAAAGATGTTCCAGTACCTATAGTGCTGGGAGAATTCCAATGACTAGGAACCTCTCATTGAAAACGAGTGGATGACAAGTTAGGCTGGTTTCACACTTGCGTTTCAAAACGCATACGTTTAAAAAAAAAAAACGCACAGTGAAAAAACGCATGTAAACGCGTGCAAACGCTGCGGTTTTTTTTACGCATGCGTTTTTGCATGTGGTGAAAAAAATGCGGCGTTTTAACGCGTTTACATGCGTTTTTTCATGCGTTTGCGTTTTTTAAACGCATGCAGATAAATGTGTGACAGCTGCCAATCATCAAAATAAAGTAAAAAACCCACTATAAACAAAAAGAGCTAGGGTTAGGGGTAGGGTTAGGGGTAGGGATCCTAACCCTAACCCTAAAGGGATCCTAACCCTAACCCTACCCCTACCCCTAACTCTAACCCTACCCCTACCCTTAAAGGGATTAGGGTTAGGGTTAGGGGTAGGGTTAGGGGTAGGATCCCTTTATCAATTTTATGGTGTGGGGTGATTTATTAGTGTGTTTTTTTTTTTTAAACGCATGTATTTTTAATGCATGCAAACGCATGTGGTTAAAACGCATGCGTTTACATAGACAGCAATGCATTTTTTTGCCGCAAAAAAACGCATGCTTTTTTTTTGCGGAAAAAAAAGGCCCCTAAAAATACTACATGTTGCATTTCTGCAACACAACGCATGCAGAAAAATACGCATGCGTTGCAAAAATGCGTCAAAACGCATACAAAAAACGCATGCGTTTTTAATGTTAAATATAGGGGGAAAAAACGCATGCGTTTTTTGCATTTTTTACCGCAAAAACGCAAAAAAAAACCCGCAAATGTGAAACCACCCTTACAGAGCATGAGAAAGAGGACACTTCCTGGACATATTAGACTGGTGTGTGCCAAAAGCAGTTTTTTACTTCTTGTGCCTGTTAAGGGCAGGTTTTGTGTGAATGGACAGCGACTCTTTATTTCTTTTCAGTAATAAGAGATGAGGATTTTTTATTTTTTTTAAACATTGCTAATTAGATAGGTCATCAATAGATGCAAATATATTCCCGCAACCTTACGCTGAAAACTGACTTTACTCATGAGATAAATCAGGCTATAATAATACTTACACCCAGAGGAGAGGAACAGAGGGGATTCCCTATTAGCAGGGAACATATTCATTGGCAAGCTCTCACAGAGAAGGATCTTCTTGCTGTGCTAGTATTTGGGAGCTCAGATGCTTGGAGTTTCTCCTTATTAGCGGCAGATAATTAGGCGAAGCAGAAGAAAAAAACGTGGAGCTTTCCAGAATGCTAGAAATATTTTGCAGTAGCAGTCCATAATTAGAAAGTGAAGCAAATTTTCTCAGGGGGAAAAGGGGGAGGCCATTGATGCGGATAGTACACAACACAAAAAGTTATTCTAGATTGTGAATGCGGAATGCCAAAGCTTAACCACATTTGCAGAAAGACTTTCTCACTTGGGGGAGATTATTACAAGAAGGAGCCAGGATGGGGTATCTTTTTACAAGAAGGAGCCAGGATGGGTGATATTATTACAGGGGTGCGAACATGTACAAATCAAACTAAGAGTTTACATATACTATATAAAAAGACACATCTGCATGTTTTTCTGAATATCTGACATGAAAACAGAGTAAAACTTTTCCCGTATCGTGGACCAGACTCTAGTTGCGCCACTGTGGGCATGAAACAGACTATAGCAAGACTGAAAACTGGTACCAAAGAGAAGACACAATCTGACTTAAGGGTTTATTCCATACTTGCCAACTCTTCTGTGATGTTCAAATGGCTCCTGAGAGAAGGCAAGACTACCCAGTCTCCAGAAAATGCGTACATTATTAGTAGTTCTTTTCGACCTGATGAGGCTGGGGTACTTACCATGAAACTTGACGTCAGAACGGCTGTATAATCCTTACATTGAAAATGGTGGAGGCCCACAAAGCAGGAGAAGGCTATAAGAAGATAGCAATGCATTTTCAAGTTGCCCTTTCCTCAAATCAAAATATAATTGAGAAATGGCAGTTAGCAGGAACAGTGAAGGGTCAATATAAGATCTGGAAGACCAAGCAAAATTACAGTGAGCGCTGCTCGTAGAATTCAAAGAAAGGCAAATCAGAACCCCTGATTGACTGCAAAAGACCTTCAGAAAGATTTAGCAGACTTTGACGTTGTGGTACATTGGTTCAGAGACACCTGCACAAATATGGCCTTTATGGAAAAGTCATCAGAAGAAAACTTCTCCTGCATCCTCACCATAAAATTCAGCAACAGAAGTATGCAAAAGAACATCTAAACAAGCCTGATGCATTTTGGAAACAAGTACTGAGGACTTGTGAGGTTAGTATAGAACTCTTTGGCCCTGATGATCAAAGGTATGTGTGGAGAAATAAGGGCACAGAATTTCAGAAAAAAAGAACATCTCGCCAACCATTAAGCATGAGGGCGGACCAATCATGTTCTGGGTTTGTGTTGCAGCCAATGGCGCAGGGAACATTTCACAGGTAGAGGGACGAATGAATTAAATGAAATTTCAACAAATTCTTGATGGAAACTCAACATCTGTAAAAAAAAGCTAAAGTTGAAAAGAGGATTGGATTGCTTCTACAAATGGATAATGATCCTAAACACATGTTAGAATCCACAATAGACGACCTCAAAAGGCACAAGCTGAAGGTTTTACTATGGCCATCACAGTCCCCTGATCTGAACATCATTGAAAATTTGTGCCTAGACCTCAAAAAACAGCAGAAGAAGCAAGACACAGGAATCTCACAGAACTGGGAGAATTTCCCAACGAAGAATGGATGAAAGTCCCTCAAAGAAGAATTGAAAGACTCTTGGCTGGCTACAAAAAGCGTTTACAAGCTGTGATACTTGCAAAAGGGGGTGCTAATAGGTACTAACCGCGCAGGGTGTCCAAACTTTTGCAACCTGGTCAAGAAAAGCAAACAATGCAAATTATACAGGATTTATTCCGCACCTACATGTACATGCACAAATTTGTAAAAAAAATTTTTTTATCTTCTTCACATGTTCAGGATGTCTATCTCTGCAGAGATTGTTTTTCCTTTTTACTTAAATGCATGTACAGGTCCTTCTCAAAAAATTAGCATATAGTGTTAAATTTCATTATTGACCATAATGTAATGATTACAATTAAACTTTCATATATTATAGATTCATTATCCACCAACTGAAATTTGTCAGGTCTTTTATTGTTTTAATACTGATGATTTTGGCATACAACTCCTGATAACCCAAAAAACCTGTCTCAATAAATTAGCATATTTCACCCATCCAATCAAATAAAAGTGTTTTTTAACAACAAACAAAAAAACCATCAAATAATAATGTTCAGTTATGCACTCAATACTTGGTGGGGAATCCTTTGGCAGAAATGACTGCTTCAATGCGGCGTGGCATGGAGGCAATCAGCCTGTGACACTGCTGAGATGTTATGGAGGCCCAGGATGCTTCAATAGCGGCCTTAAGCTCATCCAGAGTGTTGGGTCTTGCGTCTCTCAACTTTCTCTTCACAATATCCCACAGATTCTCTATGGGGTTCAGGTCAGGAGAGTTGGCAGGCCAATTGAGCACAGTAATACCATGGTCAGTAAACCATTTACCAGTGGTTTTGGCACTGTGAGCAGGTGCCAGGTCGTGCTGAAAAATGAAATCTTCATCTCCATAAAGCATTTCAGCCGATGGAAGCATGAAGTGCTCCAAAATCTCCTGATAGCTAGCTGCATTGACCCTGCCCTTGATGAAACACAGTGGACCAACACCAGCAGCTGACATGGCACCCCACACCATCACTGACTGTGGGTACTTGACACTGGACTTCAGGCATTTTGGCATTTCCTTCTCCCCAGTCTTCCTCCAGACTCTGGCACCTTGATTTCCGAATGACATGCAAAATTTGCTTTCATCAGAAAAAAGTACTTGGGACCACTTAGCAACAGTCCAGTGCTGCTTCTCTGTAGCCCAGGTCAGGCGCCTCTGCCGCTGTTTATGGTTCAAAAGTGGCTTTACCTGGGGAATGCGGCACCTGTAGCCCATTTCCTGCACACGCCTGTGCACGGTGGCTCTGGATGTTTCCACACCAGACTCAGTCCACTGCTTCCTCAGGTTCCCCAAGGTCTGGAATCGGTCCTTCTCCACAATCTTCCCCAGGGTCCGGTCTCCTCTTCTCGTTGTACAGCGTTTTCTGCCACATTGTTTCCTTCCAACAGACTTACCATTGAGGTGCCTTGATACAGCACTCTGGGAACAGCCTATTTGTTGAGAAATTTCTTTCTGGGTCTTACCCTCTTGCTTGAGGGTGTCAATGATGGCCTTCTTGACATCTGTCAGGTCGCTAGTCTTACCCATGATGGGGGTTTTGAGTAATGAACCAGGCAGGGAGTTTATAAAAGCCTCAGGTATCTTTTGCATGTGTTTAGAGTTAATTAGTTGATTCAGAAGATTAGGGTAATAGGTCGTTTAGAGAACCTTTTCTTGATATGCTAATTTATTGAGACAGGTTTTTTGGGTTATCAGGAGTTGTATGCCAAAATCATCAGTATTAAAACAATAAAAGACCTGACAAATTTCAGTTGGTGGATAATGAATCTATAATATATGAAAGTTTAATTGTAATCATTACATTATGGTAAATAATGAAATTTAACACTATATGCTAATTTTTTGAGAAGGACCTGTATGTTGGAGTAAAAAAAAAAAACAACAAACGAACACATTTTTACAATTCTGTTTAATTAAAATTTTTTCATTGTTTAACTTTAAGGGCTCTTTTGTTTCTCTGCATATTCATCATGGATGTGATCTCTGGTCACAAATATGCTGACAGGAGCTCGGAAAAAGACAGATAAAAGAGTTAGTTACTCTCCATCTGGTCTGTCAGAACGAGCTCACTGAAGGATTCTTATTAAACCCGTTCTGCATCCATCAATAGACAATGAAATAGAGGCTAAAAAAAGCAAACAGTGCCAAATGTTTAATCACACCCAATTACAAGAAAGCAAAAATTGTCCTCCTTCTCTCATAAATTATATGTTTTCCACCACTTGTTTTCTTGTTGCTCAGTACAAGGGTAGAACAATCTGTGGACTTAGCAGGACTGGAACATATTATTCGAGCGCGCTGAAGTCACTTGGTTAGCACCCGAGCATGCTCAGATAACACCTTATCCCAGCACGTTCACTCATCACTACTAAGCTCCCCAAAATCTGCGGAGTAAAATTTTTGCTGGAGAAAAATAATACATAAAAAAAGTCAACACAAACAAACATAAATAATGCAACAGTAAAATGGCCTGGGCTTACACAATGACTTCAGCCAAGTCTGCACCTATGTATGAATATTGTGTGCGGCATGAATAACAATCTGTGTGGCTCAGCAGGGCTGCAATCAGGCTCGGACTGGCCCGCAGGAGAATAGGAAAATCCTCCGGTGGGCCCCCATGCCAGAGTAAGCGGTAATTGGCCAACACATTAATTCACTGTGTACAGACAAAAGCAGCATCTCATCATTCATTCAACAAATGAAGCTAAACAAAGCCCCCCCAAGTCATTGTTACTGGTGGGTCCCTGCCCCCGCAGTCCGACACTGGCTGCAGTGCAGAGCTACAGGCATAGGTCTAATACACTGACGGGCAGAGACAGAAAAGGCCCCTGTGCAAGAACAGTATAAGGGCCCCATAGATGATCCTAATGCAGCACCGTTTCACCTCTTTTGGAGGCGGTAGTGGCCCCCCACCTCCTGGGGCCCCAAGGTGCCACCAATATGTCTGCCCCTGGCCTAACAAGGACAGGTGAATTGCACAAGATCGGATCATCCATTTTCCAAAATGAAAAATATAAAAACAAAACCATTCAACTTCATAGGATGGAACCTTACTGCCCCGCCATGCAGGAACCTTCCCTCCATCTATGGACTCTTGTGCCCGCAGGATATAGACCACCCCGCCATTGACCCTTTATCGGGGCCCTGATTACAGCGTCAGCAGATGTCTTCCATCCTCTACTGATACATTGTTTCATTAGAACATCATTGTCTGTAAACAGTGCTGATACTTTGTTGCAAAATCTGTCAACACTGAGCTATAATATGTATCTAGAAACAAGCAGACCCTGGAGATCGTCTGCAGCTGAGTGTCCTCCTCTGCTCCATTGCAGTCCTGGTCTTGGCTGTCACTGCAGCCCTTCTAAAGACCTGCAGTCCTATCACTGGGCCCTCGTACACAACCAGACCCGGTGCAGAAAATAATACCGCCACCCGCTGTAACATATTGGATCAGGATGGCATATCATTACACGTC
Organism: Ranitomeya imitator; assembly: GCF_032444005.1. Classification (NCBI taxonomy): domain Eukaryota; kingdom Metazoa; phylum Chordata; class Amphibia; order Anura; family Dendrobatidae; genus Ranitomeya; species Ranitomeya imitator. The sequence continues at coordinate 128,435,955 of NC_091291.1, forward strand.
GTCAATGCAAAAAAAAAAAAATTACAAAAATGCAAAAAATGCAAAATTGTGTTTCCTCTATGGGCATGGAAGTAATATTGCAGCATGCGGATGGCAGAGATGAAGTCTCTGGGCTTTGTCCATAGATACTACACAGACACAGATACTATTAGTGCCAGCAGCAATGATGTGGCGGATACTCACAGACATATGGCTGTAGGTGCAGATCTTATGCTGGGAAGATGCCCGGATGCCCCGCACTCATCATGCTGCCCACTTCATTAGACCCAGCACACACTGAGAATGCCTCTGTGCACAGATCAGGCTGCTTAACTTTGGATGCCAGGGCCGGGAGCAATCCGGTTCTTTGTCATTATCCTGGAAAAAGAAGAAAAAAAACCCACCTCTCCAGAATACTAAATTGTCATGGGCTGAAACTGACGCAAATCTGAACCAACCGGGTGCTTGGATGCTTTTAAGGACGCTCCTCCCTAATAAGCCACTGCAACCGGTTTACAAAGCAGCAGGATGGGAGTGGGGGGGGGATGATTCCGGGTATTGTGCATGTTATATCCTCTACATGTCACCGACACGTCTCATTTATCAAATGGGGAGAAGCCATGGAAAGGAAGCAGCCAATAGGATCACAAGTCAGTGCCACCTTAAATATCAGAGCTGCTGCTGCTGCATGCTGAGGCTGGGAACTGGCCGCGCCACCTTAAATATCAGAGCTGCTGCTGCTGCATGCTGAGGCTGGGAACTGGCAGTGCCACCTTAAATATCAGAGCTGCTGCTGCTGCATGCTGAGACTGGGAACTGGCCGCGCCACCTTAAATATCAGAGCTGCTGCTGCTGCATGCTGAGACTGGGAACTGGCCGCGCCACCTTAAATATCAGAGCTGCTGCTGCTGCTGCATGCTGAGGCTGGGAACTGGCCGCGCCACCTTAAATATCAGAGCTGCTGCTGCTGCATGCTGAGGCTGGGAACTGGCAGTGCCACCTTAAATATCAGAGCTGCTGCTGCTGCATGCTGACGCTGGGAACTGGCCGCGCCACCTTAAATATCAGAGCTGCTGCTGCTGCATGCTGAGGCTGGGAACTGGCCGCGCCACCTTAAATATCAGAGCTGCTGCTGCTGCATGCTGAGGCTGGGAACTGGCAGTGCCACCTTAAATATCAGAGCTGCTGCTGCATGCTGAGGCTGGGAACTGGCAGTGCCACCTTAAATATCAGAGCTGCTGCTGCTGCATGCTGAGACTGGGAACTGGCAGTGCCACCTTAAATATCAGAGCTGCTGCTGCATGCTGAGACTGGGAACTGGCAGTGCCACCTTAAATATCAGAGCTGCTGCTGCTGCATGCTGAGGCTGGGAACTGGCAGTGCCACCTTAAATATCAGAGCTGCTGCTGCTGCATGCTGAGGCTGGGAACTGGCAGTGCCACCTTAAATATCAGAGCTGCTGCTGCTGCATGCTGAGACTGGGAACTGGCCGCGCCACCTTAAATATCAGACCTGCTGTGAAATATCGGTGCAATTATTGGATATGATGTGTATAGACACTGGCGGACATAGACAGGAAAGGACCCCTGTGCAAGAACAGTATATGGGCGCTCTGCAGTCCAATATCTCATCATCATGCACAATTCCACCTGCTCTGGAGGGGGTAGTGACCCCCTTTACCTCTTGGGCACCAGGCTGCACCAATGACACGTCCGCCCCGGTGTATAGACGCGCTTGTGTCACTGGCGCAGCCGCGTACTGCTGTATCTACATGTGACGGTGCCACCTTAAGAGCCGTGTGCTGCTTCTATAGCTTGTATGTAAAGATGGGGCAGTCACTGTTTGCCGTCGCAGGCGCCGTGCTTCGCTTTGTGCAGCTACTGTTTGTTGTACCCATATGTTGTAGCTAGGGCTCGTCACAGTGGCATGCAAAAGTTTGGGCACCCCCGGTCAAAATCATCGTTATTGTGAAGAGCTAAGCAAGTTGAAGATGAAATGATCTTTTAAACGCCTAAAGATAAAGATGACACATTTGCTTTTTGTATTTTAGGCAAAAAATGTATCGGCCCAGTCTCCTTTCAGTAATTTTTTAAAAGTATATATTAATTTTTTTCATTTTAAAATGGCAGAAAGGAAAATGGGCCAATGCAAAAGTTTGGGCGCCCTTAGAGATTTATGTCCTCAGATAACTTTGACCAAGGTTTCAGACTTTAATTAGCCTGTTACGGTTATGGTTCGTTCACCATCATCCTTAGGAAAGAAAAGGTGATGCAGCTTTATAAAAACGCAGCCTCCTCTAAGGTTGTGCTAAAAAAAACAGCAGCCAAGGGTTCTTCTAAGCAGCTGCCCAGCACGCTGAAAATGAAAATGGTGAAGATCCATACAACAGGAGAAGGCTATAAGAAGATAGCAAGGCGTTTTCAACTTTCCCTTTCCTCAGTTAGAAATGTAATTAAGAAATGGCAATTGGAGGTCAAGATAAGGTCTGGAGGACCAAGCAAAATTTCAGTGAGAGCTGCTTGTACGATTGCTAGAGAGGCAAATCAGAACCCCCGCTTGACTGCAAAAGATCTTCATAAAGATTTAGCAGACTTTGCAGTTGTAGTACTTTTGTTCTACTGTTCAGAGACACCTGCACAAATATGGTCTTCATGGAAGAATAATCAGAAGAAAACCTCTCCTGCGTCCTCACCATAAAATTCAGCGTCAGAAGCAAAAGAACATCTAAACAAGCCTGATGCATTTTGGAAACAAGTCCTGTGGACCGATGAGGTTAAAATATATCTCTTTGGCCACAATGATCAAAAGGTATGTCTGAAGAAAAAAGGGCACAGAATTTCAGGAAAAGAACATTTCACCAACCATTAAGCATGGGATGGATCAATCATGCTTTGGGGTTGTGTTGCAGCCAATGGCACGGGGAACTTTACAATCGACCAATTTTCCCTTTTGTGATTTTTAAAATGTAAAAGATGAAAATATTATGTTTGGCAAAAATACAAAGGACTTGTGTCATCTGTAACTTTGGACGTTTTAGAGATCATTTCATCTTCAACTTGCTTAAACTGTTCACAATAACAGTAATTTTGACCCGGGGTGCACAAACTTTTACATGTCACCATAATTCAGGTCATTTTCCTTGTGGAAAGAGCAGGGCAGAATGCTGAAGAGGAGGAGAAGGAGGAGAATGAAAACAAGGACAATGAGGAGGAGAATGAGTAGGAGAATGGGGAGGAGAATGAGAAGGAGGAGAATGAGAAGGAGGAAAATGAGAAAGAGGAGAGTGAGGAGGAGAATGAGATGAATGAGAAGAATGATAATGAGGAGGAGGAAGGGGAGGATAATGAGGAGGAGGAGGAAGGGGAGGATAATGAGGAGGAGGAAGGGGAGGATAATGAGGAGGAGGAGGAAGGGGAGGATAATGAGGAGGAGGAGGAAGGGGAGGATAATGAGGAGGAGGAGGAAGGGGAGGATAATGAGGAGGAGGAAGGGGAGGATAATGAGGAGGAGGAGGAAGGGGAGGATAATGAGGAGGAGGAGGAAGGGGAGGATAATGAGGAGGAGGAGGAAGGGGAGGATAATGAGGAGGAGGAGGAAGGGGAGGATAATGAGGAGGAGGAGGAAGGGGAGGATAATGAGGAGGAGGAGGAAGGGGAGGATAATGAGGAGGAGGAGGAAGGGGAGGATAATGAGGAGGAGGAGGAAGGGGAGGATAATGAGGAGGAGGAGGAAGGGGAGGATAATGAGGAGGAGGAGGAAGGGGAGGATAATGAGGAGGAGGAGGAAGGGGAGGATAATGAGGAGGAGGAAGGGGAGGATAATGAGGAGGAGGAGGAAGGGGAGGATAATGAGGAGGAGGATCACATTTTCATTTTACTAGGAAAAATAGGAAGCATTATGGACAGGTGATGCAGACAAAAAATAATAATAAAAAAAGAAGCTTCCACATTGCCGGCCATATGTATCGGATTAATGTCAGCTGAAACTGCAGGCTGGACCGGACAATTATTGGGGTGTATTGGGGTGTCCCAAATTGCTCTTGATGGTAGATTTGTTGGAAAAGAAAGAACAGGCTATCAGATTCCAACACGCCAGATCCAAGTGTGATAAGTCACTGCCAGAAGTGTCTGGAGGTAGCTTACTACCCTGCGTGTCTATGGAAGGTGCAGAGGTCCCCAGGCTGTGAGCCTAAAGGTACCTTCACAGTGAGCGACTTTAGAACGATAATGATAGCGATCCGTGACATTGCAGCGTCCTCGCTAGCGATATCGTTGTGTTTGACAGGCAGCAGCGATCAGGATCCTGCTGTGACATCGCTGGTCGGAGCTAGAAGGCCAGAACTTTATTTCGTCGCTGGATCACCCGCTGACATCGCTGAATCGGCGTGTGTGACGCTGATCCAGCGATGTCTTGTAACCAGGGTAAACATCGGGTTACTAAGCGCAGGGCCGCACTTAGTAACCCGATATTTACCCTGGTTACCATTGTAAATGTAAAAAAAACAAACACTACATACTTACATTCCGGTGTCTGTCGCGTCCCCCGGCGTCAGCTTCCCGCACTGACTGTGAGTGCCGGCCGTAAAGCAGAGCGGTGACGTCACCGCTGTGCTTTACGGCAGGCAGGCGCTCACAGTCAGTGTAGTATTTTTTTTTTTTAGGTAACCAGGGTAAATATCGGGTTACTAAGCGCGGCCCTGCGCTTAATAACCCGATGTTTACCCTGGTTACCCGGGGACCTCGGCATCGTTGGTCGCTGGAGAGCTGTCTGTGTGACAGCTCTCCAGCGACCACACAGCGACACTGCAGCGATCGGGATCGTTGTCTAGATCACTGCAGCGTCGCTAAATGTGACGGTACCTTAAACGCGTTCAGTCATCAGCTGTCCAAATTGTAAACCAACTAATCACATGTACATTTAGGAAGACCTAACTGCAATCAATGGGGCCATTTGTAGAATATTTTCTTTTTTTTTTTTTTTTTTTCATGTAAATGCAATTGAATTGAAGAACTTAAAAAAAACAAAAGTTCAGAAAAACCAACAAGGAACTGGAAAAGGTTCCCATACATACTGGACAGCTATTCCTTCAGCTTTTACAAGAGGAGTTAGGGCATAAATGATGTTCATGTGCTAATGCTGTAGAATAGAGAGTACCAAGACTGATCGCTCATCAATTAAATGGAATCTGTCAGCACAGAATGACTGTTCAAACCAAGCGCAGGCGATCAGTGCACCCTTGGTGTGGCAAAACAGTTCTGTGCATCTTCCCACCTAGTTGTTTTCCATCTATCCCCACCCTACTCTGGTTCCTGGAAAGCCAGAGCTGTCAATTAAAGAAGTGAAGGGCAGTAATAGATGTAAACCAAGTAAATGGGAAAATGCTATGAACTTTTTGCCAACGTCATGGTGTACCGAGCTCCTGTGCTTGGTTTGGACAGTCATTTTGTGGTGACAGGTTTCTGGTGCAAGCAATTACTTTTATTAGTCCCATGCTTATTGACATGATGTCCCCCTGTGTGAGATCTAAGTGTCACATGTCGGTCAGCATATACACTTTACCTTTTCTGAAAGGCCACAGAACCTGCAACACCATTAACAAGAGGTAACACCAACCAAACACCACCATAAAGAGCAAGGAGATCTCCAAACACCACGGAGACCAAGGAGATCTCCAAACAACAGCATGAAGACCAAGGAGATCTCCAAACAACACCATGAAGACCAAGGAGATCTCCAAACACCACCATGAAGACCAAGGAGATCTCCAAACACCACCATGGAGACCAAGGAGATCTCCAAACACCACCATGGAGACCAAGGAGATCTCCAAACAACACCATGGAGACCAAGGAGATCTCCAAACAACAGCATGAAGACCAAGGAGATCTCCAAACAACAGCATGAAGACCAAGGAGATTTCCAAGCAATATCATGAAGACCAAGGAGATCTCCAAACAAGTCAGAGACAAAGTTGTTGAGAAGTACAAGTCAGGGTTTGGTTAAAAAAAAAAATTCCCAATTTCTGATGATCCACCAGATCACCATCAAATCCATTATCATCAACTGGAAAGAACATGGTGCCACTACATACCTACTAAGAGCGGGCCATCCACCAAAACGGTCAGCCCAGGCAAGGAGGGCATTAATCAAAGAGGCAGCACAGAAACCAATGGCAACCCTGAAGGAGCCTCAGGGTTCCTAAGCAGAGACTGGAGGATCTGTCCATACGATCACAATAAGCCGTACACTCGACAGAGGTGGCCTGTATGGAAGAGTGGGCAGAAAAAAAGCCTTTTCTTACACACAAAAATTGTAAGGCTCATTTTGAGTTTTCCAAAAGACGTGGTAGATTCCCCAAATGTATGGATGAAGGTGCTGTTGTCACATGAGACCAACATTGAACTTTATTGGCCAGCAAGGTAAACGCTGTGTCTTGTGCCAAACCAACACAGTTCATTACCCCAAGAACACCATCCCCACTGTGAAACATGGTGGGGATGTTTTTCCGCAGCAAGGACAGGGAAAATGGTCCGAATAAACGGGAAGATGGATGGTGCGAAATACAGAGATATTCTTGAGCAAAACCTGTTTCAGTTGATTTGAGACTGGGACAGAGGTTCACCTTCAAACAACACAATGACCCATAGCATACTGCTAGAGCAACTGTAACGGTTTTTGCCAGGACAGAGAGGAGCCAGAAGAACGCTGCGTCTGATTTCTCCTACTCCTGCACAGATTAGAAGCACTTCAACTTCTTATTAAATGGTGTAAATTTATTTTGGCAGTGCAGGGGTTAATCTACTCTGTTGAGCGCCCCTGGAGCCACTCCCTTCTCCTATATAATCTGGGCCCTGGCTAGCACTCATTGTCAGAGTTAGCTTTTGCTGCATAGCTGGAGGCTGTTGGTTATTATTTGAGAAAGCCTTGGTGGATTTATCTGTGACTGTTGCTAGGTTTTCAGTGTATTTGATAATTTCCTTTCTTCTCCTACTTAACCCCATCCTCCAATCCCCGATGCATTCCTCGGCTGGCTGAGTGAGCATATTTGTATGTTTGGTATTTTTCGTTATCCCTGTTCGTATTACCTTATTAGTCTGGTTGGTGTATTACTATACACTACTACTCCTCTCTTCCCTGGGTGGTGGAAGGGTACAGACTGAGGGCGGATTCAGGAGCTAAGGCAGGGTACGTGGCCCCGGCATCTTCACCATCAGAAGTAATCCGGGGAACAAGGCTAGCTAGGGCGTTACATGTTAGGTTAGGGTGTAAATGTTTTGGAGTTGCCGAGTCATAGCCCACACTTTAATCCAATTGTGAATCTGTGGAAAGACTTGTAGATCGCTGTTCACCAGAGCAAACATCTAACATGAAGGAGCTGGAGCAGGTTTCCTTGAGGAATGGGCAAAAATTCCAGTGGCAAGATGTGGAAAGCTCATAGAGACTTATCCACAGTGACTTGCAGCTGTAACTGCCACAAAAGGAGGCTCTACAAAGTACTGACTTTAGGGGGCGTGGGTGGGCTGAATAGTTATGCACACTGAAGCTTTCAGTTATTTTGTCCTATTTGGTGTTTCTTCACACACACACAAAAAAAGAAAACCAAATGTTCACAGTTGTAGGCATGAACTGATGCAAATCCTAAAAGATATCAAGGTATCCATCATTTCTTGCCAGCATTAAAAGTTAGCGAAGCCCCAGATTAGTGACTTCTTTTGCAATATAACCCAGGGCCCGATTTTCTACACCATGTAGTAGCAGCTGCAGAGTGGAATTTTTTTTTATTTCTTCATGGCGGAGATATTAGCAATCAAAGTATCTGGCGCCTGATGAGTGAACTTTTGTGAGTGGGCCTCATCAGATAACAAGTCACACAGGGAGGAGTGCAGGACTCCAGTGATAGCACCCACTGGGACTTAAAAATTAACTCATTATGTATCAAAACTTTGCTAATATCTCCACAACGGAGAGGTAAAAGTGGAAGAAAAAAAAAAAAAAAGCAACGTAAAATTTGGTGAAAAGGTTCTCCCACGTAACATAGAAATCCTCATATACTGGCCAGTGCTGCTCCTGCAATGTTATGTCACATGATCACTGCAGCCAATCATCGGCCACTGACCGGCGTCAGCACTCGATGTACTTATGAAGGCTGCAGGCGATCAGCGGTCACTCATTGGCAGAAGATGTGTCGTTGCAAGTATATGATTTGCAGTGGCTACTAGAGTCCAAGATTAGAACCTGGGCCCCCTTTCATGTTGGACAGATGTATGGGCCCTCGTAGAGCTCTAAATCATTTAGAGACATACAAGACGCACCAGCTCTCCCATTATGTAGTAATGTCCCCCTCCTGGGCATATCCTAGTATATATGCTCCACTTCCTTGCCCTATCCTGGTATGTACAGTGCCTTGTGAAAGTATTCAGCTCCCTGGAACTTTTCAACCTTTTCCCACATATCATGCTTCAAACATAAAGATACCAAATGTAAATTTTTGGTGAAGAATCAACCACAAGTGGAACACAATTGTGAAGTTGAACGAAATTTATTGGTTATTTTACATTTTTTTGTGGAAATTCAAAAACTGAAAAGTGGGGCGTGCAATATTATTTGGCCTTTACTTTCAGCGCAGAAGTTCATTGTGGATCTCTGAATGATCCAATGTTGTCCTAAATCCCTAATGATGATAAATATAATCCACCTGTGTGTAATCAAGTCTCCGTGTACATGCACCTGCTCTGTGATAGTCTCAGGGTTCTGTGTGAAGCACAGAGAGCATCATGAAGACCAAGGAACACACCAGGCAGGTCCGTGATACTGTTGTGGAGAAGAATAAAGCCGGATTTGGATACAAAATGATTTCCAAAACTTTAAACATCCCAAGGAGCACTGTGCAAGTGATCATATTGAAATGGAAGGAGTATCATACCACTGCAAATCTACCAACACCCGGCCGTCCCTCTAAACTTTCATCTCAAACAAGGAGAAGACTGATCAGAGATGCAGCCAAGAGGCCCATGATCACTCTGGATGAACTGCAGAGATCTACAGCTGAGGTGGGACAGTCTGTCCATAGGACAACAATCAGTCATACACTGCACAAATCTGGCCTTTATGGAAGAGTGGCAAGAAGAAAGCCATTTCTCAAAGATATCCATAAAAAGTGGTGCTTAAAGTTTGCAACAAGCCACCTGGGAGACACCAAACATGTGGAAGAAGGTGCTCTGGTCAGATGAAACCAAAATCGAACATTTTGGCAACAATGCCAAACGATATGTTTGGCGTAAAGGCAGCACAGCTCATCACCCTGAACAGACCAACCCCACTGTCAAACATGGTGGCGGCAGCATCATGGTTTGGGCCTGCTTTTCTTCAGCAGGGACAGGGAAGATGGTTAAAATTGATGGGAAGATGGATGGAGCCAAATACAGGACCATTCTTGAAGAAAACCTGTTGGAGTCTGCAAAAGACCTGAGACTGGGACGGAGATTTGTCTTCCAACAAGACAATGATCCCAAATATAAAGCAAAATCTACAATGGAATGGTTCACAAATAAACGTATCCAGGTGTTAGAATGGCCAAGTCATAGTCCAGACCTCAATCCAATCGAGAATCTGTGGAAAGAGCTGAAAACTGCTGTTCACAAACGATCTCCATCAAACCTCACTGAGCTCGGGCTGTTTGCCAAGGAAGAATGGGCGAGAATTTCAGTCTCTCCATGTACAAAACTGATAGAGACATTCCCCGAGTGACTTGTAATCGCAGCAAAAGGGGCGCAACAAAGTATTAAGGTAAAGGGACCAAATAATATCGCACGCCCCACTTTTCAGTTTTTGAATTTCCACAAAAATTTAAAGTAACCAATAAATTTCGTTCAACTTCACAATTGTGTTCCACTTGTTGTTGATTCTTCACCAAAAATTTACATTTGGTATCTTTATGTTTGAAGCATGACATGTGGGAAAAGGTTGAAAAGTTCTAGGGAGCCGAATACTTTCGCAAGGCACTGTACATTTCACCATCCTGGTATATATGGCCCCCATCCTGGTATATATGGCCCCCATCCTGGTATATACAGTTAGGGACAGAAATATTTGGACAGTGACACAATTTTCGCGATTTGGGCTCTGCATGCCACCACATTGGATTTGAAATGAAACCTCTACAACAGAATTCAAGTGCAGATTGTATCATTTAATTTGAAGGGTTGAACAAAAATATCTGATAGAAAATGTAGGAATTGTACACATTTCTTTACAAACACTCCACATTTTAGGAGGTCAAAAGTAATTGGACAAATAAACATAACCCAAACAAAATATTTTTATTTTCAATATTTTGTTGCAAATCCTTTGGAGGCGATCACTGCCTTAAGTCTGGAACCCATGGACATCACCAAACGCTGGGTTTCCTCCTTCTTAATGCTTTGCCAGGCCTTTACAGCCGCAGCCTTCAGGTCTTGCTTGTTTGTGGGTCTTTCCGTCTTAAGTCTGGATTTGAGCAAGTGAAATGCATGCTCACTTGGGTTTAGATCTGGAGATTGACTTGGCCATTGCAGAATGTTCCACTTTTTGGCACTCATGAACTCCTGGGTAGCTTTGGCTGTATGCTTGGGGTCATTGTCCATCTGTACTATGAAGCGCCGTCCAATCAACTTTGCAGCATTTGGCTGAATCTGGGCTGAAAGTATATCCCGGTACACTTCAGGATTCATCCGGCTACTCTTGTCTGCTCTTATGTCATCAATAAACACAAGTGACCCAGTGCCATTGAAAGCCATGCATGCCCATGCCATCACGTTGCCTCCACCATGTTTTACAGAGGATGTGGTGTGCCTTGGATCATGTGCCGTTCCCTTTCTTCTCCAAACTTTTTTCTTCCCATCATTCTGGTACAGGTTGATCTTTGTCTCATCTGTCCATAGAATACTTTTCCAGAACTGAGCTGGCTTCTTGAGGTGTTTTTCTGCAAATTTAACTCTGGCCTGTCTATTTTTGGTATTGATGAATGGTTTGCATCTAGATGTGAACCCTTTGTATTTACTGTCATGGAGTCTTCTCTTTACTGTTGACTTAGAGACAGATACACCTACTTCACTGAGAGTGTTCTGGACTTCAGTTGATGTTGTGAACGGGTTCTTCTTCACCAAATTAAGTATGCGGCGATCATCCACCACTATTGTCATCCGTGGACGCCCAGGCCTTTTTGAGTTCCCAAGCTCACCAGTCAATTCCTTTTTTCTCAGAATGTACCCAACTGTTGTTTTTGCTACTCCAAGCATGTCTGCTATCTCTCTGATGGATTTTTTCTTTTTTTTCAGCCTCAGGATGTTCTGCTTCACCTCAATTGAGAGTTCCTTTGACCGCATGTTGTCTGCTCACAGCAACAGCTTCCAAATGCAAAACCACACACCTGGAATCCACCCCTGACCTTTTAACTACTTCATTGATTACAGGTTAACGAGGGAGACGCCTTCAGAGTTAATTGCAGCCCTTAGAGTCCATTGTCCAATTACTTTTGGTCCCTTGAAAAAGAGGACGCTATGCATTACAGAGCTATGATTCCTAAACCCTTTCTCCGATTTGGATGTGGAAACTATCATATTGCAGCTGGGAGTGTGCACTTTCAGCCCATATTATATATATAATTGTATTTCTGAACATGTTTTTGTAAACAGCTAAAATAACAAAACTTGTGTCACTGTCCAAATATTTCTGGCCCTAACTGTATGGCCCCCATCCTGGTATATATGGCCCCCATTCTGGTATATATGGTCCCCATCCTGGTATATATGGCCCCCATCCTGGTATATATGGCCCCCATCCTGGTATATATAGCCCCCATCCTGGTATATATGGCCCCCATCTTGGTATATATGGCCCCCATCCTGGTATATATGGCCCCCATCCTGGTATATATGGCCCCCATCCTGGTATATATGGCCCCCATCCTGGTATATATGGCCCCCATCTTGGTATATATGGCCCCCATCTTGGTATATATGGCCCCCATCCTGGTATATATGGCCCCCATCCTGGTATATATTATCCCCATTCTGACGCTGTTCTTTAATGCATAGAAAAAATAATTATTATACTCGGCTTACCCCGCCGTGCGGCATCTTCTTCTGGACCAGGCAGCTGACTTCACCGTGCAAGTGATGGGAGCACAAGTCGATATCAGCTGCTGGCCTCTGATTGGCCGGCAGCATGTATTGCAGCACACAAACCCGAGGTCGCACATCCAGTTGAAGTCTGTGCTGGCCCCTCACCTGCACGGGTTTGCTCGTGATCGTGACCCCCCCCCCCCGGTGATTTGCATACATATGGTCACAAGCAGACTATTGGGGTGCAGCCTAACGCAATGCCAGTGAATTGAGTGTAGCTGGGCAAGTCTAGTGGACATGTGGCCAGAGGTTTGCTAATCTCGTCCTTGTGGTCCTGCGCCTTCCACGCCGTGCGCACGGTGAGGATTCACCAGTCTGAAGGCACACAGAATGACTGCAGACTTGTACAACCCCTTTAATGTGCCACCTTTGATAAGTATGGAGTCATTTAGGAACCAGGGCACCGGACGTCCTCTTTTTTCTATCTTGATAATGGCTCTCCGTGGACGAAATGTTGTGATTTTTTTTTAATGTGCCAATAAAGTTTACAAAGACGTCCGGTGCCCTGACGGAGCTGATTTGCCACAAGTTACGTCCCAGGTGATAAATATGGGTCTATACTTTCCGGAGTGTCGGGCATTATTGTTTTCATTTGTTTTTGTTTTTTTTAACATATTGTAGATCACAATATTACAAAATATTATTGGTGTGACTATAGCGCCAAACTTACCAGGATCATTTATCACCAGTTATATTCTCCCTTCTCATAAGCGATCAGGGTCGGCAAAGACCCACCAGTAACAATAATTAACCAAAAATAACCTGACCCTAGGACACAAATGTATTTGTACCTCTATGTAATATTGACTTGGCTAGCTTGTTGAATAAATTATTAGATTATACCTTTTTCTGCAGATTGTAAGTGTAATAGCACTACTTATTAGCAATCCTTCTCAGGTGCGGCCCACCGGAGGATACTCCTGCTCTCCCGGGGGCCAGTCCACGCCTGTGTAACACAATTGGTTATGTGCGGAAATCCATTATTGCTTCCATCCATTACTTTCCTTTTCTGTTATGTACTATCAAACATGGACAGAACTTCGCTAAATGTTTTTTTTGCGAATAGATCAGGTACTCACCCTCTCCGCACTAGACCACCACAGCAAGTTCATGAAGGCAGATCTCAGGGTCTTCGTGGACACAATCACTCCAGTCTGTATATAGCATGATCTCCAGTCCATGGATCACAAATCAGCATCTATATTAAGGACAGCAACACCCACCATGATCACTGGCCAAGAAGTGTTGTCAGAGGGAAGGTGGGGGACTGGGGATGGCTGCAGCAAAGGGTTAAGTGATAGAATGCTGCACATGGATACATTGTAGCCACCTACAAAGCTTTATGTGTGCACAGAGGAACGTCAGGGCACGTGATGAGAGCAGATACAATGGAACTTGTCTGTATCAGTGTGTAAATCAAATACAGACAGCTGTAGGGACAATCACATACAATCCCTCCCACCAGAGAGGAAAATATTCGCTGGAAATGCCCCTCCGCATCATATGTATCACATACAACTTCTCTAAGAGTTTAGAGAAAAAAAAAAAAGAAGTTTATAAAAAGTTTTATAAAAAGTTAATTAAAGTTAATAAAATAAATGCCCTCCCGCACCATATTTCACAACCTATTCTACTATAGTCAATAAATACGCCCGACCGCATCATCATATTCGCCAAACATAGAATCACTTCCAATAGAGAAAAAAAAAACAACCTCCCGCACCATCTATATCACATAAATTTTATCTACAATAAATTGTCAGTTAGATACGCCCGACCGCAGCATAATTATAAGCCTTTTCACTCTATGAAGTAAAATGATATAAATCGATCCGCCCGCATCACGCACAGACTGGGTACTATTGAAATGTTGTCTAAGCCCGACCGCGCAGGGTTTTTTTTTAGATTTTTTTTTCCATAAAAAAAATAAAAATAGTTTTTTTTAAAACTTCGCATTCTTTGCTGCTGTTCTAGTTGAGGTAAAATGACATGTAAGGGGGAGTCTACAAAAAATAATATCTATTTTCTAACTAGTTGTGAAATAAATGGTGCAGACAGAGTTCTGGCCGCCCGAGTCGCGTTTCTACCAGTTACAGTCCAGAAACGAAGGAATGATGGGCAGTCGCGTTGCATTGTGGGACTACAGGAAGCTCAGAGCACGTTTGTCCCGTGAAGGAGTAAAACGCAGAAGCATGGCGGCGTCCGGGAAGAGGTGAGAACCGGCCGGAGAAGCGATAAAATGCCGTTAGTCTGTGCTAGAAGCGGAGGGTCGGCGGCACATGTCTGCTGTGCAGATACCGGGCGGCACGTGTGTGCTGTGCAGATACCGGGCGGCACGTGTGTGCTGTGCAGATACCGGGCGGCACGTGTGTGCTGTGCAGATACCGGGCGGCACGTGTGTGCTGTGCAGATACCGGGCGGCACGTGTGTGCTGTGCAGATACCGGGCGGCACGTGTGTGCTGTGCAGATACCGGGCGGCACGTGTGTGCTGTGCAGATACCGGGCGGCACGTGTGTGCTGTGCAGATACCGGGCGGCACGTGTGTGCTGTGCAGATACCGGGCGGCACGTGTGTGCTGTGCAGATACCGGGCGGCACGTGTGTGCTGTGCAGATACCGGGCGGCACGTGTCTGCTGTGCAGATACCGGGCGGCACATGCGGTTTGGCCTCACAGCTTTGTCTCTGTGCAGCCGGTTCTCTCCTCACATGTTGGTCGCTGGTTTTGGTGTCTCCTCTCATCGCCATTTTCCATAATTGTAACAATGCGGCAGTCCGGCTGTACTGTACTGTGAGGGGAGGCCGGCTGTACTGTACTGTGAGGGGAGGCCGGCTGTACTGTGCTGTGAGGGGAGGCCGGCTGTACTGTGCTGTGAGGGGAGGCCGGCTGTACTGTGCTGTGAGGGGAGGCCGGCTGTACTGTGCTGTGAGGGGAGGCCGGCTGTACTGTACTGTGAGGGGAGGCCGGCTGTACTGTACTGTGAGGGGAGGCCGGCTGTACTGTGCTGTGAGGGGAGGCCGGCTGTACTGTGCTGTGAGGGGAGGCCGGCTGTACTGTGCTGTGAGGGGAGGCCGGCTGTACTGTGCTGTGAGGGGAGGCCGGCTGTACTGTGCTGTGAGGGGAGGCCGGCTGTACTGTGCTGTGAGGGGAGGCCGGCTGTACTGTGCTGTGAGGGGAGGCCGGCTGTACTGTGCTGTGAGGGGAGGCCGGCTGTACTGTACTGTGAGGGGAGGCCGGCTGTACTGTGCTGTGAGGGGAGGCCGGCTGTACTGTGCTGTGAGGGGAGGCCGGCTGTACTGTGCTGTGAGGGGAGGCCGGCTGTACTGTGCTGTGAGGGGAGGCCGGCTGTACTGTGCTGTGAGGGGAGGCCGGCTGTACTGTGCTGTGAGGGGAGGCCGGCTGTACTGTGCTGTGAGGGGAGGCCGGCTGTACTGTGCTGTGAGGGGAGGCCGGCTGTACTGTGCTGTGAGGGGAGGCCGGCTGTACTGTGAGGGGAGGCCCACTGTGCTGTGAGGGGAGGCCGGCTGTACTGTGCTGTGAGGGGAGGCCCGCTGTACTGTGCTGTGAGGGGAGGCCGGCTGTACTGTGCTGTGAGGGGAGGCCCGCTGTACTGTGAGGGGAGGCCGGCTGTGCTGTGAGGGGAGGCCGGCTGTACAGTGAGGGGAGGCCGGCTGTACTGTGCTGTGAGGGGAGGCCGGCTGTACTGTGCTGTGAGGGGAGGCCGGCTGTACTGTGCTGTGAGGGGAGGCCGGCTGTACTGTGAGGGGAGGCCCACTGTGCTGTGAGGGGAGGCCGGCTGTACTGTGCTGTGAGGGGAGGCCCGCTGTACTGTGCTGTGAGGGGAGGCCGGCTGTACTGTGCTGTGAGGGGAGGCCTGCTGTACTGTACTGTGAGGGGAGGCCGGCTGTGCTGTGAGGGGAGGCCGGCTGTACAGTGAGGGGAGGCCGGCTGTACTGTGCTGTGAGGGGAGGCCCACTGTACTGTGAGGGGAGGCCTACTGTACTGTACTGTGAGGGGAGGCCGGCTGTACTGTGCTGTTAGGGGAGGCCGGCTGTACAGTGAGGGGAGGCGTACTGTGCTGTGAGGGGAGGCTGGCTGTACTGTGAGGGGAGGCTGGCTGTACTGTACTGTGAGGGGAGGCCGGCTTTACTGTGCTGTGAGGGGAGGCCGGCTGTACAGTGAGGGGAGGCTGGCTGTACTGTACTGTGAGGGGAGGTCGGCTGTACTGTACTGTGAGGGGAGGCCGGCTGTACTGTGAGGGGAGGCCGGCTGTACTGTGAGGGGAGGCCGGCTGTACTGTGAGGGGAGGCCGGCTGTACTGTGAGGGGAGGCCGGCTGTACTGTGAGGGGAGGCCGGCTGTACTGTGAGGGGAGGCCGGCTGTACTGTGAGGGGAGGCCGGCTGTACTGTGAGGGGAGGCCGGCTGTACTGTGAGGGGAGGCCGGCTGTACTGTGAGGGGAGGCCGGCTGTACTGTGAGGGGAGGCCGGCTGTACTGTGAGGGGAGGCCGGCTGTACTGTGAGGGGAGGCCGGCTGTACTGTACTGTACTGTGAGGGGAGGCCGGCTGTACTGTACTGTACTGTGAGGGGAGGCCGGCTGTACTGTACTGTACTGTGAGGGGAGGCCGGCTGTACTGTACTGTGAGGGGAGGCCGGCTGTACTGTGCTGTGAGGGGAGGCCGGCTGTACTGTGCTGTGAGGGGAGGCCCGCTGTACTGTACTGTGAGGGGAGGCCGGCTGTACTGTACTGTGAGGGGAGGCCGGCTGTACTGTGCTGTGAGGGGAGGCCCGCTGTACTGTGCTGTGAGGGGAGGCCGGCTGTACTGTGCTGTGAGGGGAGGCCGGCTGTACTGTGCTGTGAGGGGAGGCCGGCTGTACTGTGCTGTGAGGGGAGGCCGGCTGTACTGTGCTGTGAGGGGAGGCCGGCTGTACTGTGCTGTGAGGGGAGGCCGGCTGTACTGTACTGTGAGGGGAGGCCGGCTGTACTGTGAGGGGAGGCCGGCTGTACTGTGAGGGGAGGCCGGCTGTACTGTGAGGGGAGGCCGGCTGTACTGTGAGGGGAGGCCGGCTGTACTGTGAGGGGAGGCCGGCTGTACTGTGAGGGGAGGCCGGCTGTACTGTGAGGGGAGGCCGGCTGTACTGTGAGGGGAGGCCGGCTGTACTGTGAGGGGAGGCCGGCTGTACTGTGAGGGGAGGCCGGCTGTACTGTGAGGGGAGGCCGGCTGTACTGTGAGGGGAGGCCGGCTGTACTGTGCTGTGAGGGGAGGCCGGCTGTACTGTGCTGTGAGGGGAGGCCGGCTGTACTGTACTGTGAGGGGAGGCCGGCTGTACTGTGCTGTGAGGGGAGGCCGGCTGTACTGTGCTGTGAGGGGAGGCCGGCTGTACTGTACTGTGAGGGGAGGCCGGCTGTACTGTGCTGTGAGGGGAGGCCGGCTGTACTGTGCTGTGAGGGGAGGCCGGCTGTACTGTGAGGGGAGTCCCGCCGTGCCGTACTGTGAGGGGAGTCCCGCCGTGCCGTACTGTGAGGGGAGTCCCGCCGTGCCGTACTGTGAGGGGAGTCCCGCCGTGCCGTACTGTGAGGGGAGTCCCGCCGTGCCGTACTGTGAGGGGAGTCCCGCCGTGCCGTACTGTGAGGGGAGTCCCGCCGTACTGTAAGGGGAGGCTGGCTGTGCCGTACTGTGAAGGTAGTCCTGTCATATGAGGGGAGGCCCGCTGTAATGTACTGTGAAGGTAGTCCTGCTGTAATGTACTGTGAGGGGAGTCCCGCTGTAATGTACTGTGAAGGGAAACCCGCTGTACTGTGCTGCGAGGGGAGGGCCGCTGTAATGTACTGTGAGGGGAGGGACACTGTACTGTGAAGGGAAACCCGCTGTACTGTGAGTGGAGGCCCGCTGTACTGTGCCGCGAGGGGAGGCCGGCTGTGCCGCGAGGGGAGGGCCGCTGTAATGTACTGTGAGGGGAGGGACGCTGTAATGTACTGTGAGGGGAGGGACGCTGTAATGTACTGTGAGGGGAGGGCCGCTGTAATGTACTGTGAGGGGAGGGCCGCTGTAATGTACTGTGAGGGGAGGGCCGCTGTAATGTACTGTGAGGGGAGGGCCGCTGTAATGTACTGTGAGGGGAGGGCCGCTGTAATGTACTGTGAAGGTAGTCCTGCTGTACTGTGAGTGGAGGCCGGCTGTACTGTGAGGGGAGACCTGCTGTAATGTGCTGTGAAGGTTGTCCTGCTGTAATATGAGGGGAGGCCCGCTTTATTGTGAGGGGAGGCCCGCTGTAATGTACTGTGAGGGGAGGCCCGCTGTAATGTACTGTGAGGGGAGGCCCGCTGTACTGTGAGGGGAGGCCCGCTGTACTGTGAGGGGAGGCCCGCTGTAATGTACTGTGAGGGGAGGGACGCTGTAATGTACTGTGAGGGGAGGGACGCTGTAATGTACTGTGAGGGGAGGGACGCTGTAATGTACTGTGAGGGGAGGGACGCTGTAATGTACTGTGAGGGGAGGGACGCTGTAATGTACTGTGAGGGGAGGGACGCTGTAATGTACTGTGAGGGGAGGGACGCTGTAATGTACTGTGAGGGGAGGGACGCTGTAATGTACTGTGAGGGGAGGGCCGCTGTAATGTACTGTGAGGGTAGTCCTGCTGTACTGTGAGTGGAGGCCGGCTGTACTGTGAGGGGAGACCTGCTGTAATATGAGGGGAGGCCCGCTGTAATATGAGGGGAGACCCGCTGTAATGTGCTGTGAAGGTTGTCCTGCTGTAATATGAGGGGAGGCCCGCTTTATTGTGAGGGGAGGCCCGCTGTAATGTACTGTGAGGGGAGGCCTGCTGTAATGTACTGTGAGGGGAGGCCCGCTGTACTGTGAGGGGAGGCCCGCTGTACTGTGAGGGGAGGCCCGCTGTACTGTGAGGGGAGGCCCGCTGTACTGTGAGGGGAGGGACGCTGTAATGTACTGTGAGGGGAGGGACGCTGTAATGTACTGTGAGGGGAGGGACGCTGTAATGTACTGTGAGGGGAGGGACGCTGTAATGTACTGTGAGGGGAGGGCCGCTGTAATGTACTGTGAGGGGAGGGCCGCTGTAATGTACTGTGAGGGGATGGCCGCTGTAATGTACTGTGAAGGTAGTCCTGCTGTACTGTGAGTGGAGGCCGGCTGTACTGTGAGGGGAGACCTGCTGTAATGTACTGTGAAGGGAGTCCTGCTGTAATATGAGGGGAGGCCCGCTGTAATATGAGGGGAGACCCGCTGTAATGTGCTGTGAAGGTTGTCCTGCTGTAATATGAGGGGAGGCCCGCTTTATTGTGAGGGGAGGCCCGCTGTAATGTACTGTGAGGGGAGGCCCGCTGTAATGTACTGTGAGGGGAGGCCTGCTGTAATGTACTGTGAGGGGAGGCCTGCTGTAATGTACTGTGAGGGGAGGCCCGCTGTACTGTGAGGGGAGGCCCGCTGTACTGTGAGGGGAGGCCCGCTGTACTGTGAGGGGAGGCCCGCTGTACTGTGAGGGGAGGCCCGCTGTACTGTGATGGGAGGCCCGCTGTACTGTGATGGGAGGCCCGCTGTACTGTGATGGGAGGCCCGCTGTACTGTGATGGGAGGCCCGCTGTACTGTGATGGGAGGCCCGCTGTACTGTGATGGGAGGCCCGCTGTACTGTGATGGGAGGCCCGCTGTACTGTGAAGGTAGGCCCGCTGTACTGTGATGGGAGGCCCGCTGTACTGTGATGGGAGGCCCGCTGTACTGTGAAGGTAGTCCCGCTGTACTGTGAGGGGAGGCCCGCTGTACTGTGAGGGGAGGCCCGCTGTACTGTGAGGGGACTGTGAGGGGAGGCCCGCTGTACTGTGAGGGGACTGTGAGGGGAGACCCGCTGTAATGTACTGTGAAGGTAGTCCTGCTGTAATGAGGGGAGGCCCGCTGTACTGTACTGTGAGGGGAGGCCCGCTGTACTGTACTGTGAGGGGAGGGCCGCTGTACTGTACTGTGAGGGGAGGGCCGCTGTAATGTACTGTGAGGGGAGTCCCGCTGTACTGTGAGGGGAGACCCGCTGTAATGTACTGTGACGGTAGTCCCGCTGTAATGTACTGTGACGGTAGTCCCGCTGTAATGTACTGTGACGGTAGTCCTGCTGTACTGTGAGGGGAGACCCGCTGTACTGTACTGTGATGGTAGTCCTGCTGTACTGTGAGGGGAGGCCCGCTGTACTGTACTGTGAGGGGAGGGCCGCTGTAATGTACTGTGAGGGGAGGGCCGCTGTAATGTACTGTGAGGGGAGGGCCGCTGTAATGTACTGTGAGGGGAGGGCCGCTGTAATGTACTGTGAGGGGAGTCCCGCTGTAAAGTACTGTGAGGGGAGTCCCGCTGTAATGTACTGTGAGGGGAGTCCCGCTGTAATGTACTGTGAGGGGAGTCCCGCTGTACTGTGAGGGGAGACCCGCTGTAATGTACTGTGACGGTAGTCCCGCTGTAATGTACTGTGACGGTAGTCCTGCTGTACTGTGAGGGGAGACCCGCTGTACTGTACTGTGATGGTAGTCCTGCTGTACTGTGAGGGGAGGCCCGCTGTACTGTACTGTGAGTGGAGGCCCGTTGTACTGTGCCGCGAGGGGAGGGCCGCTGTACTGTACTGTGAGGGGAGGCCCCCTGTACTGTACTGTGAAGGGAAACCCGCTGTACTGTGAGTGGAGGCCCGTTGTACTGTGCCGCGAGGGGAGGGCCGCTGTAATGTACTGTGAGGGGAAGGACGCTGTAATGTACTGTGAGGGGAGGGACGCTGTAATGTACTGTGAGGGGAGGGACGCTGTAATGTACTGTGAGGGGAGGGACGCTGTAATGTACTGTGAGGGGAGGGCCGCTGTAATGTACTGTGAGGGGAGGGACGCTGTAATGTACTGTGAGGGGAGGGCCGCTGTAATGTACTGTGAGGGGAGGGCCGCTGTAATGTACTGTGAGGGGAGGGACGCTGTAATGTACTGTGAGGGGAGGGCCGCTGTAATGTACTGTGAGGGGAGGGCCGCTGTAATGTACTGTGAGGGCCGCTGTAATGTACTGTGAGGGGAGGGCCGCTGTAATGTACTGTGAGGGGAGGGCCGCTGTAATGTACTGTGAAGGTAGTCCTGCTGTACTGTGAGGGGAGGCCCGCCGTAATGTATTTTGAGGGGAGACCTGCCGTAATGTATTTTGAAGGTAGTCCTGCTGTACTGTGAGTGGAGGCCGGCTGTACTGTGCTGTGAGGGGAGGCCGGCTGTACTGTGCTGTGAGGGGAGGCCGGCTGTACTGTACTGTGAGGGGAGGCCGGCTGTACTGTGCTGTGAGGGGAGGCCGGCTGTACTGTGCTGTGAGGGGAGGCCGGCTGTACTGTGAGGGGAGTCCCGCCGTGCCGTACTGTGAGGGGAGTCCCGCCGTGCCGTACTGTGAGGGGAGTCCCGCCGTGCCGTACTGTGAGGGGAGTCCCGCCGTGCCGTACTGTGAGGGGAGTCCCGCCGTGCCGTACTGTGAGGGGAGTCCCGCCGTGCCGTACTGTGAGGGGAGTCCCGCCGTACTGTAAGGGGAGGCTGGCTGTGCCGTACTGTGAAGGTAGTCCTGTCATATGAGGGGAGGCCCGCTGTAATGTACTGTGAAGGTAGTCCTGCTGTAATGTACTGTGAGGGGAGTCCCGCTGTAATGTACTGTGAAGGGAAACCCGCTGTACTGTGCTGCGAGGGGAGGGCCGCTGTAATGTACTGTGAGGGGAGGGACACTGTACTGTGAAGGGAAACCCGCTGTACTGTGAGTGGAGGCCCGCTGTACTGTGCCGCGAGGGGAGGCCGGCTGTGCCGCGAGGGGAGGGCCGCTGTAATGTACTGTGAGGGGAGGGACGCTGTAATGTACTGTGAGGGGAGGGACGCTGTAATGTACTGTGAGGGGAGGGCCGCTGTAATGTACTGTGAGGGGAGGGCCGCTGTAATGTACTGTGAGGGGAGGGCCGCTGTAATGTACTGTGAGGGGAGGGCCGCTGTAATGTACTGTGAGGGGAGGGCCGCTGTAATGTACTGTGAAGGTAGTCCTGCTGTACTGTGAGTGGAGGCCGGCTGTACTGTGAGGGGAGACCTGCTGTAATGTGCTGTGAAGGTTGTCCTGCTGTAATATGAGGGGAGGCCCGCTTTATTGTGAGGGGAGGCCCGCTGTAATGTACTGTGAGGGGAGGCCCGCTGTAATGTACTGTGAGGGGAGGCCCGCTGTACTGTGAGGGGAGGCCCGCTGTACTGTGAGGGGAGGCCCGCTGTAATGTACTGTGAGGGGAGGGACGCTGTAATGTACTGTGAGGGGAGGGACGCTGTAATGTACTGTGAGGGGAGGGACGCTGTAATGTACTGTGAGGGGAGGGACGCTGTAATGTACTGTGAGGGGAGGGACGCTGTAATGTACTGTGAGGGGAGGGACGCTGTAATGTACTGTGAGGGGAGGGACGCTGTAATGTACTGTGAGGGGAGGGACGCTGTAATGTACTGTGAGGGGAGGGCCGCTGTAATGTACTGTGAGGGTAGTCCTGCTGTACTGTGAGTGGAGGCCGGCTGTACTGTGAGGGGAGACCTGCTGTAATATGAGGGGAGGCCCGCTGTAATATGAGGGGAGACCCGCTGTAATGTGCTGTGAAGGTTGTCCTGCTGTAATATGAGGGGAGGCCCGCTTTATTGTGAGGGGAGGCCCGCTGTAATGTACTGTGAGGGGAGGCCTGCTGTAATGTACTGTGAGGGGAGGCCCGCTGTACTGTGAGGGGAGGCCCGCTGTACTGTGAGGGGAGGCCCGCTGTACTGTGAGGGGAGGCCCGCTGTACTGTGAGGGGAGGGACGCTGTAATGTACTGTGAGGGGAGGGACGCTGTAATGTACTGTGAGGGGAGGGACGCTGTAATGTACTGTGAGGGGAGGGACGCTGTAATGTACTGTGAGGGGAGGGCCGCTGTAATGTACTGTGAGGGGAGGGCCGCTGTAATGTACTGTGAGGGGATGGCCGCTGTAATGTACTGTGAAGGTAGTCCTGCTGTACTGTGAGTGGAGGCCGGCTGTACTGTGAGGGGAGACCTGCTGTAATGTACTGTGAAGGGAGTCCTGCTGTAATATGAGGGGAGGCCCGCTGTAATATGAGGGGAGACCCGCTGTAATGTGCTGTGAAGGTTGTCCTGCTGTAATATGAGGGGAGGCCCGCTTTATTGTGAGGGGAGGCCCGCTGTAATGTACTGTGAGGGGAGGCCCGCTGTAATGTACTGTGAGGGGAGGCCTGCTGTAATGTACTGTGAGGGGAGGCCTGCTGTAATGTACTGTGAGGGGAGGCCCGCTGTACTGTGAGGGGAGGCCCGCTGTACTGTGAGGGGAGGCCCGCTGTACTGTGAGGGGAGGCCCGCTGTACTGTGAGGGGAGGCCCGCTGTACTGTGATGGGAGGCCCGCTGTACTGTGATGGGAGGCCCGCTGTACTGTGATGGGAGGCCCGCTGTACTGTGATGGGAGGCCCGCTGTACTGTGATGGGAGGCCCGCTGTACTGTGATGGGAGGCCCGCTGTACTGTGATGGGAGGCCCGCTGTACTGTGAAGGTAGGCCCGCTGTACTGTGATGGGAGGCCCGCTGTACTGTGATGGGAGGCCCGCTGTACTGTGAAGGTAGTCCCGCTGTACTGTGAGGGGAGGCCCGCTGTACTGTGAGGGGAGGCCCGCTGTACTGTGAGGGGACTGTGAGGGGAGGCCCGCTGTACTGTGAGGGGACTGTGAGGGGAGACCCGCTGTAATGTACTGTGAAGGTAGTCCTGCTGTAATGAGGGGAGGCCCGCTGTACTGTACTGTGAGGGGAGGCCCGCTGTACTGTACTGTGAGGGGAGGGCCGCTGTACTGTACTGTGAGGGGAGGGCCGCTGTAATGTACTGTGAGGGGAGTCCCGCTGTACTGTGAGGGGAGACCCGCTGTAATGTACTGTGACGGTAGTCCCGCTGTAATGTACTGTGACGGTAGTCCCGCTGTAATGTACTGTGACGGTAGTCCTGCTGTACTGTGAGGGGAGACCCGCTGTACTGTACTGTGATGGTAGTCCTGCTGTACTGTGAGGGGAGGCCCGCTGTACTGTACTGTGAGGGGAGGGCCGCTGTAATGTACTGTGAGGGGAGGGCCGCTGTAATGTACTGTGAGGGGAGGGCCGCTGTAATGTACTGTGAGGGGAGGGCCGCTGTAATGTACTGTGAGGGGAGTCCCGCTGTAAAGTACTGTGAGGGGAGTCCCGCTGTAATGTACTGTGAGGGGAGTCCCGCTGTAATGTACTGTGAGGGGAGTCCCGCTGTACTGTGAGGGGAGACCCGCTGTAATGTACTGTGACGGTAGTCCCGCTGTAATGTACTGTGACGGTAGTCCTGCTGTACTGTGAGGGGAGACCCGCTGTACTGTACTGTGATGGTAGTC
This sequence comes from Ranitomeya imitator, assembly GCF_032444005.1. NCBI lineage: Eukaryota > Metazoa > Chordata > Amphibia > Anura > Dendrobatidae > Ranitomeya > Ranitomeya imitator. The sequence continues at coordinate 128,460,509 of NC_091291.1, forward strand.
CTGCTGTACTGTGAGGGGAGGCCCGCTGTACTGTACTGTGAGTGGAGGCCCGTTGTACTGTGCCGCGAGGGGAGGGCCGCTGTACTGTACTGTGAGGGGAGGCCCCCTGTACTGTACTGTGAAGGGAAACCCGCTGTACTGTGAGTGGAGGCCCGTTGTACTGTGCCGCGAGGGGAGGGCCGCTGTAATGTACTGTGAGGGGAAGGACGCTGTAATGTACTGTGAGGGGAGGGACGCTGTAATGTACTGTGAGGGGAGGGACGCTGTAATGTACTGTGAGGGGAGGGACGCTGTAATGTACTGTGAGGGGAGGGCCGCTGTAATGTACTGTGAGGGGAGGGACGCTGTAATGTACTGTGAGGGGAGGGCCGCTGTAATGTACTGTGAGGGGAGGGCCGCTGTAATGTACTGTGAGGGGAGGGACGCTGTAATGTACTGTGAGGGGAGGGCCGCTGTAATGTACTGTGAGGGGAGGGCCGCTGTAATGTACTGTGAGGGCCGCTGTAATGTACTGTGAGGGGAGGGCCGCTGTAATGTACTGTGAGGGGAGGGCCGCTGTAATGTACTGTGAAGGTAGTCCTGCTGTACTGTGAGGGGAGGCCCGCCGTAATGTATTTTGAGGGGAGACCTGCCGTAATGTATTTTGAAGGTAGTCCTGCTGTACTGTGAGTGGAGGCCGGCTGTACTGTGAGGGGAGACCTGCTGTAATGTACTGTGAAGGGAGTCCGGCTGTAATATGAGGGGAGGCCCGCTGTAATATGAGGGGAGACCCGCTGTAATGTGCTGTGAAGGTTGTCCTGCTGTAATATGAGGGGAGGCCCGCTTTATTGTGATTGGAGGCCCGCTGTAATGTACTGTGAGGGGAGGCCCGCTGTACTGTGAGGGGAAGCCCGCTGTACTGTGAGGGGAGGCCCGCTGTACTGTGATGGGAGGCCCGCTGTACTGTGATGGGAGGCCCGCTGTACTGTGATGGGAGGCCCGCTGTACTGTGATGGGAGGCCCGCTGTACTGTGATGGGAGGCCCGCTGTACTGTGATGGGAGGCCCGCTGTACTGTGAAGGTAGTCCCGCTGTACTGTGATGGGAGGCCCGCTGTACTGTGATGGGAGGCCCGCTGTACTGTGAAGGTAGTCCCGCTGTACTGTGAGGGGAGGCCCGCTGTACTGTGAAGGTAGTCCCGCTGTACTGTGAGGGGAGGCCCGCTGTACTGTGATGGGAGGCCCGCTGTACTGTGATGGGAGGCCCGCTGTACTGTGAAGGTAGTCCCGCTGTACTGTTAGGGGAGGCCCGCTGTACTGTGAAGGTAGTCCCGCTGTACTGTGAGGGGAGGCCCGCTGTACTGTGATGGGAGGCCCGCTGTACTGTGATGGGAGGCCCGCTGTACTGTGAAGGTAGTCCCGCTGTACTGTGAGGGGAGGCCCGCTGTACTGTGAAGGTAGTCCCGCTGTACTGTGAGGGGAGGCCCGCTGTACTGTGAGGGGAGGCCCGCTGTACTGTGAGGGGACTGTGAGGGGAGGCCCGCTGTACTGTGAGGGGACTGTGAGGGGAGACCCGCTGTAATGTACTGTGAAGGTAGTCCTGCTGTAATGAGGGGAGGCCCGCTTTACTGTACTGTGAGGGGAGGCCCGCTGTACTGTACTGTGAGGGGAGGGCCGCTGTACTGTACTGTGAGGGGAGGGCCGCTGTAATGTACTGTGAGGGGAGTCCCGCTGTACTGTGAGGGGAGACCCGCTGTAATGTACTGTGACGGTAGTCCCGCTGTAATGTACTGTGACGGTAGTCCCGCTGTAATGTACTGTGACGGTAGTCCTGCTGTACTGTGAGGGGAGACCCGCTGTACTGTACTGTGATGGTAGTCCTGCTGTACTGTGAGGGGAGGCCCGCTGTACTGTACTGTGAGGGGAGGGCCGCTGTAATGTACTGTGAGGGGAGGGCCGCTGTAATGTACTGTGAGGGGAGGGCCGCTGTAATGTACTGTGAGGGGAGGGCCGCTGTAATGTACTGTGAGGGGAGTCCCGCTGTAAAGTACTGTGAGGGGAGTCCCGCTGTAATGTACTGTGAGGGGAGTCCCGCTGTAATGTACTGTGAGGGGAGTCCCGCTGTACTGTGAGGGGAGACCCGCTGTAATGTACTGTGACGGTAGTCCCGCTGTAATGTACTGTGACGGTAGTCCTGCTGTACTGTGAGGGGAGACCCGCTGTACTGTACTGTGATGGTAGTCCTGCTGTACTGTGAGGGGAGGCCCGCTGTACTGTACTGTGAGTGGAGGCCCGTTGTACTGTGCCGCGAGGGGAGGGCCGCTGTACTGTACTGTGAGGGGAGGCCCCCTGTACTGTACTGTGAAGGGAAACCCGCTGTACTGTGAGTGGAGGCCCGTTGTACTGTGCCGCGAGGGGAGGGCCGCTGTAATGTACTGTGAGGGGAAGGACGCTGTAATGTACTGTGAGGGGAGGGACGCTGTAATGTACTGTGAGGGGAGGGACGCTGTAATGTACTGTGAGGGGAGGGACGCTGTAATGTACTGTGAGGGGAGGGCCGCTGTAATGTACTGTGAGGGGAGGGACGCTGTAATGTACTGTGAGGGGAGGGCCGCTGTAATGTACTGTGAGGGGAGGGCCGCTGTAATGTACTGTGAGGGGAGGGACGCTGTAATGTACTGTGAGGGGAGGGCCGCTGTAATGTACTGTGAGGGGAGGGCCGCTGTAATGTACTGTGAGGGCCGCTGTAATGTACTGTGAGGGGAGGGCCGCTGTAATGTACTGTGAGGGGAGGGCCGCTGTAATGTACTGTGAAGGTAGTCCTGCTGTACTGTGAGGGGAGGCCCGCCGTAATGTATTTTGAGGGGAGACCTGCCGTAATGTATTTTGAAGGTAGTCCTGCTGTACTGTGAGTGGAGGCCGGCTGTACTGTGAGGGGAGACCTGCTGTAATGTACTGTGAAGGGAGTCCGGCTGTAATATGAGGGGAGGCCCGCTGTAATATGAGGGGAGACCCGCTGTAATGTGCTGTGAAGGTTGTCCTGCTGTAATATGAGGGGAGGCCCGCTTTATTGTGATTGGAGGCCCGCTGTAATGTACTGTGAGGGGAGGCCCGCTGTACTGTGAGGGGAAGCCCGCTGTACTGTGAGGGGAGGCCCGCTGTACTGTGAGGGGAGGCCCGCTGTACTGTGATGGGAGGCCCGCTGTACTGTGATGGGAGGCCCGCTGTACTGTGATGGGAGGCCCGCTGTACTGTGATGGGAGGCCCGCTGTACTGTGATGGGAGGCCCGCTGTACTGTGAAGGTAGTCCCGCTGTACTGTGATGGGAGGCCCGCTGTACTGTGATGGGAGGCCCGCTGTACTGTGAAGGTAGTCCCGCTGTACTGTGAGGGGAGGCCCGCTGTACTGTGAAGGTAGTCCCGCTGTACTGTGAGGGGAGGCCCGCTGTACTGTGAAGGTAGTCCCGCTGTACTGTGAGGGGAGGCCCGCTGTACTGTGATGGGAGGCCCGCTGTACTGTGATGGGAGGCCCGCTGTACTGTGATGGGAGGCCCGCTGTACTGTGATGGGAGGCCCGCTGTACTGTGAAGGTAGTCCCGCTGTACTGTGATGGGAGGCCCGCTGTACTGTGATGTGAGGCCCGCTGTACTGTGATGGGAGGCCCGCTGTACTGTGATGGGAGGCCCGCTGTACTGTGAAGGTAGTCCCGCTGTACTGTGAAGGTAGTCCCGCTGTACTGTGAAGGTAGTCCCGCTGTACTGTGAAGGTAGTCCCGCTGTACTGTGATGGGAGGCCCGCTGTACTGTGAAGGTAGTCCCGCTGTACTGTGAGGGGAGGCCGGCTGTACTGTGAGGGGAGGCCGGCTGTACTGTGAGGGGAGGCCGGCTGTACTGTGAGGGGAGACCGGCTGTACTGTGAGGTCAGGCCCGCTGTACTGTGAGGTCAGGCCCGCTGTACTGTGAGGGGAGGCCGGCTGTACTGTGAGGGGAGGCCGGCTGTACTGTGATGGGAGGCCTGCTGTACTGTACTGTGAGGGGAGGCCCGCTGTAATGTACTGTGAAGGTAGTCCTGCTGTAATATGAGGGGAGACCCGCTGTAATGTACTGTGAAGGTAGTCCTGTTGTAATATGAGGGGAAGCCGGCTGTACTGTGAGGGGAGGCCGGCTGTACTGTGAGGCTGTACTATAGCTGCAGGGTGGTCTCTTCCGTCTCCAGTGGCGGTAGCCCATTCTCTATGTGCGGGGCGACCTCCATCTCCAGCAGGGCCCCTTCTATAGGTGCTGGGAGGCCTCCTCCATCCTCTGCGGGGCCCTTTCTATAGGTGCTGGGCACCTCCTCCGTCCCTGGCTGTAGCCCGTTCTATAGCTGCTGGGCGACCTCCTCCGTCCCTGGCTGTAGCCCGTTCTATAGGTGTTGGGAGGCTTCCTCCAGGGCCCGTTCTATAGATGCGGGGCCACATCTACCCACCATGACAGGGACGAGCCCTGAAATCATTCTCAACAGGTGGTAAGAGTTGAATCCAACCTGCAGTCACCCCTCCGCGCTGCTCCCCACTGGATGTCACATAAGTCATCCTCCATCTAGCTTGTACGGGGGGCTCCGGACCGCCCCAGGACACAGAGGTTGGGGTACAGATACTTTTGTTTGACCCCTCTGATGAGGAGTCCGTTAGACTTTGTATGTAATGTGTTTACTCAGTTTCACTCCATACATGACCGCTGCAACCAATCACTGGCCTCTGCAGTCTTATGCTATATGTACTGACATCATTGATTGGCTGCAGCGGTCATGTGATCCCTGCAGTGAGTGGCCTAATCCTTAATAAATGATGGACTTAGATTTCGTCTGAAACATGTAAGAAACAATCTCCTATTTCTCAGATGTTCCAGGATCCTCGGTGTTGTCACTTTTTGAATCTTGTTTAGGCCCCTTTCACACATCAGCTTTTTTGCCAACAGTCGCAAACCGTCGATTTTGAAAAAAAATAACGGATCTGGCGACTGATGCCGCTGGATCCTCTCTTTTCTCATAGACTTGTATTAGCGACGGATTGCCTCACGTTTCATCCGTCTTTTGCCGGATCCGTTTTAAAATTGTTTGTCTGGCGGCCGGAAAGAACGGACAAAGTAACGTTTTTTTGTGTACTTAGTAAAAACGGACAGCGATGACGGATCTGTCGCCGTCCGTCATTTGCTGGAATGGAAGCCTACGGGCCCCGGAACCGTCAAATGATGGAATCCGGCGTCAGATTCCGTTTTTTTAAACTGAGCATGCTCCAGTTTTTTTTTTTTTTTAAATTTAGGATCCAATTAGCCAAATCCGCTAGTCGTATCCGGCTAAAAACGGATCAAATCGCTTCAGTTTCTCACAATCTGCAACCGATCTGTCGAGCCAATGGATTGTGTCTGATGGCAAAAAACTGATGTGTGAAAGGGGACTGTAAGGGTACCGTCACACTATACGATTTACCTACGATCACGACCAGCGATATGACCTGGCCGTGATCGTAGGTAAATCGTAGTGTGGTCGCTGGGGAGCTGTCACACAGACAGCTCTCCAGCGACCAACGATGCCGAGGTCCCTGGGTAACCAGGGTAAACATCGGGTAACTAAGCGCAGGACCGCGCTTAGTAACCCGATGTTTACCCTGGTTACAAGCGTAAAACTAAAAAAAAAACAAACAGCACATGCTTACATCTGGTGTCCGTCACGTCCCTTGCCGTCTGTTTCCCGCACTGTGACTGCCGGCCGTAAAGTGAAAGTACGTCACCGCTGTGCTCTGCTTTCACTTTACGGTCGGCAGTCACAGTGCGGGAAGCAGACGGCAAGGGACCTGACGGACACCAGAATGTAAGTATGTGCTGTTTGTTTTTTTTTTAGTTTTACGCTTGTAACCAGGGTAAAAATCGGGTTACTAAGCGCGGCCCTGCGCTTAGTTACCCGATGTTTACCCTGGTTACAAGCGAACGCATCGCTGGATCGCATCGCTAGATCGGTGTCACACACACCGATCTAGCGATGACAGCGGGAGATCCAGCGATGAAAGAAAGTTCCATACGATCTGCTACGACGTACGATTCTCAGCAGGATCCCTGATCGCTGCTGCGTGTCAGACACAGCGATATCGTAACGATATCGCTGGAACGTCACGAATCGTACCGTCGTAGCGATCGAAATGGTATAGTGTGACTGTACTCTTAGACTCATGCTGGTGTGGTAGATGGAGGCAGGTATATCTCGCCCAGGTGTTTGTCCTATGTGAATTAGGCCACTCAGTATCTTCAGGGTGCTAATGGGTTAATGGTTGCAGGAATAAAAGATGACCAGCTGGGTGTTTCCAGCGTCTGCCTGGGGCACACAGATTGCCTGCCTGTGTGAGACAAACATGAGTGAAGAGCTCTGCTCAAGATCTGTGTGATGTTAGCTGGGTGGGAGAAGCCCCCCAGTTGTTGAGATGGCAACGTATTTGTTTAGTTAGTGCCGGACAGGCTAGGATTTATTTTTATGTTTTGTTTTGTTCATGTTGCTTTCACGTTAATAAATCTGACCTGAGGTCAGCCTGCTCAGAAACCTGCTGTATGCCTCAGATTCAATGCACAAACCACGTGACCTTTCATCCCAGAGTGTTTTGTCACATTGTGGTGGAGAACGCGGGCATACCGTGGCACAGGCGACAGCATGGAAGACGTGGTGAAAGCCTTAGTACAGTCCACTGCCGTACAGCAGCAGGCCACTGCCGCACAGCACGAAGCTAATCGCTTGATGGCCGCACAGCTGAAGGAGTTACTGGACATGACGGTTGCAGACCGCCAACTTCTCCAACAGGTGGCGCAGCGCCTGGTGAGCATGCCTGACGCTGACCCGGAAGCAGAGTCCAGAAGGATCCATGTGAGTCGATACTGGCAAAAGCTGACTGCAGAAGATGACGTCGAGGCATACCTGACAACGTTTGAGCGGACGGCATTGAGAGAGAAGTGGCCGAAGGCACGATGGGCCGATTTGATTGCCCCGTTTCTCTCCGGCGAGGCCCAAAAAGCTTACCATGATTTGGACCCGGAGGTCGCTCAGGACTTTGAGAAGCTGAAAGCTGAGATCCTGGCCCGGCTGGGTGTGACGACGGCTGTCCGTGCACAGAGGGTACATCAGTGGACATACCAGCAAGATAAACCGGCGCGGTCTCAGATGTTCGACCTGATCTACTTGACAAAGAAATGGCTGCAAACCGAGGTACTGACAATACCCGAAATAATCCAGCGTGTTGTCCTGGACAAGTACCTGAGAGTACTACCCCCAGCGCTGAAAAGGTGGGTAAGCCAAGGAAATCCCACGACAGCGGATCAACTTGTGGAGTTGGTCGAGCGTTATTCCGTGGCAGAAGGACTTCCCGACGACACCGCCAACCCCCGGTCTGTGCCTCCTCGTGGAACCGGTAAGACTGTTCCAGGGACCACGGGTGAAGGAAAATCGCTTAAAACTGTGGGGGAGGAGTCCGGGACTGTTCGCACTCCGAGACCAAGAGTATTGGACGGTGGTCTCAGTAGGGGACCTGTTAGGTGTTTCCGCTGCCATGAGAAGGGTCATGTTTCTGCGAACTGTCCTGTTACCGCTGAACCCATGCAGTGCGACGTTATAGACTCTAGAAAACGCATGTCTTTGGTTACACAGCTAGTGAGTGTGAATGCGGGTCAAAATGATACAGTGAAACACCTGTGTGAATTATCTGTTGATGGGAAAAATGTTGTGGCATTACTAGACTCTGGAAGTGTGGTGACTCTGGTGAAAGCTAGTCTGGTGGCACTTCCGTCTGGTCCGTCTGACAAGTTTTCTGTGACTTGTGTGCATGGTGATACCCGCTCGTACTTAACAGCGGTCATATGGATTTCTACTCCCTATGGGTCAGTGCAGCACAAAGTGGGACTCGTTCCCGCATTGTTACAGGATGTAATCCTGGGCAGGGATTTTCCCTATTTCTGGCAGTTGTGGGAGAATCAGTTGCTCCTTCACGGTAGCTGTACCCGTGAATCTTCTCCCATGCCATCTGGAGGTCCCGAGTCCCTAGAGGAGACCCCACAGGAAGATGTTGCTGGGGAGGTTAGTGAATCTAACCTTCAGTACCCCTTCTCCGTCATGGCGGGGGAAACAGAGGAAACTGAGGAACCTCAGCGAGAGGCGGAGGCAGACATCCATCCGGCACCCTGCCTGCCAGATTTGGGAGTCCAGGTGGATGACTTCCACAGCGAGCAAATGAAAGATCCTACCCTGACTCCGGCTAGGAAAAATGTAAAAATGATAGATGGGGTACCCGTAGAACCTGACACTAGGCTAGCGTACCCGTATATGGTTCTTGAAAATGATTTGCTCTACCAGGTAGAAAAAAAAGGGGAAGACACAGTGCAACGGTTAGTGGTACCCAAACCTTATCGGCGGAAGGTACTGGATTTGGCCCACGGACATAAAATGGGGGGACATCTGGGGGTACAGAAAACCACAGAAAGGATATTGCATTGTTTTGTTTGGCCTGGAATACATTATGATGTGCGTAACTATTGTGAGTCCTGTCCAGAGTGCCAAATCGCGGCCCCTAAATCTCAGTTCCGTAGCCCTTTGGTACCCCTTCCTATCATCAGGGTCCCTTTTGAGAGAATTGGAATGGATTTGGTTGGGCCCCTTCCCCGATCCGCACGTGGGCACCAACATATCCTCGTCATCGTGGACTATGCCACTCGTTACCCGGAAGCCGTCCCTTTGCGTAACACAGCTACCAAGACGATCGCCAAGGAATTGGTACAAGTGTTTAGTCGGGTGGGAATTCCAAAACAGATACTCACCGACCAGGGGATTCCCTTTATGTCGAGGGTAATGAAGGAGCTCTGCAGGCTCTTACAAATAGACCCGTTGCGTACGTCTGTCTATCACCCTCAAACAGATGGCCTGGTTGAGCGCTTCAACAAAACCTTAAAACAGATGCTCCGGAAGGCGATAGACAAAGATGGGAAGAACTGGGATTACTTGTTACCCTATTTGCTGTTTGCCATTAGGGAAGTTCCCCAGTCTTCCACAGGATTTTCGCCTTTCGAACTGTTGTACGCCCGTCGTCCCCGGGGACTGCTGGACGTCGCAAAAGAAACCTGGGAAGGTCAAGTCACTCCCTTTAAAACGGTGATCGACCATGTAACACAAATGCAGGATCGTATTGCCGCTGTCATGCCCATTGTTAGGGACCATATTTTACAGGCCCAGGGAGCACAGAGGCAAAGTTATGATAGAGGCGCTAAGGTCCGTACATTTGCACCCGGCGATAGGGTGTTGGTCCTAATCCCTACGGTGGATAGTAAATTCCTGGTGAAATGGCAGGGCCCATTTGAGGTCCGAGAAAGAGTTGGTGAAGTGAACTATAAAGTGTACCAGCCGGGTAAGAGAAAACCGGAACAGATTTATCATGTGAATCTGATAAAATCCTGGAAAGACCGCTCTGCCCTAACGGCCTGAAACGGGCTTTGTGCTCTCAGCCCCTACTACATAGTAACATAGTAACATAGTTAGTAAGGCCGAAAAAAGACATTTGTCCATCCAGTTCAGCCTATATTCCATCATAATAAATCCCCAGATCTACGTCCTTCTACAGAACCTAATTGTATGATACAATATTGTTCTGCTCCAGGAAGACATCCAGGCCTCTCTTGAACCCCTCGACTGAGTTCGCCATCACCACCTCCTCAGGCAAGCAATTCCAGATTCTCACTGCCCTAACAGTAAAGAATCCTCTTCTATGTTGGTGGAAAAACCTTCTCTCCTCCAGACGCAAAGAATGCCCCCTTGTGCTCGTCACCTTCCTTGGTATAAACAGATCCTCAGCGAGATATTTGTATTGTCCCCTTATATACTTATACATGGTTATTAGATCGCCCCTCAGTCGTCTTTTTTTCTAGACTAAATAATCCTAATTTCGCTAATCTATCTGGGTATTGTAGTTCTCCCATCCCCTTTATTAATTTTGTTGCCCTCCTTTGTACTCTCTCTAGTTCCATTATATCCTTCCTGAGCACCGGTGCCCAAAACTGGACAAAGTACTCCATGTGCGGTCTAACTAGGGATTTGTACAGAGGCAGTATAATGCTCTCATCATGTGTATCCAGACCTCTTTTAATGCACCCCATGATCCTGTTTGCCTTGGCAGCTGCTGCCTGGCACTGGCTGCTCCAGGTAAGTTTATCATTAACTAGGATCCCCAAGTCCTTCTCCCTGTCAGATTTACCCAGTGGTTTCCCGTTCAGTGTGTAATGGTGACATTGATTCCTTCTTCCCATGTGTATAACCTTACATTTATCATTGTTAAACCTCATCTGCCACCTTTCAGCCCAAGTTTCCAACTTATCCAGATCCATCTGTAGCAGAATACTATCTTCTCTTGTATTAACTGCTTTACATAGTTTTGTATCATCTGCAAATATCGATATTTTACTGTGTAAACCTTCTACCAGATCATTAATGAATATGTTGAAGAGAACAGGTCCCAATACTGACCCCTGCGGTACCCCACTGGTCACAGCGACCCAGTTAGAGACTATACCATTTATAACCACCCTCTGCTTTCTATCACTAAGCCAGTTACTAACCCATTTACACACAATTTCCCCCAGACCAAGCATTCTCATTTTGTGTACCAACCTCTTGTGCGGCACGGTATCAAACGCTTTGGAAAAATCGAGATATACCACGTCCAATGACTCACCGTGGTCCAGCCTATAGCTTACCTCTTCATAAAAACTGATTAGATTGGTTTGACAGGAGCGATTTCTCATAAAACCATGCTGATATGGAGTTAAACAGTTATTCTCATTGAGATAATCCAGAATAACATCCCTCAGAAACCCTTCAAATATTTTACCAACAATAGAGGTTAGACTTACTGGCCTATAATTTCCAGGTTCACTTTTAGAGCCCTTTTTGAATATTGGCACCACATTTGCTATGCGCCAGTCCTGCGGAACAGACCCTGTCGCTATAGAGTCCCTAAAAATAAGAAATAATGGTTTATCTATTACATTACTTAGTTCTCTTAGTACTCGTGGGTGTAAGCCATCCGGACCCGGAGATTTATCTATTTTAATCTTATTTAGCTGGTTTCGCACCTCTTCTTGGGTTAGATTGGTGACCCTTAATATAGGGTTTTCATTGTTTCTTGGGATTTCACCTAGCATTTCATTTTCCACCGTGAATACCGTGAAGAAGAAGGTGTTTAATATGTTAGCTTTTTCCTCGTCATCTACAACCATTCTTTCCTCACTATTTTTTTAAGGGGCCTACATTTTCAGTTTTTATTCTTTTACTATTGATATAGTTGAAGAACAGTTTGGGATTAGTTTTACTCTCCTTAGCAATGTGCTTCTCTGTTTCCTTTTTGGCAGCTTTAATTAGTTTTTTAGATAAAGTATTTTTCTCCCTATAGTTTTTTAGAGCTTCAATGGTGCCATCCTGCTTTAGTAGTGCAAATGCTTTCTTTTTACTGTTAATTGCCTGTCTTACTTCTTTGTTTAGCCACATTGGGTTTTTCCTATTTCTAGTCCTTTTATTCCCACAAGGTATAAACCGCTTACACTGCCTATTTAGGATGTTCTTAAACATTTCCCATTTATTATCTGTATTCTCATTTCTGAGGATATTGTCCCAGTCTACCAGATTAAGGGCATCTCTAAGCTGGTCAAACTTTGCCTTCCTAAAGTTCAGTGTTTTTGTGACTCCCTGACAAGTCCCCCTAGTGAAAGACAGGTGAAACTGCACAATATTGTGGTCGCTATTTCCTAGATGCCCAACCACCTGCAGATTTGTTATTCTGTGAGGTCTATTAGAATAACAAATCTGCAGGTGGTCGGGCATCTAGGAAATAGCGACCACAATATTGTACAGTTTCACCTGTCTTTCACTAGTGACTCCTGATTTCAGCAGCGAGTTTGTGGTACAAACTGATGCCTCTGATACTGGTGTCGGAGCTGTACTTTCCCAGGTGAGGGACGAAGTCGAACACCCGGTCCTCTATCTCAGTCGGAAACTGAATGTACATGAGCAGAGGTATGCGGTGGTTGAAAAAGAGTGCCTAGCCATTAAATGGGCTCTCGACTCCCTCAAGTATTACCTGGCTGGTAGGAAGTTTAGGCTGGTCACAGACCATGCCCCTCTCAAGTGGATGCACCTCCACAAGGACCGTAATAGTCGGGTAACCCGGTGGTTCCTTGCCCTGCAGGCTTACTCTTTTACGGTGGAGCACCGACCTGGGGTGCAGATGGGGAACGCCGATGCCCTATCCCGAGTGCACTGTTTCAAAAGTGTTCTTGCTCGACCGGAGTGGTCTGAGCAAGGGGGGGGGATATGTAAGACTCATGCTGGTGTGGTAGTTGGAGGCAGGTATATCTTGCCCAGGTGTTTGTCCTATGTGAATTAGGCCACTCAGTATCTTCAGGGTGCTAATGGGTTAATGATTGCAGGAATAAAAGATGACCAGCTGGGTGTTTCCAGCGTCTGCCTGGGGCACACAGATTGCCTGCCTGTGTGAGACAAACATGAGTGAAGAGCTCTGCTCAAGATCTGTGTGATGTTAGCTGGGTGGGAGAAGCCCCCCAGTTGTTGAGATAGCAACGTATTTGTTTAGTTAGTGCCGGACAGGCTAGGATTTATTTTTATGTTTTGTTTTTTGTGTTGCTTTCACGTTAATAAATCTGACCTGAGGTCAGCCTGCTCAGAAACCTGCTGTACGCCTCATTCAATGCACAAACCACGTTACCTTTGACCCCAGCAAAGGCGATCCCAGAGTGTTTTGTCACAGGACTAATCTGAAAAGCAACTGGAAAATCCTTTTTCTTTTGATTTATGTTTTGGCCACATGGGGCAAGAGTGGTGATTCCAGCGCCCGAATATCCTGGAAGCTGCAATCAGGTGAGCTGGTGTATGCGTGGCTCCAGCTAAAGCCCCCCATACACGTAAGACTGATGTCAGCGAGCGCGGCCGATGGTCTAATGTATATGGGGGTCCTTGGGGAGAGAAGGATTTGGCACATCTGATTTCGGACCGCCGATCCCTTTGTTCTTGGTGTGAAAATCCACCCCACTAATTATGGGGAAGTCCGAAGAGATGAGGGTCCGGCGGACGGCCATCTGTTCTGTGCGGGGGGGGGGGCTTACTTTTCATCATTGATTGCAGTCTCTCTGCTGACCTTGTTACTGATGGTGAACTCTGCGTTTTTTTTTTCTTCTTCTCCCAATTAGAAAACTTGCTCAGCTGAGTGTCGATGAGTTCCTGACAACCGGCTTTGATTCAGACGATGACTCTGCCGAGAAAGAGATCAACGTATCCAAGAAGGAGACGAAAAGCAAGAAGGTAAAAAAGCTGAAGACGATGAAGAAGAAGACGACGGAATTGGAGGGCGCAGCGACTACCAATGGGAAGATGTAAGTGCTCATATAGCGAGATGTTACTTATGATCACTGTTCTGCCGTCTGGAGGTCGTCAGATATTAATTGTGGTACTGTTTGATATGAACGTAAAAATGTAAAGTTGCGCTGCCCTCTCCGACCATAAAGCTTAAGAAAATATATACCCAGAATGGTGAGAACTAAATAATTTCTTACCTCTCTCTTGCTGCACTGTCCGCTTCCCCTGCTGCCCCTCCTCCTGCCACACTGCCCTTTTCCCCCTGCTGCCGTTCCTCCTGGCACACTGCCCTCTTCCCCCCGCTGCCGCTCCTCCTGGCACACTGCCCTCTTCCCCCTGCTGCAGCTCCTCCTGGCACACGGCCCTCTTCCCCCTGCTGCCGCTCCTCCTGCCGCACGGCCCTCTTCCCCCTGCTGCCGCTCCTCCTGCCGCACGGCCCTCTTCCCCCTGCTGCCGCTCCTCCTGCCGCACGGCCCTCTTCCCCCTGCTGCCGCTCCTCCTGCCGCACGGCCCTCTTCCCCCTGCTGCCGCTCCTCCTGCCGCACGGCCCTCTTCCCCCTGCTGCCGCTCCTCCTGCCGCACGGCCCTCTTCCCCCTGCTGCCGCTCCTCCTGCCGCACGGCCCTCTTCCCCCTGCTGCCGCTCCTCCTGCCGCACGGCCCTCTTCCCCCTGCTGCCGCTCCTCCTGCCGCACGGCCCTCTTCCCCCTGCTGCCGCTCCTCCTGCCGCACGGCCCTCTTCCCCCTGCTGCCGCTCCTCCTGCCGCACGGCCCACTTTCCCTCTGCCGCTCCTCCTGCCACACCGTCAGCTTCCCCTGCTGCCGCTCCTCCTGCCGCACGGCCCACTTTCCCTCTGCTGCCGCTCCTCCTGCCGCACGGCCCATTTCCCCCTGCTGCCGCTCCTCCTGCCGCATGGCCCACTTCCCCCTGCTGCCGCTCGGCCGTCTTCCTCTGCTGCTGGTCTTTGTGTTGTAAATAAATATTGGAAAAAAACGTATTTTATATGAATCTGTACAATAACTCTACAAAATTGTTTTGTTATTATAAAGGAAGTTAAAGAAAGGCAAAGCTTCTGAGCACAAGGACCAACTCTCTCGCCTTAAAGAAAAAGACCCAGAGTTTTACAAATTCCTTAAAGACAATGACCAAAATCTCTTGAACTTCGATGACTCCGATTCTTCAGATGAAGAAGGGGCTCTTCACCAGCTCCCTGACCACCTAGAGGTTAGTACAGAGGTTTAATCCAACATCCTTATTCAAAATATTTGGAAACCCCGTCCCCTTTGGTGTCCAACTGCATTTTATAACCACATTCGACAGGAGGTGATCGGTGGGTTGCATCAGTCAAACCCGCAAATTCTGGTATTATAGTGATATTACTATATGGTAGGGGAGAAGGTATGTCCCAGCATGTTGGGGGTGTTTTTGCAAGATTTTTAGAAGATCTCGGTGCAGAAGCGTTGTGGCTAAATTTGCTTTCATGCTCTCTCATGTTTGCAGCCTTCTTAAGGATACAAGTCTTATTTTCTGTTTTAGGAAGCAAGTGATGACGATGATGAAGATGGCGATGAAGAAAACGATGATGACAAGAAGAAGAAAAAACTTGATCAGATCATCGTTACTTTGAAAATGGTGCAAGCATGGAAAGCAGAAATCAAGGTGTGCAACTTTTCACATGAGTTATGTATATTACACCTTTACCTTTTTCTTCATTGTTAAAACTACTATATCTACATGGACAATGATTTCAGCTAATGCTAGTAGACAACTCTAGTGTTGAGCCAATGTGCTCGGATAAGGTGTTATCTGACCATGCTCCGGAGCTAACCGGGTGACTTTGGTATATTCGAGTCCTTGCGGCTGCATGTCTCACGGCTGTTAGACAGCTGCAACACATGCATGAATAGTCTATTTGTTAGGCAATCTCTGTATGTGTTGCAGCTGTCAAACAGCTGCGAGACATGCAACCATGGGGACTCGAACATATTCGAGCATTCCGAAGTCACCCGGTTAGCACCCGAGCATGCTCAGATAACACCTTTTATTCGGACTCCCATGACAGCACACGAGAGAGGGGATCCGCCCTTAAGGAACAGGAAACCTACAGATACAAAAGGGCGGCACCTCTCCCCATGCATCAGTTGGTTTCCTGTTCCTGAAGGGACTGGATGCCTATAGATACTACAGGAGTCCAGGCCGGCCGGACCGATTCTGGTGGCGAGAGGGTCTCCCACTTCGGCCGGTGCGGGTACCTGAAGTAGTCACGGTGGCCCTGGCAGGGCGGCACGGCGGTGACTAGGCAGCGAGGAGCGGTCGCCAGGGGGTGTCCGGTCTCCGGGGCCAGCGTCTGGTAAGTCGCCCTTCCCGTGGGCTGTGGGTCTCTCTGGAGCAGGGGGGAGCGCGGCGGCATCTGGGGGGCGCCGATCGGATCGTAGCTGGCCGGCCTCGGCGTTCCACGAGAGCTGCAGCGCTGACAGGAAGCGCTGTAAGCTGTGGTGACGTCGGGGGGCGGAGCCAGCGACGTCTTCCGGATCGGTAAGCTCCTGCGCATGCGCGGGGGCTCCAAGATGGCGGCGCCCACCGGAGATCATGCCGCAATCCCTCCGGAGCGATGATTGATTCCCCACAGCTGCGGGGGGGCGGGAAAATTAAACAAGCAAGCTGGGCAAGGTGCGCTGACCGAAGGAGGGGCCTTATAAGGCGGCTCCAGCAGCATGTTCCCGGGTTCTGGCTCCAATTTACTGAAAATGGATTCAGATCAGGATCAGCAGGTTGTGCTGCTGGAACAAGCATCCCAGAGACCCAAGGAGAAGGAACATGAAAAAAGAAGCGATGGTTCGGGCCGCAGAAGCTCCTCCAGACAGGGGTCTGGAGGGTCAGTCAAAAAGGATCCCCCTCGTGCTTCGGTATTTCTGGGTGTGAGCAGCCACTGGTAAGTGATCTTCGAGAAAGTTCACTTAGTGACTAGTCTCCCCTCATGTGTTTTATGCAGGGAAGGAAAAACGTCAGTAAGGCGAAGCATAGGGAATGTGCCATCTGCGGGGTTCCCTTGCCTGACTCACACCCTAAAAAACTATGTGACCCCTGTATCCAGCAGACGGTGAGGTTCTGGAAGGAGGGGACGGGGTATAGCATGTAGATTTTACACTCTAGTCTACCTTACTTATCCCCGTAGGTAGCCGAAGAATCCTCCTCTATTACGGCCAGTCTCAAGGAGATGATTAGAATGGAGGTTAAAGAGTCCTTTAAAAACCTTTCACAGTCAGGAGGTTCTAGGCAGAGAACTGAGTGGGCATCGGATTCGTCTGTGGAAAAGGACAAGTCCGAAGAATCAGACAATTCAGCAGCATCATCCTCCTCTTCGGAAGAAGACGCTGCTCGGTTTTGCCTACCCCTAGAAAGGATAGACAAATTGGTAAAGGCGGTCAGAGGCACAATGGGTATATCGGAACCCAAGCCTCAACTATCCAAAGAACAAATGATGTTCAGTGGATTGGAGCAAAAGAAGCGCAGAGTGTTTCCTTTAAATGAGAAAATACAAGATCTTATTAATAGGGAATGGAGGAAACCTGAGAGAAAAGGCTCCTTACCACCTGCGCAAAAACGCCGATACCCTTTTGATGACCCAGCAGTAGGTAACTGGGAGAAAGCACCCAAGCTGGATGCAGCAATTGCCAAGGTAGCTAAACGATCTTCTCTCCCATTTGAAGATATGGGAACACTTAAAGACCCCCTGGATAGGAAAGTGGATACCTTCCTGAAGGGAACCTGGGAGATGGCAGCTGGCTCCTTAAGACCTGCGGTAGCTTCAACCTGCACGGCAAGGTCAATGATGGTCTGGCTGGACCAGTTGGAGACCCAATTAAAACAAGGGGCCTCTAGAGAGTCCATTCTCTCAGCATTACCTGTAATCCAGGAGGGGGCGGCTTTTTTATCAGACGCCTCAATTGACTCCGTAAAGTTGGCAGCTAGAGCAGCAGGACTTTCTAATGCTGCAAGGAGAGCCCTATGGCTGAAATGCTGGCCGGGGGATATGCAGGCAAAAGCGAAGCTCTGCGCTATCCCTTGTAAAGGCGAATATTTATTTGGGCCTACCCTGGATGAACTCCTGGAGAAAGCAGGAGATGATAAGAAAAAGTTTCCCAACCTGTTCAATCCATACCGTCGTCCCTTCAACAAAAGAAGGTTCAACCGGGGAGGAAAGCGAGCCTTTTCACCAGGGAGAGATCGTCCCAGATGGGAGGATAGGCGAAAGCGAGGTACAGGTCTCATGTTTCGCCGTAACCAGACGGAAAATAAAAAACAAGACCAATGACTGGCAATTCCAGTGGGAGGGAGACTATTGCATTTCTCGGCAGAGTGGTCGAAAATCACAAACAGCGTTTGGATAAAAGACACTGTTTCCCATGGTCTCAAGCTGGAATTTGTTCATATTCCACAGGACAAATTTAGGTTAACACCCTGGCGCTCATCTCCCACTGAACAATTCGCCCTAGAAGAGGAAGTGAGGACTCTTTGTTCCAAAAATGTTTTGGTAGAAGTGCCGTATTCTCATGCAGGGGAAGGGTTTTACTCTCCCCTGTTCCTAATCCAGAAGCCTGATAAATCTTACAGGACCATTATAAATCTTAAGGGTCTCAATAAGTTTTTGGTGAAACATACTTTCAAAATGGAGTCCATCAATTCGGCAATAAAAATGCTTTTCAACAACTGTTTCATGGTAGTAGTAGATTTGAAAGATGCCTACTATCATGTACCCATTCATGCTGATTTCCAACGATACCTGAGGGTAGCGATACTAATGGGGGGTAGGATTCGACATTTTCAATTCAGAGCGCTCCCCTTTGGGATCACCTCGGCACCTAGGGTGTTTACTAAAATAATTGCGGAAGTTATGGCGCATTTAAGAGAGTCAAATATCCTTATAGTCCCCTACTTAGACGATTTCCTCATTGTAGGTAACTCGGTAGATCATTGTCTGTCACAATGGGAGATTGCTAAAACCAAACTAGAACGGTTGGGTTGGATCATAAACTTTGAAAAATCTAAATTACAGCCCCTAAATGTTCAAAAATTCCTGGGGTTAATGTTGAATTCAGTGACACAGCAGTGTCTCCTCCCTATAGAGAAAATGGACCAAATTCAGAGTTTTGTATTAAGAGCAATCAATACACCTTCCATGACACTTAGGCAAGCAATGTCTCTACTTGGGTCACTCACATCTTGCATCCCAGCAGTTAAGTGGGCTCAGTTCCACACCAGGTCCCTACAAAATGAAGTCCTGTTCCATGACAGAGCCTTAGGAGGCGCATTGAATGGAAAATTGACATTGAGGCCGATAACATTGAATTCCCTTAGATGGTGGCTAGATAAACAAAATTTATCAGCAGGGGTTCCCTGGATGATAGATGTCACCCACGTGATAACCACGGATGCCAGCTCTTCAGGGTGGGGAGCCTATATGGGAGACATGGTGGTCCAGGGACAGTGGGAACCCTTCACAACATTTTCATCAAATCAAAGAGAGTTGTTGGCGGTTGAACTGGCTGTTAAAAAATTCCTCGTATATCTGCAGGGCCAGCACGTCAGAATTCTGTCGGACAACAGAGTGGCGGTCGCTTACATAAACCGGCAAGGGGGAACTCGTTCCGAAACTTTAATGCAGATCACGGATCGGTTGTTCCAGGTGGCAGAGCTCAATTTTCTATCTTTGACAGCTCTTCACATCAAAGGAAAAGAAAATGTGGCAGCAGATTTCCTCAGCCGAAATGTGTTAAAACAGGGAGAGTGGTCTCTCAACGAGGACATTTTCAATCTTGTCGTCCGCAGATGGGGTCAACCAGTGGTGGATCTATTCGCCACCAGAAACAACAGAAAAGTAAAACTTTTTTGCTCCCTAAATCCCAGGGAGAATCCCCTGGC
Source organism: Ranitomeya imitator (assembly GCF_032444005.1). Lineage (NCBI taxonomy): Eukaryota > Metazoa > Chordata > Amphibia > Anura > Dendrobatidae > Ranitomeya > Ranitomeya imitator. The sequence goes on from NC_091291.1 coordinate 128,479,831, forward strand.
GGTAGACGCGTTTCTCATAAAATGGGATTTTCCACTAGCCTATGCTTTCCCACCACTGAACCTGATACCTCTAGTGGTGAGGAAAATCAGGGAGGATCGAGCGAAAGTCATCCTTATCGCCCCCTTTTGGCCCAGAAGAACCTGGTTTGCCTGGCTCAAGACAATGTCTGAAGCGGTCCCCTGGGTACTGCCAGAGATCCCGAACTTGCTTTCGCAGGGACCGATCTCCCATCCACAAGTGACGGGGCTCCATTTGACGGCATGGTGTTTGAACGGTCACTATTAATGGGAAAAGGCTTCTCTCCAAACTTGGTGGAGACGCTCCTAAAGAGTAGAAAGCAAATAACTACGAAAATCTACTCTAGGACTTGGAGAAAGTTCTTGTCTTGTTCAAAGTTTAATATCCAAGACGGGGTGCCAGTACAACAAATCCTAGAGTTCCTACAAAAGGGGTTCGAGTTGAAACTCTCTCCTAGTACCCTTAGGGTACAGGTCTCAGCTTTAGGTGCCCTGTTTTCCTGTAATATAGCGAATAACTACTGGATAGCGAGGTTTATGAAGGCAGTTAGTAGATCTACACCACTGCATAAAGACAGAACAGTTCCATGGGATTTAAATTTAGTTCTGTCCTCTCTAACTAAACCCCCCTTTGAACCTCTGCAGGAGGCCTCGATCAAAATGTTGACACTTAAGACAGCCTTCCTGATCGCCATAACCTCAGCTCGCAGGATAGGGGATATACAGGCACTTTCCAGAGCTCCTCCATACACTGAAATCTTGTCAGACAGAGTAGTCCTTAGACCAGACCCAGCATATCTGCCAAAGGTGGCGACACGGTTCCATAGATCACAGGAGATAGTTTTGCCGTCCTTTATTCCTAATCCCTCTAATCCTAAAGAGCAGGAGTTTCATACGTTAGACGTCAGGAGATCTCTTCTTCAGTATATTTCAGCTACTGATAATTGGAAGAAGGATGGGGCACTGCTTCTTTCCTTCCAAGGTCCAAAGAAAGGATTTAGAGTATCAAAATATTTACTGGCTAAATGGATTAGGGAAACTATCTCTCTAGCTTATACAGCAGGTGGGGGGCCAGCTCCGCAGAACCTAAAGGCACATTCCACCCGGGCCATGGCGTCATCCTGGGCAGAAAGATCTGGAGTGTCAGTGGAGCAGATATGTAAGGCGGCCACATGGTCATCCCCTTCCACTTTCTTTAAACACTATCGGTTGGATTTGGGGTCCTCCTCTGATCTTTCCTTTGGGTTAAGGGTGCTACAATCTATAGTCCCTCCCTAAGGTAGCTTACATCTCTGTAAATCTCTCGTGTGCTGTCATGGGAGTCCGAATAAAGCATTAAGCTACTTACTGGTAGCGGCATTTTTCGGAGGCCCATGACAGCACCCTTAGTTCCCTCCCTATTCACGTGGGGGTAGCACTTCCTGATATGTATATAGCGTAATATGTAAATCTCACGTATGGTGTCTTATTACAATAATGGGTTATTTTGTTTCAAATGTATATAATGTATATATTGTATATTTGTGTACCACTAACCGCGGCAGTCCTCTCAGGCTCTGAAATACAACTGATGCATGGGGAGAGGTGCCGCCCTTTTGTATCTGTAGGTTTCCTGTTCCTTAAGGGCGGATCCCCTCTCTCGTGTGCTGTCATGGGCCTCCGAAAAATGCCGCTACCAGTAAGTAGCTTAATGCTATCCATGCACGTTCACTCCTCACTACACCACTTTTTAGAGGGACCCTGTCGACAGATTCATTATACCCTGACCACAGGAAACATGATTTTATTTTTTTAGTAATACAATATAATGCTCAAGTTCTGTGAAGTTATAGCCATCACTTTTGTTTGTGTTCAGGTTGATCTCCGGCCAAGACTCTTTCATGAAATTGCCCAAGCTTTTAAAGCCGCTGTGGCCACCACACAAGGAGAAGAAGGCGGTGATCCCAGTAAATTCAAGGTCGCCGACACCGCAGGTGAGGACCAGAACTTTTTTCCCTTTGCGTAGAATACCTGGGATCCATAGAAATAGAAATGATCTTTTTATTAGTGAGTCCACATAGTTTTTGGATGTGTCTCCTAACTCCTATAAGAACCTCCTGGAGCCTTTCTCCTGACTTGGTGGTCTTTTATCAGGCTATTGACTAATGTATTTCCTCTCCGTAGTGTTCAATGCTCTGGTCACATTCTGCATTAAAGACCTGTTCGTGCTCCTCGAGAAAAAGCTTCAGCTGAAGCCAGCGAAGGGAACAAAGTAAGCGTTCAAATGGTGTTTTTGTTTAATTCTTTCCCCCTTCATGACTTATACATTTGACTTGGAAATGATGCTGGTACGGGAGCCGTCTCGGGAGCTTGCTCTGCTCCACACAAGGCAGGGGTTGGTGTATGTGCACACCACGTCCTCAAGTGGGTCTGCTCCGTAACCTTCCTGAAAAAGCGCTCAGAAGAACAAACATCGGCATCTTTATGTAAGAACGACTTGCCGTTGAGATTCTCAATGTTTTTGAGGGTCTTTTAACCACTTCAGGTTTCAAAAGATGCCGAGTGGCTTAAAGGAGCGACGTGACCATTCTGCAGACGGCTTCCGATTAGAAGGTGCTTCATGCTTGCAGTTAGTCAATCAGAAAGCTCAGAAGACATCATATGGTTAAAATTCTGTTGGAAAGGACAGAGAGGAAACAGGAATTTCAGAGATTTGCTTATTACCAGTAGGGGGAGACTGTGGGCCACATGCTGTCGCTGGTGGCTTCTGCCCAGAGGATTACTTAGTTTGTCCATTCGCTGGTTTTGGGGAGTGGCACAAAGGTGTCGGAGACTCCAGAGATTTTAAGTCTTCACTGATTTTTATGCAGATCTATACTCTCGGGTGGATGGATCGGTGGGAGACACTGGTATTTTTTAGAGGGACGTGGGTTGCTTAGGTTGGGTGATGATGATGATGATGGGGAAAGTTAAGAGGCACCCATTACAGATGAGGAGTTATCGGGCATTACAGTCAATGGCAAACGGAAAGGCGCCAGGAGTGGACGGGTTACCTGCTGAAACTTATAAAAGTATGGAGGAAGTGTTAGTGCCCAGATTAAGGATGGGTTTGGAGGAGGCTGAGTAGAGGGACTTCCATGAGAGAAGCCATAATAGTGGTAATTCCGAAGGAGGATAAAGATTTATGGCAAACTGAGTCATTCCGCCCAATTTCTTTGCTCTTTGCTGTATTTATGGATACAGCAAAGCCATAAAAATGCTGTAACAAGCAATCAAGAAGTCACATCTATTGTTTAAAACCAGCCAAGGTAAATCAGACAGCTGGGGGCTAATATTATCAGCCTGAGAAGTTCCATGGTTATTGGGCCCTTCTCAGCCTAATAATGCCAGCCCACAGCCATCCCAGAAATGGCGCATCACATTAGATGCCTGACTCTTTCCGATTGCCCTGGTGCGCTTCCAGTTGGGGTAATGGTAGACAAAGGTGATGTCAGTTGTGATTTTCCCAATAACACATCTGTCATCAAGCCCTGGGGTTGGTAATGGAGGTGTTAGACACCCTCATTACTAACCCGGTAAAAAAAAAAAAAAAACACTTTATTTGAATAAAAACTTCCCCCACACTATCCCTCATTTACCAATTTAACAAAGTTCTGTCATAGTGCATGTACCTTGATTTTGGGCTCCGGCGACTGAGTAGCAGTAAAGGTACTGCTATTCACAGATGCTGGGTAATGACAACTCTCATCGGAGCCTCCGAGTCTCAAACAAATGTTTTTTTTTTTAAACGTTTTTTTATTACCAGGTTTGTAATGGGGGTGTCTGATGGACATCTCCGTTACTAGCCCCAGGGGCTTATGGCAGCTGTGATTTTTGACTAATTGTCCCAACTACCTTTACCACCGCACCAGGGCAATCATGAAGAGCTGGGGAAAGCGCCAGAACTGGCTCATCTCTGATGCGCCAATTCTGGAGTGGCTGCGCGCTGGTATTTTTTAAGTTGGGATGGGCCCATTAACCATAGACCTTCCCAGCCTGAAAATATCAGTCCGCAGCTGTCTGCTTTCACTTGGCTGGTTATCAAAAATAGTGGGGGTGCCACGTCATTTAAAAAAAAAAAAAGATTGCTCTGATGGAAGATCGAAAGGGTTATATGGCTCTTTTTAGAAAAGGGAAAGCCAAAAGTGCAAAAAAAAAAGTGAGGGTGAGTTGACAGGTGGCCACATTTTGGAGCTGAATCTGTTCTGTACGTCTGAGGTTGTTTTGGCGGCGGGTGCATGGATTTCTGCAAGTCCCATTCAGATAAATGAAACTGTCGTATGGATTTTTGTTTGATTCTCCCACTAATATGTTGTCGTTTTCGCAAATTATTTTGCATATTAAAAGCGGCTTTATTGTACGTCATATGGAGAAGTATAAATACAACGGACGTGTTTTTATTATTTCTAGGCTGGTGAACCCGACAGACAGCGCCCTATGGAAAAAGCTTCGTCTAGACATAAAGATGTATCTGAACTCCGTCATCCAGGTAACCGGCTGGTTATACCGTAATTATGATGTTTACACATTGTGCAATAAATAAAAAGATTAACAATGATAAAGAAGTAAGACCTCATTCAGATGGAGTTTTACGTGATCTATTTTTTTTATTTATTATTTTTTTTTAATGTGCCCCGTTGTAAGTGTGTCTTCGGAATTAGTTGGGGTTGATAGAGTTCCTATCTTTTGTGTCAAAATTAAAGTGCTAAAGTTCACCATCTTTAGGACAGTCTGACTCTATGGGCTGGGGAGGTCCAAGGTAAGGTGCATTGAACTACCTGGTGATGCCAAGGGTGCACGGAGTGCCTGTGCTTGGTTTGAACAGTCCTTTTATGCTGACAGGCAACATTGCTTATAAGGGTTATCCAGGACTTGGCTTATTTTTCCCTAACAGACTAAGAACTTGGAGGAAATTGCCAACTATCTTCCTTCAGTTCACAGCGATTACAGACCACTCCTGACAGTTCTTCCTCTGCGGATGCGGCATTGCTGCTGATTAATGATGTGCGAGTGTGCTCGGATAAGGTGTTATCTGAGCATGCTCGGTAGCTAACAGTGTCTTCTGTGAGCTTTAATAGCCTGTTCGAGTATCCTTGGCTGCATGTCTCACGGCTGTTCGACAGGCGCAACACATGCAGGGATTACCTAACAAACAGGCAACCCCTGCGTGTGTTGTGGCTGTCGAACAGCCGCGAGACATGCAGGTGTGGGGATTCGAGCACACCAAAGTCACACGATTAGCTCTTGAGCATGATCAGATAACACCTTTTCCAATCCTGTTCAGTCATCACTCTTGCTCATGTTATGCTGATTGACAGCAGTTAGGAGTCAGGAAGCTGTCTGTCAATCACCATATCAGCAGTGACACCATCAACAGAGCAGAGCGGAAGAGAAGAGGCTGCTCTGTCGACATCGCCAATGATATATGCAAACACTGTGTTTATTTTCCAGCTGCTTAACTGCCTCACCGAATCCACAGTCAGCGCCGCCGTTCTCCAGCACGTTAACAACACTGTGCATTTTTACCTCTGCTTTCCAAAACACACACAACAACTTCTTAAGGTAAGAGCTTCTCTGCCTCTGGAGTTCCGGCCTCTCCATGCAATGTACGACAGGCTATGGATTTGTAAAGATCATGTGTTGTTCCTGCAATTGCTGCCCATTTAAGTAGCAATCAGTTTCCAACTACACTTTTATTTATTTTTTATCTTCATCTAATTGCTATCAGCTCTGCTCCCGGTCCCCTGCTGCAGCGCTGCCTCCCCACTGCTGCAGCGCTGCCTCCCCACTGCTGCAGCGCTGCCTCCCCACTGCTGCAGCGCTGCCTCCCCACTGCTGCAGCGCTGCCTCCCCACTGCTGCAGCGCTGCCTCCCCACTGCTGCAGCGCTGCCTCCCCACTGCTGCAGCGCTGCCTCCCCACTGCTGCAGCGCTGCCTCCCCACTGCTGCAGCGCTGCCTCCCCACTGCTGCAGCGCTGCCTCCCCACTGCTGCAGCGCTGCCTCCCCACTGCTGCAGCGCTGCCTCCCCACTGCTGCAGCGCTGCCTCCCCACTGCTGCAGCGCTGCCTCCCCACTGCTGCAGCGCTGCCTCCCCACTGCTGCAGCGCTGCCTCCCCACTGCTGCAGCGCTGCCTCCCCACTGCTGCAGCGCTGCCTCCCCACTGCTGCAGCGCTGCCTCCCCACTGCTGCAGCGCTGCCTCCCCACTGCTGCAGCGCTGCCTCCCCCCTGCTGCAGCGCTGCCTCCCCACTGCTGCAGCGCTGCCTCCCCACTGCTGCAGCGCTGCCTCCCCCCTGCTGCAGCGCTGCCTCCCCACTGCTGCAGCGCTGCCTCCCCACTGCTGCAGCGCTGCCTCCCCCCTGCTGCAGCGCTGCCTCCCCCCTGCTGCAGCGCTGCCTCCCCACTGCTGCAGCGCTGCCTCCCCACTGCTGCAGCGCTGCCTCCCCACTGCTGCTCCCGGCCTTTTGTTGACGTGCTGTAATACAATCCCTGGCTCAGCGGCGCCCCTCTCTCTCCCTTCTGGCATCATAGATTTTAGTGAAGATTTTGCGCTATCTTATCTCATCGCTTTATGTTTATGCAGAATTAAGCATTGCGTTGTGTGTCATTTATAATATGTCGTCCTACTGCAGAAAGCCATTCATCTGTGGTCTACAGGAGAGGAAACTGTCAGAGTTTTAGCATTTTTGGTTCTGAACAAGATCTGCAGATACAGAAAAGACTCGTACCTCAACCCGGTGCTGAAGGTAAGTCCTGGGCTTTCCTACTCACTGCCATTCACCCATTGATCCAGTTACTGTAGGGGCTTCTGGCTGTCAGTAAAGGGATCCTGTCCGCCATCTATAGCTTCTGTGCTGCGCTGACTGACTGCAGAATGATAGAACAGAGAGTCCATCAGTGAGCTTGGTGGAAAGGTTATAACCCTTATGAGCTCCTCTAAACTGATTTATTTCCACCTCAAAATTTAGCCCATCTGTCGTGCGTTCATAACTCAGCTGAGAGGCACGGAGACAAAAATACTTATAATCCCACTCTTTAGCTCTCGTACAGATCCTCAGTTTGCTCATTCTGCAGCGAACTGTAGACAGTGCAACACAGAGACTATAGAAGGCAAATGGGTCCTTTGTTTTTTTGTTGTTTTGCAATTGTATTAAAAACCAAGAAACAAACTATTGTATTTTCGGAAACATTGAAGAACCCTCACGTGTTGCAGCTCGTCCTCTTCTAAATTAACAAGTGTATACGTTTCTATACCACAGAAAATGTACATCGCCTACGTGAAGAACTCGAAATTTACTTCTCCCAATGTCCTGCCGATGATCAACTTCATGCAGAGAACTCTGACGGAGATGTACGCGCTGGACGTGCAGAGCTCCTACCAGCACATCTTCATCTACATCCGGCAGCTGGCCATCCACCTGCGCAGCGCCATGACCCTCAAGAAGAAGGTAGGCAGCCGCCCGTCCTGCAGAGCAGCCGCTGTCCTGAGCTTCCAGAGCAGGACCTCCCCCAGTCCAAACTGGTGTTCCTTTGGAGAGATTCTGCTCCCAAAAAAGTTGTGAACACACCCTTATAGAAACCTCCTTACTGGTTGCTGTGGCCAGTTTGCTTATGTCTTACCTTTTGTTTTATTGGTTCAGGTTTTTATGACGTATCATGGTGGTTTGACAACTTAGCACACATTATGCGTCTTAACAGCGCACACACTCTGCCTCCAGCATGGCTATGGTTAATCTGCTAAAGTGCAGCCACAGCGCCACCTGCAGTCCGTTATATAGTAGCGCTGCTCAGTAAATTATAGCTGGATAGATAGAATAAATGAGAGAAAAATGTGAGTATTCATATATATGTGTGTATATATGTGTCTGCGTGTGTATGAATATGTATGTATATATCCAGATATATATATATATATATATATATATATATATATATATAATCTCTCTCTATTATTATTATTATTATTATTATTATTATTAATAAAAAAAAAAAAAATATATATATATATATATATATAATATATATTTTTTAATTGCACGATGAGCTATTATCATATTAATAGTAATATTACGCCATGGTGAAGGTGTGATCCAGGTCAACATCCATCTGCAGTGGCCAAATGAAGGTCCCTGGGTCTGCCATCCTTGTCTATTAGGGTGGCAGAGGCAGTGCTTCATTTGGCGCCCTGTTAGCGGGATATATATGTTTTTATTTCTTCGTTCTTAAGTGTCATGCCTTACTCCTCCCTCCTGCACCTCTGCGGCCCGTGTTGTGTGCCTATCACTGTGTGATGGTAAGGTGTTTGCATTTTGTTAGTGCAGCCTCACTGCCCCCTACAGTCCGTTCTGTAGTAGTGCTGATCAGGAAGGGAAGCTGGGGATTGTCAAAAAATTTGTATTTTTATTTCCACTTGTGGAGAGCGAATTGACTTTTGGAGGTGGCCCATGGTAGGAATGACGATCGCTTTCTCTCCCCCTTGTGGTGATTGATAGAACAGATTCTACATGAATCCTGAAGAAGGCGCAGACCTGCCGCTCTGGGAAAATGGCGTAAGGGCAGAAACTGCTGTACCCTCGCTGTATCACTTGCGTCCATCACAAATTACCACTCGCAATCAATCAACGTTCATTACCTCTCCGGTTCCCCTTCTCCATGTTGGGGTAGAGGCACTCGCCTTATACTCTTTGGTAAAATAATAGAGTAACACGGTCGTCGTAGACGTGTGCCAGCCTGTGGAGCTTTTTAGGGCATTTCTGCCAGGTCTAGAATTGGTATGAATCGATCCATAGGATCCAGTCCATCGGCGATCTGTGGTCACTGGACCGGAGACTGGTGTATCACCTCTGGCATCCATGGCTCTTCTTTTTGATTAGTCGGCCTCGCAAGATGTCAAGTGTCACGCCAGACCGGCTAATCAGGAGCGGAGCCATGGACGCCATAAGGTAATCAGCAGAGTCCTCCTGCTCTTGTCCAAGTCGTGAGCAGTACAGGTCTACTCTACACCTTTGTCCCATGTTTCCATACTGGGTCGGCATTAAATCTTACTCTGAGCTCATTCACCCTTCCGATTTTTTTCCACTTACGAGAAAAATGGACCCTGAGTTTGCGATGTGCTTTGTAGAGGATAAAATAAGACCTCAGCGATACAGCTCACATGGCGTGCGACATCGACGCGTTTCAGGTGACCTGGTACCCTTATCCATGGTCAGGTCGCCTGAAACGCATTGATGTCGCATGTCATGTGAGCTGCACACAAACAATAAAGTAAAGGAACGTTGTGTATACACTTGGAATATTAGCCCCTTAGTGCCAAATTTTTAAAATCTGACCAGTGTCCCTTTATGTGGTAATAACAATGGAACGCTTCAACACATCCCAGATATTTTGAAACGTTTTTTTCAGGACACATTATACTTTATGATAATGGTAAATTTAGGTGGATATGTTTTGTGTTTATGAAAAAAATCAGAAATTTTAGAAAAATGTTACAAAATAGCAATTTTTAAACTTTAGATGATTATCCCTTTAATCTAGATAGTCATATCACAGCAAAATATTAATAAATAACATTTTCCACATGTCGGCTTTCCATCAGCACCATTTGTAAAATGTTGTTTTATTTTGTTACCATTTTAGGAGGTTTAAAAATCTAGCAGCAATTTTTCATTTTTTCAAGAAAATGTACAAATTTTTTTTTTTATTAGGGACTTATCCATGTTTGAAGTGCCCTTAGGGGTCTCATATATTGGGAAACCCCCAAAAGTGATAGCATTTTAAAAACAGCACCCCCAGACATATCGAAAACTGCAGTCGGGTAGTTTATTAACCCTTCAGGTGCTTTACAGGAATTAATGCAAAGTGGTATGACAGAAATGAAAATGTGCATTTTTACCACATAAATGTCGCTAACTTATAAACAGGTTACAACAGCCGACAGACTCTAAAGCCGCTATTTGGTCGTGAATTGCCATGGCAAACATCAGGACAACAAAATCATGATCTGAGGGCACCAATTGGGATAAAGAAGCCCCCACACTCTGTTAACCATTTATATGATGTAGTCACTATTGACGGCAGCATCTAAGGGGTTAAACAGAGTTGGACGGTGCAAACACTGCTCGTGGGTGATACAGCAGATTGTCAGCTATAGTGGGCAGCCGACAGCTGCTGGATTGTCACCTGTGTGGGGAGGCTATTCTCTAATATCTCAGGTCAGTTAAAAGACGTATTTGCTGTCATTAAGGGGTTAAACCTATAAATACGATACACAACTGTGTATATATTTTTTTTTTTTATTTAACAATCTGATCAATAAAATTAGAAATCACAAAGGAAATTTTACTCTGGTTGAGCTTTTTATCAGGAGGTGTGGTTGTCACATAATATCACAAATTACCGTATTTACTCTAATCATTTAATGCCTAAAAAAATAATAAATAGCAGAGAGGTCACATAACAATATATAAAATCTAGTGGTATGATCTTTAAGGTGACATGTGCCAGAAAGTGATAAGTGCTCAATGATCTATCAGAGTAAAGTGCTCGTATAAGGAAAAAAAGAGAAGCTGACAGGTATGCACAAACCGCACTCTCGCTCCAACGCGCGTTTCGCCAAACCTTTCACTGTGGATATTTATACATCAAATGATTAGGGTAAATACGGCAATTTATACAATGACCTATCTAAATAATCATGTTATGCCTGCCTCAGATGATGGGCACCTTGCCAGCTCCTTATGTATGCTGACTAAACTGGTGCATTGTATTCTTGGGTTCAATTTGCCTTTATGATGAATATTAGATTATGCTAATCATGTTTATACGTATTTGACATCGTTCAGTACTTTTATATTCATTTATTTTGGCTATCAAGGATTTATTATATCAGTATTATCTAATGGATAGATACTCACAATCATTGAGTATTTGTGATATTATGTGACAACCCCACCTCCTGTCAACTTTTACTTTTGTTGAGTTATTTTCCTTTGTGCTTTTTAATAATTTTGGCATTCTGATAAAATTAAATTTTATATATTTAAAGGGAAGCTGTCACCCCGAAAATCGCGGGTGAGGTAATCCCACCGGCATCAGGGGCTTATGTGCAGCATTCTGTAATGCTGTAGATAAGCCCTCGATGCTACCTGAAAAAGGAGAAAAAGACGTTATATTATACTCACCCAGGGGCGGTCCCGCTGCTGGTCAGGTCGGATGGGCGTCTCCGGTCCGCTGCGGCGCCTCCCATCTTCTTTCCATGACGTCCTCTTCTGATCTTCAGCCACGGCTCCGGCGCAGGCGTACTTTGCTCTGCCCTCTTGAGGGCAGAGGATAGTACTGCAGTGCGCAGGCGCCGGAAAGGTCAGAGGCCCGACGCCTGCGCACTGCAGTACTATCCTCTGCCCTCAACAGGGCAGAGCAAAGTACGCCTGCGCCGGAGCCGTGGCTGAAGATCAGAAGAGGACGTCTTGTAATGAAGATGGGAGGCGCCGCAGCGGACCAGAGACGCCCATCCGACCTGACCAGCAGCGGGACCGCCCCTGGGTGAGTATAATATAACTTCTTTTTCTCCTTTTTCAGGTAACATCGGGGGCTTATCTACAGCATTACAGAATGCTGCAGATAAGCCCCTGATGCCGGTGGGATTACCTCACCCGCGATTTTCGGGGTGACAGGTTCCCTTTAAATACAGTTGTATATAGTATTTGTCGGTTTAATATGTCAAGTGAACTGTGTCGCTGATGTCTTATTTTATCCTCCACAAAGCACCTTGTGAATAAAACCCTTTAACAGTTTGAGCTGAATTCACGGTTTTTTTTTTTTTTTTACTGTTGCTCCGCACCCTGACGCAGTGTCTTCCGAGCTCCAAAAGAACCCAAGATGTCGTTTGCGCAGAGTGTTTGCGCAGAGTGTTTGCGCAGAGTGTTTGCGCAGAGTGTTTGCGCAGAGTGTTTGCGCAGAGTGTTTGCGCAGAGTGTTTGCGCAGAGTGTTTGCGCAGAGTGTTTGCGCAGAGTGTTTGCGCAGAGTGTTTGCGCAGAGTGTTTGCGCAATTCACATCTTGGATAATATATTCCGAGATACCTGCTGTCTGTATTTTCGGTGGTAGCCTAGATTGGTCTTGTGTAGTGATGAGCGAATATACTCGTTACTGGAGATTTCCTGAGCACGCTCGTTAGTGCTCGGAGATTTGGTTTTCTTTGCCGCAGCTGGATGATTTACATCTGTTAGCCAGCATAAGTACATGTGGGGGTTGCCTGGTTGCTAGGGTATATGTCCGTTTTGAGAATAAGCTGGAGATTTGCGCTCTGTATAGCACTGTTGATATTTCCAGAATTGCCATTCACGCACTGCGTAGAAATGACGCACAGAACATCGCCTGGCGCTGCAGATTTGAAGCTCCATTTACTCGCCCTTTGCATTGTGAACTGTGCGTAAATTCTGCTCATTTTTTATTTATTTTTTTGCTGCGAAAATATCAGTTTTATGGCGTGATTTGCACATCCATGTTTCACGAGCCGACTACGGGCCATGATGCACAAATCTGCCGTGGTCTCCTGACCCAAACCTGACAGCACCATAGGCATATATTATTGGGCTGTCCCATTCGGATCAGGAGACCCACGAGCGGTCCGTACTCAGAATGTGGCGCACAGATCTTTGGGGCTTTTTCTCTGATTTACTGAGGATACGCTGTGTGGGAAACGAACCTATAATAGTGGCGGTGTTTGTAGAAATGGGTCGTATCATCCGTCTCTAAATCCCAGGTATCTGGCGGTAGTGACCGCTCATTTACCTAATCCGGGCAGCAGACACTTGCGATGGTGTTTGTTTCATTACCCTCGTTTAATGGAATTAGGTTTAATGCTGTTTGCGGCGTCTGGATATGTATCCAATCCCTTTTACGTTCAGGTTTAAGGGTGATTAGTTCCTGCAGACTCATCAGATTGCTTTACGAAGCTTGTGAAACCTAGTGTTCATGTTGTCACTCTTGTCTGGCTCTATGACCTCTGTTAGAAGCTTATCCCTATGGGGCAGACTCTCCGGTGAAGGGGGGTCTTAGGCTGGGGCAGACTCTCCGGTGAAGAGGGTCTTAGGCTGGGGCAGACTCTCTGGTGGGGGGTGTTAGGCTGGGGCAGACTCTCTGGTGGGGGGTGTTAGGTTGGGGCAGACTCTCTGGTGGGGGGTGTTAGGTTGGGGCAGACTCTCCGGTGGGGGGTGTTAGGCTGGGGCAGACTCTCTGGTGGGGGGTGTTAGGTTGGGGCAGACTCTCCGGTGGGGGGGTATTAGGCTGGGGCAGACTCTTCGGTGGTGGTGGTGGTGGAGGAGGGGGGGGGTGTTAGGTTGGGGTAGACTCTCCGGTGGTGATGGTGGTGGTGGAGGAGGGGAGGTGTTAGGTTGAGGCAGACTCTTTGGTGGTGGAGGTGGGGGGGGGTGTTAGGTTGGGGCAGACTCTTTGGTGGTGGAGGTGGGGGGGGGTGTTAGGTTGGGGCAGACTCTTTGGTGGTGGAGGTGGGGGGGGGTGTTAGGTTGGGGCAGACTTTTTGGTGGTGGAGGTGGGGGGGGGTGTTAGGTTGAGGCAGACTCTTTGGTGGTGGAGGTGGGGGGGGTGTTAGGCTGGAGCAGACTCTTTGGTGGTGGAGGTGGGGGGGGTGTTAGGTTGGGGCAGACTCTCCGGTGGGGGGTGTTAGGCTGGAGCAGACTCTTTGGTGGTGGAGGTGGGGGGGTGTTAGGTTGGGGCAGACTCTCCGGTGGGGGGTGTTAGGCTGGAGCAGACTCTTTGGTGGTGGTGGGGGGGGGAGGGTGTTAGGTTGGGGCAGACTCTCCGGTGGGGGGTGTTAGGCTGGAGCAGACTCTTCGGTGGTGGAGGTGGGGGGATGTTAGGCTGGGGCAGACTCTCCGGTGGGGGGTGTTAGGTTGGGGCAGACTCTCCGGTGGGGGGTGTTAGGTTGGGGCAGACTCTCCGGTGGGGGGTGTTAGGCTGGAGCAGACTCTTTGGTGGTGGTGGTGGGGGGAGGGTGTTAGGTTGGGGCAGACTCTCCGGTGGGGGGTGTTAGGCTGGAGCAGACTCTTCGGTGGTGGAGGTGGGGGGGTGTTAGGCTGGGGCAGACTCTCCGGTGGGGGGTGTTAGGTTGGGGCAGACTCTCTGGTGGGGGGTGTTAGGTTGGGGCAGACTCTCTGGTGGGGGGTGTTAGGTTGGGGCAGACTCTCCGGTGGGGGGTGTTAGGTTGGGGCAGACTCTCTGGTGGGGGGTGTTAGGTTGGGGCAGACTCTCCGGTGGGGGGTGTTAGGTTGGGGCAGACTCTCCGGTGGGGGGTGTTAGGTTGGGGCAGACTCTCCGGTGGGGGGGGGGGGGGGGGGGGTGTTAGGCTGGGGCAGACTCTCCGGTGGTGGAGGGGGGTGTTAGGTTGGGGCAGACTCTCCGGTGGTGATGGTGGTGGAGGTGGGGGAGGGGGGTGTTAGGCTGGGGCACCTTTAGTACTTGCACTCTTGCCTAAGTTTGTTAGAACATATGATGATTTTTATAACTGTATGGAGTAATAAACTTTCATTTTTATTTTTTCCTTCAGAGATTTAATAACTGTAGTGCATGTCGCTAAAGATCAGGGCTCTGTTTGTTCTTTCGTCCTTCATATGTAGCATTAAATAAACCTTTTTTTCTTTCATTTCAGCACATTTTGCACAACTCATTAGTGCAAGTGGATATAAGCCATTTTAACACCTATCTTGTGACAGAAATGTTCTGCTTTCTCCACTTGTTAGCCACTAATTCCAATCTCAAAGTCCCAAGTCAACGTTTATTCTGGGGGGAAAAAAAAACATAAAATCACCAAAACAAATTTGAGCTAAAGACTCCTTACCAGTTCACTGAGAAATCAGATTGCAGATGAGGAGCAGAATGAAGGGGAAAGAGAGGCACAGAGTGCTGAGACTTTATCTCACTACAGTGCTGGCTTCACATCTACACTGCTCAGTAGTGCTGTATAACGTTCATGTTGCGGCTGCTTTTGAACATGTTCTATAGACACAGAAGAGCAGGACTCCCTTATATCTGTGGGCTGTGTATGGGAGACATCGTAGTAGTGTCTGTGTTGTCGGCGGTCCTCTATCTCTGCGGTGATGCTGGGTGTTCTGATAACCGCAGCAGCCATCTATTGGTTACAGCAGCAATGTTTCTGCACTGCATCCCGACCAGTAATCGTATACCGATGGAGACCGCTGGGGCGGTGCTGGATGGAACAGGAGAGTTCTGAGTTTGTTCTTTTCTCTTTAAAAGGGAAATGTCCGGGAAGGTGACGGATCCTCTGTAAAGGTACTGTCACACTAGACGATATCGCTAGCGATCCGTGACGGTGCAGCGTCCTCGCTAGCGATATCGTCCAGTGTGACAGGCAGCAGCGATCAGGCCCCTGCTGGGAGATCGCTGGTCGGGGAAGAAAGTCCAGAACTTTATTTCGTCGCTGGACTCCCCGTAGACATCGCTGAATCGGCGTGTGTGACACCGATTCAGCGATGTCTTTGCTTGTAACCAGGGTAAACATCGGGTAACTAAGCTCAGGGCCGCGCTTAGTAACCCGATGTTTACCCTGGTTACCATCCTAAAAAGTAAAAAAACAAACGCTACATACTTATCTTCCGCTGTCTGTCCTCGGCGCTCTGCTTCTCTGGTCTGGCTGTGAGCGCCGGGCAGCCAGAAAGCAGAGTGGTGACGTCACCGCTCTGCTTTCCGGCTGACCGACGCTCACATCCAGAGCAGGAGGAGTGCAGAGCACAGCGCTGGAGGACAGACAGCGGTAGGTAAGTATGTAGTGTTTGTTTTTTTACTTTTAGGATGGTAACCAGGGTAAACATCGGGTTACTAAGGGCGTCCCTGCGCTTAGTTACCCGATGTTTACCCTGGTTACCAGTGAAGACATCGCTGAATCTGTGTCACACACGCCGATTCAGCGATGTCTACGGGGAGTCCAGCGACGAAACAAAGTTCTGGACTTTCTTCCCCGACCAGCGATCTCCCAGCAGGGGCCTGATCGCTGCTGCCTGTCACACTGGACGATATCGCTAGCGAGGACGCTGCAACGTCACGGATCGCTAGCGATATCGTCTAGTGTGACAGTACCTTAAGTGTGACGGTACCTTAAGTCGCCTTGTCTGTGCTGGGCGCGGCCGTGGTATCTTTGCACAGGTGTCTGTAGGATGACGCTGGCCCCGTCTGGATTTAGGATTGTATAACAAACTCTTAATTGGATGTTGATAGCGGGGGTCTTCTCACTCCACAGCTCAGACAGATACTGATAAGCCAATTATTTTTTTTGCCCCCAGATTTGTTTACTATAATTCTGCATCAAGCTGCTCGCTGCCGAGAACCAGTCTGTGCTGCAGACGCCTAATATCTGGTTAGGGGTCTCTTGCCTCTAGGACTTCCTACGTAAAGTCATGGTAAAGGTTGCTGCCAGCCGGTGTCATTATTACCAGCCCCCTTTATGCCATGACAGATAAGGGGTTAACGCAACAATAACAATTTGCTCATCTCTGGGACCCAAAACGACGAGGCGCTGGTCTCTGGCTTCGGCCCAAAGAGGCGCTGGTCTCTGGGATCCCCTCCCACGACAATGCGCTGGTCTCTGGGACACCCCCTGCCGATGAGGCGCTGGACTCTGTCTGGGACCCCCCCCATCCTGATGACGAGGCGCTGGTCTCTGGGGCACCCCCCACGATGAGGCGCTGGTCTCTGGGATCCCCTGCCATGACGAGGCGCTGGTCTCTGGGACACCCCCTGCCGATGAGGAGCTGGTCTCTGTCTGGGACCCCCCCCCCCCAAAAAAAAAAAATGACGAGGCGCTGGTCTCTGGCATATCCCCCCCCCCACGATGAGTCGCCGGTCTCTGTCTGGGACCCCCTCCGATGACGAGGCGCTGGTCTCTGGGGCACCCCTCACGATGAGGCACTGGTCTCTGGGATCCCCTGCCATGACAATGCGCTGGTCTCTGGGACACTCCCTGCCGATGAGGCGCTGGTCTCTGTCTGGGACCCCCCCTGATGACGAGGCGCTGGTCTCTGGGGCACCTCTCACGATGAGGCGCTGGTCTCTGGGATCCCCTGCCATGACAAGGCGCCGGTCTCTGGGACTCCCCTTCCCACCCCCCCACCCCACACACACACACACACACACACACACACACACACACACACACACACACACACACCCTGCCGATGAGGCGCTGGTCTGTTTGGGACCCCCCCTTTCCTCGATGGCAAGGCGCTGGTCTCTGGGACACCCCCCGACGACGAGGCGCTGGTCTCTGACCCCCCTGAGGATGCGGCGCTGGTCTCTGGGACACGTCCCTCCCGACTATTCGCTGTAGCACTTTGAGCTCTGTACTTTCAGATTCATTGCTAATGAATTGGGTAGGGGTGCGCAAGTGCCGACCTCTCTACTCACACGGGGCCGATCACACTGAAGGCTACTACAGCACAAATTGCTGGAACACATGTTGATCGGGTGACACGTCTGCACTTCATGCACATACCTCACTTGCTGTCGGATAATAATGCTCCTTTTGTTTCCTTTCTCTGCGCAGGGGGCTTATCAGTCCGTATATAACTGGCAGTACGTTCATTGCTTGTATCTCTGGTGCCGAGTGCTGAGCACAATCCACCCCAACGAAGTCCTGGAGCCTCTGGTCTATCCGCTGGTCCAGGTCATCACTGGTTGTATCAGGTAGGACCTGCAACAGTTGAGTAGGGCCATGTTCGCACATATGAAAACAAGAATATATATATTTATTTCACGTCTCCATTGCTGAAATATTAGCAATCGTATGTTTTGCACCTAATGGGTTAACACCCACTTAACTTTAGTTAAGCTATCTGTTTTCACTGGGTGGTGTGTACTTCTGCCTCCTGTATGATGCTGACCAATCGTAAGCGGGCAGCAACATAGAAGTGCAGAAGAACCTGTGATGTCATCAGGGTCACATGACCTGAGTCCACAGGTCCTGTCAGCCGGAGTGTGCAGCCTAAATAAGCACTGGACATATGTTACACAGCGCAGAAGTATGGAGCTATTAACTCCAGTGAATATTTCCAGAAGCCCCTCTGCTTTATAATATATATCATAAAATATATATATTTTTTTGTCAATTTTAGATGATGCTCTGTTTATACAGAGGCCCTGAAATCATAAACCGCAATAACATTGCAGGGATCTGTATTGAATTTTTTCACTTATTCCTTTACCTCACTTGAGCAAAGGGAGAATTAATCAGTCGATGGTTGGAATATCCGGCTCCAGTTAGTCTGGAGATTTTCCATCCGTTGAACATTTTACTGCGACGTCGCTATATACCCCACATCCACCATTAGGTGGCAGCGTTGCACCAATCTCAGATCCCGTTAATGGCGGTGTGCTGATCTAGAGACGATACAGGGCAGGAAGTCTGCTGTGTGCAAGAAGACCCCAAAATATCAAAAATCTACCCTTCTTCTAAGCGGTGGTAATATGTGCATTTGCATGGTTTTTAGGGAGCTCACAAAAAGGACAGATAAGAGTGTATTTTCTCCTATTAAATTGTCAGATGGAGCTCACTGATGGATTCTCAGTTAACCCGTTCTGAGGACGAAGCAGCGCAGAGGCTATAGAAGGCTAACTATGCAACATCTGTATTGGCACCCAATTACAATAACTAGTTTTGACCAAAAATATATTCCTTAAATGTTAAGTTCCAAAAGGTGGAAAACCCCTTTAATGCACATAAGCTACTTCTTAAGGTTAAACTTGACGAATAAGCTCGGCCTCTCTCCTATGGCCACACAGCTGTATTCCTATACATCGCTGTAGTACTGGGCCACCATCTTGTTTCCTAGAGCTGCTGTATTACGCTGTGTTAATACTTGTGCCTTCTTTCTACAGACTGGTCCCGACTGTCCGTTACGTCCCCCTGCGGATGCACTGTGTCCGAGCGCTGACCCTGCTGTCAGAAAGCACCGGAGTCTTCATCCCCATATTACCCTTTATCCAGGAGGTACGTTCTCTGCCTTGTCTGCGTCACTCTGACCCTGCACGGTCTACGGCGGCGCTTTTCTCATGTTACCCGAACTTGCAGGAGCAAAAATCCCCATGTGCTCACATTCAGCGAGCTCTATACAGGAGGTAGAATTCCTGCTGTATATAGATCTAGGTGTCAGTATTTTTTTCAAATCAATTTTTTGCTTCTCATGGATTTTATATGAATCTGGGGGAAGATAAATTGTCGTGCTGCTGTCACTTGCTGATGAGTGGGAGCCTGACTGCGGAGGACTCCTGTCAATCAGGAGGACGGAGAGGCCTCGGCAGCATCGTTTCTGCACAGCACCACTTCTGTCTAGACGCCGTGCCGAGAACTGCAACCCAAGCAAAGCCGACTGACACAGCGGCCAGACTGCAGGGGAAAACGTATGGCCTCTTCTTCATACTCGCCGACCATGGTTGTCCCGTCTGATGGCAAGTGCGGGCAAATCTTGCCGTAATGCCCCTCTAAGTAAGGGTTAACTATTCATGAGCAATGAATCGGAGATGGCGGCGACTAATCCAGACATTGCTAAAATTTTGCATTTGCCAGCCGTATTCAGCTGGGGGTCTGCGGGGGCATCTCACCTCCTCCGATCTTATATTGATGACCAATCCTATGGATAGGTCATCAGTTATTAACTCCTGGTCAGCCAGAGGCTACTTTACGTTCCATTCCCTTTAGCCCCTTCTTACCCTGTGCCACAATACTGCGCTGTAGTGAGCGGGTTGTCCCTGTAACCCGGTACTGTCACAATGCACAGTTACTGTGGGCACATGGGATGCGTGCCATGCCAGCCAACACCCTAATCTAATAGCCAGAATTAACCATAACACCATATGGGCACACTCAGGTGCTGCGGCTGTCGCGCTGTGGTGGGGAGAGCCGCGGCCAGTCCGTGCACTGCGTTCCAATCTCCAACTGATTTGCGCAAACTGCTGCAGATTATTATTATTTTTTTTTGTACATTTTGTTTTACATCCTTCATATGGTAAGAGAAATGGCACTGGTAATAAAAATACAACTCCTCATGTAACACAAAAAAATCCCTCTTAATTCTGTGCTGGCAGAAAAATAAAGTAATTTCTCTTGGAAGGCGAGAATAAAAGAAAAATTGAAGTAAGAAAACCAAAATAATTAATTTCTGCATCCAGAGGTGAAGAAGGCCTGTGACGTCAGATCTTCTGTGTCTTTCGGGTCAGTTATCGTGTCCTATTCTAATGAACGTGTCACGTTACCGGCCCTGCTCCCTGCTGGAGTGCAACCGAAAACCTTTTTTTTTTTTTTTTAAAGAGGATCTTTAATCTAGGCCAGGGGTGTCAAACTGCATTCCTCGAATGCTGCAAACAGGTCATGTTTTCAGGATTTCCTTGTACTGCACAGGTGATAATTTAATCACCAACTCAATATTTGTGTAGGTGATTAAATTATCACCTGTGCAGTACAAGGAAATCCTGAAAACATGACCTGTTTGCAGCCCTCGAGGAATGCAGTTTGACACCCCTGATCTAGGCCATGTCTTGACGGGGTTAACAGCTCTTTATAACGGCGTACAAGTTGGAGCGAGAGTGGAACGCAGTGCACGGACTGGCCGGCGGCTTTACCGACTCAAATGCATTAATGATCAGGCTGTGGTCAGGAGAGCCGTGGCCAGTCACTGCGTTCCGATCTCGCTCAGATATATACGCACGTCTGACTGTGCCCTAAGACGCATTAAGGACCAGGCGTAGTCTTGGCTTAGCAGTCGCCTCGCTCCATGGTGCCGCGTATTGCATATTTCTATCCGATCTTTGCCGATTCTCACATTTAATGTTTCCTTCCGTCGGTTCCTCCTGTGCGAGCGTTGAGGTCTTGCTGCTGCTCATGTTGATTGACAAGTTCTACCCCGTCCGCTAATAGGCAGGAGGTTTATCATCCGCGGAGCAGGATCGCACCATAGTAGCTGTGCGAGCTGCTAAGCTCCAGCTCATCCCATCAGCATCAGGTCTGAGACGCGGCCTCTGGGTGATTCATATCCACCTAATATTAATGTCTTCTGTCTGTGCAGCCGTACGTCACCTTCTCGCCTCATTTTCCTTTTTGATCGGCTGCCTGAGCTCTATATATATTTTTTTTTTCCTTTTTTTTTTTTTTTTCTTCCTTTTTTATCTCCTATCCTCACTCTCTCCTGGCCAAGTGCGGCAGTGACGGTGCTGCAGCGGCTGAGGTTTGGGTGGAGGTTTTTTTATTGCTGTTCTTGGCTCTAGTTTGCCTCTTGGTAGCATTGGGATTGAAGATGGGAAGCGGCGGAGGTTTGTGCTGCCTCGTGATGCTCGGCCTGTCCCACAGCCAAGATGTTGTTCAGTGGAAGGAAATACTTTTGCGGCTGCTCGGCTCCGTCCAGCCCACATCCTTCTGTTCCTTGCCAGCTTCATCTCTGTGATCCTTTCTCTTCTCCTCCCGGCAGGTCCGTGACTTCTGCCTGCCGCACATTTCCACTGGGGAGTCGTATGTATAGGCTCCGTCATTGCTCATCAGATATACTGATCTACTGTACATTGCAGGCTTTTCTTTTTCCCCTTATTTTCCATCCTCTGTGACCTTTCGGCAATGCTTTTATGTCACGGGTTAGTTTCAGACTAGATTGCTATACAATGCAGGTGTTAATCAGGTGGACTGCACCGTTCCATACAGGATCTGCCACCCCGATGGCCTCATCGGTTACGTCACTCTTGGTTGCGGTCTGGCAGGGTCCAGGGGGTCGGCCGTAGCTGCGGTTAACAGGATCAGAACTTCTAATAAAAAAGCGGCAAATCCCTTTAATGACACATTTAGGAAGAGAAGGGGATAGGTGAATGGCAGTAAATTATATAAAACCTTAAACTTTTGTTGATTTTTTTTTTTCAAGCACTTAAAACTTGTTCAGGAGAGCTAGTGGGGTGAAAGATGTCACCTTTGTCTGACCGTTTAGATGCAGTAGCTGCAGTTGATTGCAGCATCTAATGGGGTTAAACCGTCCTAATTATAAATGATCTCTGATCCCAGCAGATGGTCTGCTACAGAAGCTTGGACCTGATGTATGACTGACATGTTGGCAAGGGGTTAAAATGCCAATTTTAGAGGTTCTGACACCCCCCCCCCCCCCACCAGCTGACCATAGAACTCAGAGACTGGATATACACAAAATGGGTGATCGGTGCATCGGCGGCACCCAGTGCTTTCCGTAATCTGCTGTGGTCTGGTGTAAAGGAGCCATCACCGGAGCTCATGACAGCTGATCATAGGTGGTGCTAGATGTTGGACTCCCACCGGTTTTAATACTGATGACCTAGTCTCAGGACAGGTCATCAGTATTAGTACTGGCCACTTTCAGATTACATCAGTCAGTCTCGGTTGCCCATTTATAGGATACCCAGCGGCTCTAATAATTAGATTTTATTTTATATAAATACCCTTTTATTCTAGGGCTAAATCATACAGAAGGAAGTGGAAATAAAACGGGTATAAATGTTTTAAGGTGTGATATAAGAAAAATATTCTGCATTTCGCATGCTATAATTTAGATTTTCTGGTGCCGGTAAGTGTTCGGCTCATCAGCTGAGCCAAAGCCTTCATTAGTCATTTAACACTTGGCGGCGGAGCTGCGCATCTCTCAAGGCCCATTTACAGGATACGATGGCCGGGCAGTGATATCATCCCGTTAGTTAAATCTTCTAATAAGTGGAGAGAATTCCTTGAATAGGAGGTCGCCTTCATTTTTTTCTTTTTTTTATGCATGACCAATCCCATCAATAATGAGCAATATTCCTGTCGTAGATCACTTTGCTCATTTACATTGAGGATCTTAAGGAGAGGATTCATCATCCTCAAAATATAAGACGACCATGGCTGTCAAGAAGTTATAGTTTCTCAATAGGCGAAGTGCCAAAAGTTTCTGATCCCTGTCAAAGGGAGAATGGATGGGTGTCCTCTTCATAAGACAACCACTTTTATTCCATCCTGATAAGATTAGACTCCCTCTACCATTTTTTTTTCTTAATAGCAGGTGCCCTTTAAAAACTTCTGGCTTCATTTTAATAACTTGGGATTATTATTCGTTTTTTATTGAGGTGGTGGGGGGATACTCAAGCCATTAAGAAAAGTCGAAAGGATTGAATCGCTTCTGATACTTTCATGAATTATTTTCCCGAAGCGATTTGATGGCGCCCCTAGTTGGTGGTATTGGGAGCAGCATGGATGGAGAAAGCAGGAGCTGTTAATCTCAGACACCTGAGGTTGTAAAGTCTGCGCATTCACCGTGCCCTTTTGCAAACCAGACGGGAGGTTTAAAGATTCCCGTCTTCTAATGGTTTTACAAGAACCATTTTCTAATTAAATGATTGAATTCACAGTGGAAGCCTCTTACAGAAGCAGATTGGAAAGTTTTAAACCAGGATATCCGTACGACGCAAATAACCCGTGCACTTCTGGAGTCAGGGTTCCGTGTCGGGGTCAGTGTTCCGTAGGGGTCAGTAGGTCACCATCAGGCCACTGGACAAACAGAATAAGTGTGTCCGCGTATGCATTCAGTGGACATATGTTTGCGTTTATGGATCGTCGGCAGGTCACCGCCCGACCTCGGATCTCTTGACCCAAACTAATAGCTTCAATAAATGCACCAGAGGGTATTAATTCATGTCGTGAGATCTGCGGTGGAGCGCGGACCTGCGGTCAATAGAAGAGCGCAGTTGAGTGAATTAGCTTTTAGAACCTATAAATTGCTCACCCTGCCTCTTGCTGCTTAGCCCGTTTCACCTCTAGTTTAGCGACCCTTTAAAATGTCAGACATCAGATTAGACTGAAGTCGCCACATCCCACAATTTCAGCGGGGTCAGATCTCTATCTGACTCTCTTGAATTTCGGCGGCCCTTTAAATAAGGCGTAGAAGACTGACAGCAGCTCTCGTAGAGAACACAGGCGCGCTCCGCTCCATTGTGTAGAGCGGTTTTCTGTGCTTCATCCCAACAGATGTTCTTTTGTTGTATTTTTGTTTTGTCGTTGCTGTGTTAATCATTGTTTCTGATGAAGGTCTGATAACCGTTCTACTGAACTGCACTAAAAAATTTGCTCTTCACAGTGACCACTCTGTTTTGCTTGTCTCTTGTACTCCTGCGACAGATCATCTCTTACAATCATCCACAGTAATCTGCAAGCATTGATGGATTCCATTTTCCTTGAGATCTTTTCTCTACAGCTGCAATATCTTGGTGAAGTCTCTTGTCGTGCTCGTTGCTCACTGCTCCGCAGTTTGGTGGGGACATGTGTAGATGCGAATGTTAGAAATGAATCTTTAAGGACATGTTACAGCCAAGATCCTTATGTGCTGAGCTTTTCCACAAACTTTTCATAGTTATCTGCTCTCGAGTTTCCCAAAAAATGAGTTACCACTAATGCGAATGCAACCCGTGCTGCAGTTTTCCTTGGCTTCAACAAACAGAAAAACTCCTCATCTTGTAGAACCTCGCGTATCTGAGGTCCAATAAAGACTCATTTCTTTATCTTTTCTTCACTGAACATTGGAAATTTTGCAATGAGGGACTTGAATGATTTTGTATTTTTATCAGTTTGTGCTGGAGGGTCTCTCCCTGCAGATTGTGCTGGAGGTTCTCTCCTCCTCCTCCTCTCCCTGCAGATTGTGCTGGAGGTTCTCTCCTCCTCTCCCTGCAGATTGTGCTGGAGGTTCTCTCCTCCTCCTCTCCCTGCAGATTGTGCTGGAGGTTCTCTCCTCCTCCTCCTCTCCCTGCAGATTGTGCTGGAGGTTCTCTCCTCCTCCTCCTCTCCCTGCAGATTGTGCTGGAGGTTCTCTCCTCCTCCTCCTCTCCCTGCAGATTGTGCTGGAGGTTCTCTCCTCCTCTCCCTGCAGATTGTGCTGGAGGTTCTCTCCTCCTCCTCTCCCTGCAGATTGTGCTGGAGGTTCTCTCCTCCTCCTCCTCTCCCTGCAGATTGTGCTGGAGGTTCTCTCCTCCTCCTCCTCTCCCTGCAGATTGTACTGGAGGTTCTCTCCTCCTCTCCCTGCAGATTGTGCTGGAGGTTCTCTCCTCCTCCTCTCCCTGCAGATTGTGCTATAGGGGCTCTCCTCCTCCTCTCCCTGCAGTTTGTGCTGGAGGTTCTCTCCTCCTCCTCCTCTCCCTACAGATTGTACTGGAGGTTCTCTCCTCCTCTCCCTGCAGATTGTGCTGGAGGTTCTCTCCTCCTCCTCTCCCTGCAGATTGTGCTGGAGGTTCTCTCCTCCTCTCCCTGCAGATTGTGCTGGAGGTTCTCTCCTCCTCTCCCTGCAGATTGTGCTGGAGGTTCTCTCCTCCTCTCCCTGCAGATTGTGCTGGAGGTTCTCTCCTCCTCTCCCTGCAGATTGTGCTGGAGGTTCTCTCCTCCTCCTCTCCCTGCAGATTGTGCTGGAGGTTCTCTCCTCCTCTCCCTGCAGATTGTGCTGGAGGTTCTCTCCTCCTCCTCTCCCTGCAGATTGTGCTATAGGGGCTCTCCTCCTCCTCTCCCTGCAGTTTGTGCTGGAGGTTCTCTCCTCCTCCTCCTCTCCCTGCAGATTGTACTGGAGGTTCTCTCCTCCTCTCCCTGCAGATTGTGCTGGAGGTTCTCTCCTCCTCCTCTCCCTGCAGATTGTGCTGGAGGTTCTCTCCTCCTCCTCCTCTCCCTGCAGATTGTGCTGGAGGTTCTCTCCTCCTCTCCCTGCAGATTGTACTGGAGGTTCTCTCCTCCTCTCCCTGCAGATTGTGCTGGAGGTTCTCTCCTCCTCTCCCTGCAGATTGTGCTATAGGGGCTCTCCTCCTCCTCTCCCTGCAGTTTGTGCTGGAGGTTCTCTCCTCCTCCTCCTCTCCCTGCAGATTGTACTGGAGGTTCTCTCCTCCTCTCCCTGCAGATTGTGCTGGAGGTTCTCTCCTCCTCCTCTCCCTGCAGATTGTGCTGGAGGTTCTCTCCTCCTCCTCCTCTCCCTGCAGATTGTACTGGAGGTTCTCTCCTCCTCTCCCTGCAGATTGTGCTGGAGGTTCTCTCCTCCTCCTCTCCCTGCAGATTGTGCTATAGGGGCTCTCCTCCTCCTCTCCCTGCAGTTTGTGCTGGAGGTTCTCTCCTCCTCCTCTCCCTGCAGATTGTGCTGGAGGTTCTCTCCTCCTCCTCTCCCTGTAGATTGTGCTGGAGGTTCTTTCCTCCTCCTCCTCCTCTCCCTGCAGATTGTGCTTTAGGTTCTCTCCTCCTCCTCCTCCTCCTCTCCCTGCAGATTGTGCTGGAGGTTCTCTCCTCCTCCTCCTCCTCCCTGCAGATTGTGCTGGAGGTTCTCTCCTCCTCCTCCTCTCCCTGCAGATTGTGCTGGAGGTTCTCTCCTCCTCCTCCTCTCCCTGGAGATTGTGCTGGAGGTTCTCTCCTCCTCCTCTCCCTGCAGATTGTGCTGGAGGTTCTCTCCTCCTCCTCCTCCTCCCTGCAGATTGTGCTGGAGCTTCTCTCCTCCTCCTCTCCCTGCAGATTGTGCTGGAGGTTCTCTCCTCCTCCTCTCCCTGCAGATTGTGCTGGAGGTTCTCTCCTCCTCCTCCTCCTCTCCCTGCAGATTGTGCTGGAGGTTCTCTCCTCCTCCTCCTCTCCCTGCAGATTGTGCTGGAGGTTCTCTCCTCCTCCTCTCCCTGCAGATTGTGCTGGAGGTTCTCTCCTCCTCCTCCTCTCCCTGCAGATTGTGCTGGAGGTTCTCTCCTCCTCCTCCTCTCCCTGCAGATTGTGCTGGAGGTTCTCTCCTCCTCCTCCTCCTCCTCCTCCTCCTCCTCCTCCTCCCTGCAGATTGTGCTGGAGGTTCTCTCCTCCTCCTCCTCCTCCTCCTCCCTGCAGATTGTGCTGGAGGTTCTCTCCTCCTCCTCCTCTCCCTGCAGATTGTGCTGGAGGTTCTCTCCTCCTCCTCCTCTCCCTGCAGATTGTGCTGGAGGTTCTCTCCTCCTCCTCCTCTCCCTGCAGATTGTGCTGGAGGTTCTCTCCTCCTCCTCCTCTCCCTGCAGATTGTGCTGGAGGTTCTCTCCTCCTCCTCCTCTCCCTGCAGATTGTGCTGGAGGTTCTCTCCTCCTCCTCCTCTCCCTGCAGATTGTGCTGGAGGTTCTCTCCTCCTCCTCCTCTCCCTGCAGATTGTGCTGGAGGTTCTCTCCTCCTCCTCCTCCTTCCTGCAGATTGTGCTGGAGCTTCTCTCCTCCTCCTCTCCCTGCAGATTGTGCTGGAGGTTCTCTCCTCCTCCTCCTCTCCCTGCAGATTGTGCTGGAGGTTCTCTCCTCCTCCTCCTCTCCCTGCAGATTGTACTGGAGGTTCTCTCCTCCTCTCCCTGCAGATTGTGCTGGAGGTTCTCTCCTCCTCCTCTCCCTGCAGATTGTGCTATAGGGGCTCTCCTCCTCCTCTCCCTGCAGATTGTGCTGGAGGTTCTCTCCTCCTCCTCTCCCTGTAGATTGTGCTGGAGGTTCTTTCCTCCTCCTCCTCCTCTCCCTGCAGATTGTGCTGGAGGTTCTCTCCTCCTCCTCCTCCTCCTCCTCTCCCTGGAGGTTCTCTCCTCCTCCTCCTCCTCCTCCTCTCCCTGCAGATTGTGCTGGAGGTTCTCTCCTCCTCCTCCTCTCCCTGCAGATTGTGCTGGAGGTTCTCTCCTCCTCCTCCTCTCCCTGCAGATTGTGCTGGAGGTTCTCTCCTCCTCCCCTCCCTGCAGATTGTGCTGGAGGTTCTCTCCTCCTCCTCCTCTCCCTGCAGATTGTGCTGGAGGTTCTCTCCTCCTCCTCCTCCTCCTCTCCTCCTCCTCCTCTCCCTGCAGATTGTGCTGGAGGTTCTCTCCTCCTCCTCCTCCTCCTCCTCTCCCTGGAGGTTCTCTCCTCCTCCTCCTCTCCCTGCAGATTGTGCTGGAGGTTCTCTCCTCCTCCTCCTCTCCCTGCAGATTGTGCTGGAGGTTCTCTCCTCCTCCTCCTCTCCCTGCAGATTGTGCTGGAGGTTCTCTCCTCCTCCTCCTCCTCTTCCTCCTCCTCCCTGCAGATTGTGCTGGAGGTTCTCTCCTCCTCCTCCTCCTCCTCCCTGCAGATTGTGCTGGAGGTTCTCTCCTCCTCCTCCTCTCCCTGCAGATTGTGCTGGAGGTTCTCTCCTCCTCCTCCTCTCCCTGCAGATTGTGCTGGAGGTTCTCGCCTCCTCCTCCTCTCCCTGCAGATTGTGCTGGAGGTTCTCTCCTCCTCCTCCTCTCCATGCAGATTGTGCTGGAGGTTCTCTCCTCCTCCTCTCCCTGCAGATTGTGCTGGAGGTTCTCTCCTCCTCCTCCTCCTCCCTGCAGATTGTGCTGGAGCTTCTCTCCTCCTCCTCCTCCTCCTCCTCCTCCTCCTCCCTGCAGATTGTGCTGGAGCTTCTCTCCTCCTCCTCTCCCTGCAGATTGTGCTGGAGGTTCTCTCCTCCTCCTCCTCTCCCTGCAGATTGTGCTGGAGGTTCTCTCCTCCTCCTCCTCTCCCTGTAGATTGTGCTGGAGGTTCTCTCCTCCTCCTCTCCCTGCAGATTGTGCTGGAGGTTCTCTCCTCCTCCTCCCTGCAGATTGTGCTGGAGCTTCTCTCCTCCTCCTCTCCCTGCAGATTGTGCTGGAGGTTCTCTCCTCCTCCTCCTCTCCCTGCAGATTGTGCTGGAGGTTCTCTCCTCCTCCTCCTCTCCCTGCAGATTGTACTGGAGGTTCTCTCCTCCTCTCCCTGCAGATTGTGCTGGAGGTTCTCTCCTCCTCCTCTCCCTGCAGATTGTACTGGAGGTTCTCTCCTCCTCTCCCTGCAGATTGTGCTGGAGGTTCACTCCTCCTCCTCTCCCTGTAGATTGTGCTGGAGGTTCTTTCCTCCTCCTCCTCCTCTCCCTGCAGATTGTGCTGGAGGTTCTCTCCTCCTCCTCCTCTCCCTGGAGGTTCTCTTCTCCTCCTCCTCCTCCTCCTCCTCTCCCTGCAGATTGTGCTGGAGGTTCTCTCCTCCTCCTCCTCCTCCTCCTCCTCCTCTCCCTGCAGATTGTGCTGGAGGTTCTCTCCTCCTCCTCCTCTCCCTGCAGATTGTGCTGGAGGTTCTCTCCTCCTCCTCCTCTCCCTGCAGATTGTGCTGGAGGTTCTCTCCTCCTCCCCTCCCTGCAGATTGTGCTGGAGGTTCTCTCCTCCTCCTCCTCCTCTCCCTGCAGATTGTGCTGGAGGTTCTCTCCTCCTCCTCCTCCTCCTCTCCCTGCAGATTGTGCTGGAGGTTCTCTCCTCCTCCTCCTCTCCCTGCAGATTGTGCTGGAGGTTCTCTCCTCCTCCTCCTCCTCCTCCTCCTCCTCTCCCTGCAGATTGTGCTGGAGGTTCTCTCCTCCTCCTCCTCTCCCTGCAGATTGTGCTGGAGCTTCTCTCCTCCTCCTCTCCCTGCAGATTGTGCTGGAGCTTCTCTCCTCCTCCTCTCCCTGCAGATTGTGCTGGAGGTTCTCTCCTCCTCCTCCTCTCCCTGCAGATTGTGCTGGAGGTTCTCTCCTCCTCCTCCTCCCTGCAGATTGTGCTGGAGGTTCTCTCCTCCTCCTCCTCCTCCTCCTCTCCCTGCAGATTGTGCTGGAGGTTCTCTCCTCCTCCTCCTCCCTGCAGATTGTGCTGGAGCTTCTCTCCTCCTCCTCTCCCTGCAGATTGTGCTGGAGGTTCTCTCCTCCTCCTCCTCTCCCTGCATATTGTGCTGGAGGTTCTCTCCTCCTCCTCCTCCTCCTGCAGATTGTGCTGGAGGTTCTCTCCTCCTCCTCCTCTCCCTGCAGATTGTGCTGGAGGTTCTCTCCTCCTCCTCCTCTCCCTGCAGATTGTGCTGGAGGTTCTCTCCTCCTCCTCCTCTCCCTGCAGATTGTGCTGGAGGTTCTCTCCTCCTCCTCCTCTCCCTGCAGATTGTGCTGGAGGTTCTCACCTCCTCCTCCTCTCCCTGCAGATTGTGCTGGAGGTTCTCTCCTCCTCCTATCCCTGCAGATTGTGCTGGAGGTTCTCTCCTCCTCCTCCTCCTCCCTGCAGATTGTGCTGGAGGTTCTCTCCTCCTCCTCCTCCTCCCTGCAGATTGTGCTGGAGCTTCTCTCCTCCTCCTCCTCCTCCTCCTCCTGCAGATTGTGCTGGAGGTTCTCTCCTCCTCCTCCTCTCCCTGCAGATTGTGCTGGAGGTTCTCTCCTCCTCCTCTCCCTGCAGATTGTGCTGGAGGTTCTCTCCTCCTCCTCCTCTCCCTGCAGATTGTGCTGGAGGTTCTCTCCTCCTCTCCCTGCAGATTGTGCTGGAGGTTCTCTCCTCCTCCTCCTCTCCCTGCAGATTGTGCTGGAGGTTCTCTCCTCCTCTCCCTGCAGATTGTGCTGGAGATTCTCTCCTCCTCCTCCTCCTCCCTGCAGATTGTGCTGGAGGTTCTCTCCTCCTCCTCCTCTCCCTGCAGATTGTGCTGGAGGTTCTCTCCTCCTCTCCCTGCAGATTGTGCTGGAGGTTCTCTCCTCCTCCTCCTCCCTGCAGATTGTGCTGGAGCTTCTCTCCTCCTTCTCTCCCTGCAGATTGTGCTGGAGGTTCTCTCCTCCTCCTCCTCCTCTCCCTGCAGATTGTGCTGGAGGTTCTCTCCTCCTCCTCCTCCTCCTCCTGCAGATTGTGCTGGAGGTTCTCTCCTCCTCCTCCTCCTCCTGCAGATTGTGCTGGAGGTTCTCTCCTCCTCCTCCTCCTCTCCCTGCAGATTGTGCTGGAGGTTCTCTCCTCCTCCTCCTCTCCCTGCAGATTGTGCTGGAGGTTCTCTCCTCCTCCTCCTCTCCCTGCAGATTGTGCTGGAGGTTCTCTCCTCCTCCTCTCCCTGCAGATTGTGCTGGAGGTTCTCTCCTCCTCCTCCTCCTCCCTGCAGATTGTGCTGGAGCTTCTCTCCTCCTCCTCTCCCTGCAGATTGTGCTGGAGGTTCTCTCCTCCTCCTCCTCTCCCTGCAGATTGTGCTGGAGCTTCTCTCCTCCTCCTCTCCCTGCAGATTGTGCTGGAGGTTCTCTCCTCCTCCTCCTCCTCCTGCAGATTGTGCTGGAGGTTCTCTCCTCCTCCTCCTCCTCTCCCTGCAGATTGTGCTGGAGGTTCTCTCCTCCTCCTCCTCTCCCTGCAGATTGTGCTGGAGCTTCTCTCCTCCTCCTCTCCCTGCAGATTGTGCTGGAGGTTCTCTCCTCCTCCTCCTCTCCCTGCAGATTGTGCTGGAGCTTCTCTCCTCCTCCTCTCCCTGCAGATTGTGCTGGAGGTTCTCTCCTCCTCCTCCTCCTCCTGCAGATTGTGCTGGAGGTTCTCTCCTCCTCCTCCTCCTCTCCCTGCAGATTGTGCTGGAGGTTCTCTCCTCCTCCTCCTCTCCCTGCAGATTGTGCTGGAGCTTCTCTCCTCCTCCTCTCCCTGCAGATTGTGCTGGAGGTTCTCTCCTCCTCCTCCTCTCCCTGCAGATTGTGCTGGAGCTTCTCTCCTCCTCCTCTCCCTGCAGATTGTGCTGGAGGTTCTCTCCTCCTCCTCCTCCTCCTGCAGATTGTGCTGGAGGTTCTCTCCTCCTCCTCCTCCTCTCCCTGCAGATTGTGCTGGAGGTTCTCTCCTCCTCCTCCTCTCCCTGCAGATTGTGCTGGAGGTTCTCTCCTCCTCCTCCTCTCCCTGCAGATTGTGCTGGAGGTTCTCTCCTCCTCCTCTCCCTGCAGATTGTGCTGGAGGTTCTCTCCTCCTCCTCCTCCTCCCTGCAGATTGTGCTGGAGCTTCTCTCCTCCTCCTCTCCCTGCAGATTGTGCTGGAGGTTCTCTCCTCCTCCTCCTCTCCCTGCAGATTGTGCTGGAGCTTCTCTCCTCCTCCTCTCCCTGCAGATTGTGCTGGAGGTTCTCTCCTCCTCCTCCTCTCCCTGCAGATTGTGCTGGAGGTTCTCTCCTCCTCCTCCTCTCCCTGCAGATTGTGCTGGAGCTTCTCTCCTCCTCCTCTCCCTGCAGATTGTGCTGGAGGTTCTCTCCTCCTCCTCCCCTCCCTGCAGATTGTGCTGGAGGTTCTCTCCTCCTCCTCCCCTCCCTGCAGATTGTGCTGGAGGTTCTCTCCTCCTCCCCTCCCTGCAGATTGTGCTGGAGGTTCTCTCCTCCTCCCCTCCCTGCAGATTGTGCTGGAGGTTCTCTCCTCCTCCTCCTCTCCCTGCAGATTGTGCTGGAGGTTCTCTCCTCCTCCCCTCCCTGCAGATTGTGCTGGAGGTTCTCTCCTCCTCCTCCTCTCCCTGCAGATTGTGCTGGAGGTTCTCTCCTCCTCCTCTCCCTGCAGATTGTGCTGGAGGTTCTCTCCTCCTCCTCCCCTCCCTGCAGATTGTGCTGGAGCTTCTCTCCTCCTCCTCTCCCTGCAGATTGTGCTGGAGGTTCTCTCCTCCTCCCCTCCCTGCAGATTGTGCTGGAGGTTCTCTCCTCCTCCTCCTCTCCCTGCAGATTGTGCTGGAGGTTCTCTCCTCCTCCTCCTCTCCCTGCAGATTGTGCTGGAGGTTCTCTCCTCCTCCTCCTCTCCCTGCAGATTGTGCTGGAGGTTCTCTCCTCCTCCTCCTCTCCCTGCAGATTGTGCTGGAGGTTCTCTCCTCCTCCTCCTCTCCCTGCAGATTGTGCTGGAGCTTCTCTCCTCCTCCTCTCCCTGCAGATTGTGCTGGAGGTTCTCTCCTCCTCCTCCTCTCCCTGCAGATTGTGCTGGAGGTTCTCTCCTCCTCCTCCTCTCCCTGCAGATTGTGCTGGAGGTTCTCTCCTCCTCCTCCTCTCCCTGCAGATTGTGCTGGAGCTTCTCTCCTCCTCCTCTCCCTGCAGATTGTGCTGGAGGTTCTTGATTGCACAATATTCAGCTGAAAGTCTTCACGTTTTATCATTTTATGCAAATTGTGTTGTGACAAACTACAAAAACTATTTTGATAAATCTTTATTTTTTTTCCTCCTTTGAGAAAGTGGTAGACTGAATATTTTTTTTCTACATGAAGTGTTAGATTGTAAACCATAAATTCCATTGGATCCCTGCCCCTATTGGCCAGACATAAGGGAAAACTACTGAACGTCTGATCTTCTCTTGCTGGAACTTCTGGCTTATGTTAAAACTTCCTTATAATCCATCAATAATTGATTTTATTACACTCACAACTTTCGTTCCACATAAAAAATAATAGGGAAACCTTTTTGATAGCGCGGCTTTATGGCGCAGCGTATCCGCCTGCAGAGTGGATCGTGATTGATTTGGAGATGATGAAGGGTGCCTTTATCGTTTTGGGAATATTTACATGAGAGCACTTCGTAAAATCACATTCCTCGCTCATAAAACCCACGGAAGACTTTGAAGCAAGAGTCTTGGAAGACGGACGTGTGAATAACTTTTTTTTTTCTTATTGGTTTACGAAAGATTTGGATGTCTTTCCCAGCAATCGTGCCGGTATATTGCAGGCAGCAGAGATATTGGATTCCTGATCTTGGCCGCCGAGGAGTTACGTCATTAATACAAGCCCTTTTTAGCTTTTCTCACCCCTGGCGTTCGTGTTATTCCTGGGAGGATGCCCTGTCTGGTTATACATTACCAATACATGCTGGCTAACCTCTCTGGTATATAGATGAGGGGGTGCCGAGCGAGGAACGCCCTCTATGGTATCCATATGCCATAGTACAGGCTTCTGCAACCTACGGCACTCCAGCTCCAAACATGGTGGGAGTTGTGGATTCCCAACAGCTGGAGTGACGTTGGTTTGCTGTAGCAAGACCTATTGTCAGGGAATGCTCTAATATTGGCACTCGGGGCATGCTGAGGGTTGTAGTTGCCCAACAGGAGTTGTCTCAGGTTAACGACCCCTGCTGTAGTCGGACATCTAGCACTCTAGGATCATCAGTCTGCGGCCCTCAAGCTGTCGCAGCATACTGAGAGTTGTAGTTTTCCACCAGCTGGAATGTATTAAGACTGTTAATGCATGTTGGGGGTTGTGGTTTCCCCACACCTATAGTGCTGCAGGATTAATAAGATGTACAGGTCCTTGTCAAAAAATTAGCATATAGTGTTAAATTTCATTATTTACCATAATGTAATGATTACAATTAAACTTTCATATATTATAGATTCATTATCCACCAACTGAAATTTGTCAGGTCTTTTATTGTTTTAATACTGATGATTTTGGCATACAACTCCTGATAACCCAAAAAACCTGTCTCAATAAATTAGCATATTTCACCCATCCAATCAAATAAAAGTGTTTTTTAATAACAAACAAAAAAACCATCAAATAATAATGTTCAGTTATGCACTCAATACTTGGTGGGGAATCCTTTGGCAGAAATGACTGCTTCAATGCGGCGTGGCATGGAGGCAATCAGCCTGTGACACTGCTGAGAGGTTATGGAGGCCCAGGATGCTTCAATAGCGGCCTTAAGCTCATCCAGAGTGTTGGGTCTTGCGTCTCTCAACTTTCTCTTCACAATATCCCACAGATTCTCTATGGGGTTCAGGTCAGGAGAGTTGGCAGGCCAATTGAGCACAGTAATACCATGGTCAGTAAACCATTTACCAGTGGTTTTGGCACTGTGAGCAGGTGCCAGGTCGTGCTGAAAAATGAAATCTTCATCTCCATAAAGAATTTCAGCCGATGGAAGAATGAAGTGCTCCAAAATCTTCTGATAGCTAGCTGCATTGACCCTGCCCTTGATGAAACACAATGGACCAACACCAGCAGCTGACATGGCACCCCACACCATCACTGACTGTGGGTACTTGACACTGGACTTCAGGCATTTTGGCATTTCCTTCTCCCCAGTCTTCCTCCAGACTCTGGCACCTTGATTTCCGAATGACATGCAAAATTTGCTTTCATCAGAAAAAAGTACTTGGGACCACTTAGCAACAGTCCAGTGCTGCTTCTCTGTAGCCCAGGTCAGGCGCCTCTGCCGCTGTTTATGGTTCAAAAGTGGCTTTACCTGGGGAATGCGGCACCTGTAGCCCATTTCCTGCACACGCCTGTGCACGGTGGCTCTGGATGTTTCCACACCAGACTCAGTCCACTGCTTCCTCAGGTTCCCCAAGGTCTGGAATCGGTCCTTCTCCACAATCTTCCCCAGGGTCCGGTCTCCTCTTCTCGTTGTACAGCGTTTTCTGCCACATTGTTTCCTTCCAACAGACTTACCATTGAGGTGCCTTGATACAGCACTCTGGGAACAGCCTATTTGTTGAGAAATTTCTTTCTGGGTCTTACCCTCTTGCTTGAGGGTGTCAATGATGGCCTTCTTGACATCTGTCAGGTCGCTAGTCTTACCCATGATGGGGGTTTTGAGTAATGAACCAGGCAGGGAGTTTATAAAAGCCTCAGGTATCTTTTGCATGTGTTTAGAGTTAATTAGTTGATTCAGAAGATTAGGGTAATAGGTCGTTTAGAGAACCTTTTCTTGATATGCTAATTTATTGAGACAGGTTTTTTGGGTTATCAGGAGTTGTATGCCAAAATCATCAGTATTAAAACAATAAAAGACCTGACAAATTTCAGTTGGTGGATAATGAATCTATAATATATGAAAGTTTAATTGTAATCATTACATTATGGTAAATAATGAAATTTAACACTATATGCTAATTTTTTGAGAAGGACCTGTATAGACAGGATTTTCTCTAGTACAGGGGCAGCAACCTGCAGCTCCAGCTATCAGGGCATGCTGGGAGTTGTAGTTTTCCAACAGCTGGAGTGCCACAGGTTGCTGACGCATGGATGGGTCATTGTCATCAGAAGTCCTGAAATGGCGCGTCTTATTGCTGCCGTTCCATTGACAAGTCAGAGCCGAGGAATTACATAATGACACATTAGTTAATTGCATATTAATTAGAAAATACCAATCCTCTGGCAAGTTAACCGTCCTGGAAGACATCCCAGATGTACAAACCTTGATGCGTATGCCCGCAGCTGCATTGGCGACTTTGTGTTTTGTTTTTATTTATTTATTTATTTTTGTTTTAAGTTGAGAAAAAAAGTACTTTAATTTCCTTTTTTTCTTTTTTATTCTTTGCAGATTTTCCAGCAAGTGAATTTTAACAAACGGCCAGGAAGGATTAGTGTAAAACCCATCAACTTCGCCGTGATCCTGAAGTTGTCCAACGTGAACCTCCTGGAGAAAGTGTTCAGGGTAAATGATGGCGTTATATCCTCCTCTACATGAGCAGAGCTTGCGAGCTCTTTTTTTCTTTGCAGCTTGTAAGTCCTATTTTGGAGCTGGCTGGGATCGCAGGAGCGGGTTGTTAACGGCCAGCTTCGGTTCAGTGCTAGGCAGCAGCGGTGGTCGGTCTCCTAGGCAACAAGCTGCAAATAAAATAAGTGTTTATAAATGAAGAAAATGCTCCATCCATAGCTGTGACTCTGACCATAGTATTCAGCAGCACTGTTCTTTGTCGTTACCCACAGGACGGCCTCGTCGAGCAGATCTACGACCTGACGTTAGAATATGTGCACACCCAGGCCTACAGCATTGGCTTCCCTGAGCTGGTACTTCCCTGCGTTATACAGGTAAGACGGATACTTGCACGTGATTATAGGATGATCTATATTCTCTTCTATTAGATCGTAATCACTTTCATATTTATACGTCGGTTAATGTCCAAGTGGCTTCCTCATCAGACAGCCCCTCTTATATTTGGGAAGAAAACCTCTGTTTAATCTCTGTTTAGTTGCAGAAAAATTCTATCCGATTTTATTAGAGGAGCAATGCATCTTGTAGAGTCCCGCCAAGGGATTTTCTTGCCATATCTAATTCACCTATAATTCTTTCCTCTACGGCATCTCCCCTCTTCCTTGGTTTCCTTGTGGGAGAGGGGGTGTCTCCCCTGTTCCTTGGTTTCCTCAGGGGAGAGGGGGTGTCTCCCCTATTCCTTGGGTGGGGGGGAAGGGGACGGCGTCTCCCCTCTTCATTGGTTTCCTCGGGGGAGGGAAGGGGGGGACGGCTCCCCTCTACCTTGGTTTCCTCGGGGGGGGGGGGGGGGGGGGGGGGAGGGGGGTGATAAAGAGGGAGGGAGTCTCCCCTCTTCCTTGGTTTCCTCGGGGCAGTTGGGGGGGGCGCATCTCCTCTCTTCCTTGGTTTCATCTGGTGGCGCCCCCATCCTTGCCGTCCTCTGGTGGCGTCCCCATCCTTGCTGTCCTCTGTTGGCTTCCCCATCCTTGCCGTCCTCTGGTGGCGTCCCCATCCTTGCTGTCCTCTGGTGGCTTCCCCATCCTTGCAGTCCTCTGGTGGCTTCCCCATCCTTGCTGTCCTCTGGTGGCGTCCCCATCCTTGCTGTCCTCTGGTGACTTCCCCATCCTTGCTGTTCTCTGCTGACTTCCCCATCCTCGCTGTCCTCTGGCGGCTTCCCCATCCTCGCTGTCCTCTGGTGGCTTCCCCATCCTTGCTGTCCTCTGGTGGCTTCCCCATCCTTGCTGTTCTCTGCTGACTTCCCCATCCTCGCTGTCCTCTGGCGGCTTCCCCATCCTCGCTGTCCTCTGGCGGCTTCCCCATCCTTGCTGTCCTCTGGCGGCTTCCCCATCCTTGCTGTCCTCTGGCGGCTTCCCCATCCTTGCTGTCCTCTGCTGACTTCCCCATCCTCGCTGTCCTCTGGCGGCGCCCCCATCCTCGCTGTCCTCTGGCGGCGCCCCCATCCTCGCTGTCCTCTGGCGGCGCCCCCATCCTCGCTGTCCTCTGGCGGCGCCCCCATCCTCGCTGTCCTCTGGCGGCGCCCCCATCCTCGCTGTCCTCTGGCGGCGCCCCCATCCTCGCTGTCCTCTGGCGGCGCCCCCATCCTCGCTGTCCTCTGGCGGCGCCCCCATCCTCGCTGTCCTCTGGCGGCGCCCCCATCCTCGCCCATCCTCTGGCGGCGCCCCCATCCTCGCCGTCCTCTGGCGGCGCCCCCATCCTCGCCGTCCTCTGGCGGCGCCCCCATCCTCGCCGTCCTCTGGCGGCGCCCCCATCCTCGCCGTTCTCTGGCGGCGCCCCCATCCTCGCCGTCCTCTGGCGGCGCCCCCATCCTCGCCGTTCTCTGGCGGCGCCCCCATCCTCGCCGTCCTCTGGCGGATCATATTAGTCTTGTGAGTCATGTATCGTCTTGTAAAGAATTACTGTATTTTCTGGCGTATAAGACTACTTTTTAACCCTCGAAAATCTTCTCAAAAGTCGGGTATCGTCTTATACGCCAGGTGTCGTCTTATAGGGCAGGTGCGGAGTAATCTGCGGTCGCCGCATATTGGGGGGTTAGCGACCCCAATAACGAGGTGAGGGGGCACCTCACCGGGAAGGTGTAAGTGAAGCAGAGGCAGAGAAGGAGATAATAGGATACAAGGGTGAGCCAGATTAGTGAAAGAGGAGTGTTTTTCTAGGCTCAGCACCGCGCTCTCTCTCTTTTTTGCATACCCCTGGCATCTCAGACACTGACAGTTTGCTTCACTTACACCTTCCTGGTGAGGCGCTCCCTCACCTCGTCATCGGGACCACTCCCCCCACTATATACTTCGACCGCAGATTGCTCCGCACCCACCCTATAAGACGACACCCGGCATATAAGACAACCCCCGACTTTTGAGAAGATTTTATATTTTAACTGGAAAAGTTGGGGGTCGTCTTATACGCCCAGTCGTCTTATACGCCGGAAAATACGGTATGTGTTTCTGACCAGTATGAAGTAGAAAGCCACAGAAGTCGCTCCGTAAACTATAGAATCAGGCTGATGGTTGAGCCGTTCTGTAGCTGCTCCAGAGTTCACTGCGGCTACATTTACAGTCATGATATATAGGCGCGAGGCTCGGCATTGCTGAAAACATTAAATTATTTGCAGCCTATCAGGAGACAGATTAATAGTCCATGTGGAGGCTTTGTAATATATCCCAGATGCACGTTGCGTTTCTCGGTTAATCATCTTGGCCTCGTCTCGCTGATCTCCTCTGCCGGATAAGCCGGCGGTGTATGTGTGCGCTGTCCTCACTTACAGGTGTCTCGTGTGCACTATTCTCACCGGTTAAGCCGGCGTATATTATTTTTATCCCTTTTTTGCCCTGACCATAAATCACTAGAGCAGAATTTACTTTAATGTTAAATATTTTCTGCTCCCGATACGAGCTTTGTTTCGTCAGCGTTGCGCCGCGGTCCGAATTCTGTCTCATTTATCTAACGTTGCGCACATTGCATGGATTTATTTTAACAAAAGATGTCGTTATTGCAGTCTAAACATCGGGCCGTACGCAGAGGAAATTGATTCCTTTTTGCCACATGTGGACTGACGTATTGAGATCCCAGCTGTTGTTTATCACTGGGGGGGACTACTACGTCTTTGCTGCTACCATTTCATAAGGGGCCCAACCTTATAAGTTGAGTAACTCTTGAGAACACGCTGCACTTTCTGCTTATCTTAAATTGCAGCCTATCTAGTACTTCAGAGCTGAATTCACGGTTCAGCTTTGAAGTACTTGGCTGTTATGGCATGGAAGGGCTAATTTTCCCTGTTTCTGATTATCACAAAGTGCATGGTGTAAAGATCACCCGTCTCCGAATACATCGCACCAGAGCAACCCCAGGGCATGCAGGAAAATGTCAGCGTTGAAGATTGCAGAATTGTGATTGCTGCTCTGGAGTATAAGACTGGGGCTACTCAGAAAAGGATCATGTTATCCCAAAGTCACTGTGAAGCCCAGACTTTTATAGATTTTAGCCTCTCAACGACCGCCTGCTGTCATTTTTGGCTGTGAGCGACATTGCATCATTAGAGGGGGGTCTGCAGCTCTAACACCTCCAGTTATTGGGGGTACCGCCTTCACTTCGGTCTGGTCTTGTTTAGCACAAAAACAGACTTTATTTAGCACCCGCAATGAAGACCATAAAGTGAGGCTGTCAGCACAAAATGACTGTACAAACCAAGCACAGGTGCACCCTTGATGGTGGAGCAGCTCAGCGCACGCACCCTTGATGGTGGAGCAGCCCAGCGCACCTTCCCACCTACTTGTTTTCTAGCTATCTCCTCCCTCCTCTTCCTTGATTGACAGCTTTGGCTTTACAGGAGTCAGAGAAGGGTTGAGATAGATGGGAAAGGTGCACTGAACTGCTCCGCCACTCCAGGGTGCACCGCGCGCCTGTGCTTGGTTTGAACAGTCATTTTGTGCCGACAGGTTCTATGAGGTCAGGAGACCTGCAGCCGGTCCTGAAATCAGTCCGTTCTTCGACCTTGAATTTTGGACGTGTGCACCTGACCCAAAATGAACGTATTATTTCCGCTCCCGATCCTTTTTGTGTATGAGATATTTTGCACAAACGACCTCGCACCGTTTAGGGACCGGACTTATAGTGCTTGGAAATTCGGACAGGTGCCCATGTGAACGTAGCCTGGTATTGCCTCTGGTATCTGATGCAATGTGCCAGCTTAACAGAAGGGATCTGCGAACACCAGCCACCGGTGCACAGACTGTATATATTTATATTTATAGAGTTTTTTTTTTTTTACTTTAATCAGTTCCGTTTCCTTTTTTTTTTTTTTACCTTCTGAACTTTTTTTTTCTTCTCTGCACTGCTCTGTAATTACACCTGCCGCGGAGCCGGAGAGGTGCGCGTCCATAGGTGACTTGTGTGGGTGTGAATTGACGCGTAGCCTCGGTGAGAACAGTGTGTGTGCGAGCATCATTGGCAGCCTGACAGCTTCTATCCAGATAATCGCCGGCTGGCGCGCCTCGTGGGTGATGCGCTCTTTCTGTCTCGGTGACATGCACTTTCCCCCCCCGGTGTTGGGAGAAAAAGAGCGAGGCGGCAGAGTTGTTTTGGCAGACTGCAAATCCCAGCTCCGGAGCGGCGGTGTGCAGCTATTAGTCTCTCTTTATTAACCCTTCCCTGGCGTGCGTTTAGAACCTTTTTTTTTTTAATTATTATTATTATTATTATTATTATTTTTTAAATTTTAATATCAGCCCCATAATTTGTGGTCTGCCCAGCACCGCGGGGGTTACAGGCTGCAGTTTGGGTGCTCGTCAGAGATCTGTTTTCGTGTCGGGAGGCAGCGAACGCTCCCAGCGAAATCTATTTTCAGCTCGCAGCTGCGAAGGCTTCAGGATGTTTTAGTAAGTGCGGGTCAGCCATCCCATATTAATTATGGCAAAGTTTGCTGAACGAGCCGCCCCGCTCCAAAAAAGATGGCGTCTCATCACTTGCAGACTGGCGTAGATAAAACGATAATTTTAAAGGGCGTCTATATCTGTTTTTTGTTTCTGAA
The DNA here is from genome assembly GCF_032444005.1 of Ranitomeya imitator. NCBI lineage: Eukaryota > Metazoa > Chordata > Amphibia > Anura > Dendrobatidae > Ranitomeya > Ranitomeya imitator. Next base: position 128,521,092 of record NC_091291.1, read on the forward strand.
AAAAAAAGAGTTAGGATTCTTTTTTCCATTTCTTAACCCTCGTTGCACATTGAAGTGATCAAGGGCGCAGTCCATGGAAAAGCGGATAGACACATGGCACTGTCCAAGGAGCGCCAGATGTCGTGTGCCGCGGGGTCACACACACACGGATTAGACTGCAGAGCCTTCCCAGCTGACGTTAGCACGGAAATTTGGAAACCTGCCCCTTTGTTTCACCCCCCTACACCCCCTTTTCTCATGCGTCATCCATTAGACCACACGTTGACACGTAGGAGACCCCCAGGCAGTCTGCGGCTCAGGGCTCTGTTAGCTGTTACCCTCCCTTATCCCTGCCCGATCCCAGATGTGTGCGCGGAGAAACTCGAAGAGGGGGACTGGGAACGGAGCCCGCCGTCTCCTGCCAGAGGGGCTTCTCTCCGCACGGCTGCAGATGTGCGAACAGCCGCTCTGAGGCGTAGCGGCCTCGGGGTGTGTGCCGACATCGGGGGCTTCGCCAAAGTTTAGAGATTAGCTAAATTATCCCAAAAGCGCCTCTTTAACAAAAAAAAAAAAAATAGTTTTCACGTCATGGTAATTAAGGGGTCTGGAAAGAGCAAACCGTGGCTCGATGTGCCCCCTGATGCCGAGCAGTTCAGCCCCCGGTCGTCACACGGAGAGGTGATTTATTTTATTTTTTATTTTTTTGACATTTAGGCGATCATGCAAGTCCCAAACGTCTTTGTGAGACACAGGGTTAATAATCTCCCCTATAGGTCTGCGTGGAAGGGATGGAGTAAGCTCGGTGTCACGGTGCCCGCTGGGAGTAGTAGTGCCGCAGATTGCCGACTCCCGCCCTACAGTGCGGCCAAAAATTGCGTCAGTCGCACAAGTGCTGAAAAAAATATCCAAAGATAGAAACTACTAAAACATTACCCATACTGTACACCCATGTAATACCGCACATTGTCTGCTCCATAGGCCGGCAAGAGCTTAGAGCACAACTGTCCTTGTCATACCAAACCTGTAGAGAGGTGGGGTCTTCCTCCTCCCCCCATCCTCAACATGAAGCTTTCGGTGCACATAGCAGTCTAATCAGTCCAGGAACGGTCTTCATTCTCATTCTCCTTAACTTGCCATTCACTGTTTTTGTTTTATTTTTTTTTCCTTCGTCATCCACATTCTGCCAGCATTATACGTACTGGAACTTCCTTCTGTCACTTCCCAGCATGCATCATCCCCCAGCTTTGCTCAAATAGTTTTACTTTTCAAAATGGGGTCTAAGGAGTAACGTTTCTCCTTGTGCAGGGTAACAAGCCAAGCCTAGCCTGGCATGTCAGAGTGAGGAGACTTAAAGGCCATGTATGCTCCTCTCGGAAATTTAAATATGCAAATTGTCTCCTCACAGAGGAAGAGGACTAGAGCTCTATAGTGCCACCTATTGGATGCAGTGATCCTAAAAGTCAATATGGACTATTTAACGAGCCTTGCAATATGACTTGGGATAAAAGCCAAGCCAGAATCTGTTGGCAGACAGTGTTTTGGGATGCTGCCACTCATCAGTGCAAAGTATGAAATCTGATTTGGCTAGGTTTGTTTTTTATCCTGAGTCATATTGCAAGGTTCGTTAAGAGCCAATATTGACTTTTAGGATCGCTGATTCCAATAGGTGGCGCTATAGAGTTCTAGTCCTCTTCCTCTCTGAAAAGACAATTTGCATACTTATTTTCCAAAAGGAACATGTATGGCTTTTAAGTCTCCTCACTCTGACATGCCAGGTTTGGCTTGTCACTCACCACAAAGAGAGACGTTGCCCTTTAGACCCCAGTACAGAACCTCTCACCTATCCAAATCAGATCTCATACCTTGCACTGAGGAGTGCAACACCCCGAAACACGTGTCTGCAAATTAAGATTCTGGTTTGGTTTTAGGAGGCTAGAGTTCTAGTCCTCTTCCAAATGGAAAGCTTGCCTCTGTTATGCCTGGAAGCGGAGAGTCGGAGACGCAGCATGTAGCGAGGCAAAGACCCTCCCCCACTTCCTGTAATCCGCCTCGAGACTGATTACACTTTGCAACAGGCAGAAGAAAGAAATCTAGTGACCGTCCATTAGTGTCGCAGCCACAAGACTTCTCGCTCCATCATGTCTGTACGCTCTAATTTGGCGCATCTGCCAGCGTACGTGCAATTATTGGATTTCTGTGTCTTGGCAATTTTTTTGTTTTTATTACCGATTTTTCTCATTTTTTATCTTCCCACCCCCCCCTTAGCTGAAATCTTTCCTGAAGGAATGCAAAGTGTCCAATTACTGCAAACAGATGCGCCAACTGCTGGAGAAGATCCAGGAGAATTCGTCCTACATCAGTAGCAAGAGGCAGAAGTGCGCCTTTGGGGTGTCAGACAGGGACGCCGTGGTAAGTAGCGCATCGATGACGCCACCGGTTTTCGGGACCTTCGGTGATGCTCGGTGGTAAATTTTCATTTTTTTCCCCCTGTAAATATGTAATGGCTGAAGTCGCTTCCAGTTATCCACATCCTGAGTTTAGGGGAACTTTTACGTATAAAATGACAGTTTGTGGTTTTTTTTTCTTGACATTAATGGGGTAAAGGGAAACAAAAGACTAGGGGCGGATATATCATTGGGGCCCCTGTGCGACCACACAGGGGGCCCATTTCTACCCCCAAAGCAGGTGCAATTTTGCATTTTAAGAGCTTTTTGGGTGCAGAGAGTCCATATATTCTTGGACAGGGGCCCTTTTCTGTTGTCCGCCAGTTAAAAATAATGGAACCATATCCTGCACTAATCTTTCCTGCAAGAAAACAAAAGCGAGACGGGTATGATTATAATTCGGGATTAAAACAAGACCTAACCAGTTGCATGTGTAGCACATACCAGCATGCCACACTGGGAACACTGGTAAGGCGTTTGCTGTTATCGCAGTGCATAGTTAGTGGGGTCCCTTATATCTGGCATGACCTTCTGTCCTCCCTTCGTTCCCCCCCAGCCGTGGACCCCCGCGTTGCCGGTAAGACCTCCCATGCATTACACTGCAGTACATTGCAGGCACCTCTGTCTCCAAAGGGAGCAGATAAATCTTGATAATTAGCATTGTGTTGTTTGCCGGCTGACGGAGCCTGATCTCCTCTGCAACCCTAGAACAGCACGCACGGATGTAATGCCTTCATAAATATTTTAATGGCAGACTGCTGGTAATATAAATCAGGGGGCTGGGAGTGCCAGAAGCCGTCCGTAGACACTCTGGCACCACCTCGCAGGGACAGCGGCAGCGGGAAAGTGTCAGATCAGAGACACCCACGTGTTGCGGTCTCTGCAGCAGGATGAAGTAGTGCTGGGGAATTGCAGGTGGTGCCACTAAGTAAGAAGACGGATTCGCTCAGAATGGGTCTAGCCGTACATAATAGATGTTACCGGCTTTGTCCTCTGCGTCAGGATTTGATTAATTAATCTAAATGAAGCTGCCGAGGCATTATGCATCCAGACAGACTGTGCTCGGGGTCCGGCTGAACCGGAGACTGCTGCCGTACTGTCATGCCGGCTATTCTGGATTCAGAAAATAAAAGGTGTTTTTTTAAAATCTGACAATGAAGTTTTGTCAATTTCCAATACACTGATTGTATCAGCCTTTATCAAGATCACCGCTTGCTGTCATTTAAAAGGATCCCATCATTAGGACCCCTATATGATCGCCAGAGTGAGAAACCTGTACTAGGGGACACACGTCCTCGGCTGGAGGGGCGTGGAATGGAGCGTCTGTGGTGGTGCACGCGCCCTGCCACTCCATTCTAAGCACCTTCATACCGTCTAGTGTTTGGGACCCTCGGCAGGAATAAGGATCCAGCATGTCAGCTTTTAGTCATTGAATGTGTTGCGACTACGAGCCGCGGGGACTCAGAACATATTATTCGAACATGCCGAAGACCCTTGGTTTGCACACGAGCATGCTCAGATAACACCTTATCCACACGTTCGCTCATCAGTAATGATCACCCAACTTTCCCAGACACCTGACCTGAAATGTAAACCGTTAACAGGGATATACGGGTGCGAGCGATGTCTGCTGCAGGACTGGACGTGTTCGCACATGTACATACGATGTTCCTGTTCATCTCCCATTCCCCGGAGACTCGTCCCCCCCCCCGGTGTCGTACACATCCTGCGCTGCTTACGCACGTGCAGTCTCGTCTTGGCGGAAATCCTGGAGCTTCCAGTTGTCAGATGACGCCAAGAGCGCACCTGTGGGTAACATTGAGGTCTCGCACCGGGGCCTGGAAGCTCTCCGAGGGCTTCATTACTGGAGAAAAGTGCAAGGAAGCCAGAGAGGATTTCACGTGTTGGGAAGATGTCGCAGCTGCCGGCGTCCTTGTGCCGCACCTGATCAGTGTGCGCTATTGTACGGGGTCCTTATTCTATGGACAGGAGCTGATTAAGGGGGATATATAGTATGTAATGCATATGACATATATAGCATGTATTTTTTTGCATTTGGGTTTTATTAATCATTTTGCACCATTTTGCGTTTTTACCGCCTCTAACTTTTGTTTTCCTGCACATTCAGCCTTGATGTGATCTGTGGTCATAAATCGGCGGACAGGAGTTAAGAAACCGATAGTTACAAACTCCTTCTGGCGGCCTGGCTGAACGAGCTCGCTGATGGATTCTACGATAACTCATTCTGCAGCCGGCAATGGTGCACCACCAAGTCTATAGAGAACAAACTGTGCCAAATGTTTAATTCTACCCAATAGCAACATTGTTTTTCCCCCTAAAATACATTCATTTAAGTGGGATAAAAAAATCACTGGAGGACTGACGTTTGCTACTTTGATTAAAACTTTAAAAATTTTTTTTTTTTTTTTAGCTAAAATGGGAAAAACAAGTCAAGGCAGAGGGAACCCCACTGACCAAGTATTACACCACCTGGAAGAAACTTCGTGAGAAGGAAATCCAACTAGAGATCAGCGGCAAAGAAAGGGTAAGTCTCCATAGAGAAGGTCGTATAGTCTTGGGGCCACCATGAGGACAGAACATTATATTGTATCACTGATAGGACGCCGGAGGGGTTTTCATCGTTTGGCACTAGCATGGGTGGTAGTAAATCGCTTCTGCCAGGAGGGTTTATCTTAGGGACTGCTCACTGGAAACATGCAGGACTTGTGCAGCCGTCCGTGCAAATCGGTCTAAGCACGATCCGGTCGTGTCTCTCTCCACCCGAGTGTCACATCCACACTCCTATATGACGCTGTGACTCTCGGGTCGGTCATGCCGCAGCCGGTCCCTTCTCGGACTCTGTTCAGTTTTGGGAATATGGACGCAGAGGATAAGCGTTCGTATTTCTGATACTGATATGTTGGTGTCCAGTGCCTTCGTTCAGGATGGGTGCTGATGTGATTGAAGTGGAAAGGTGGTAAAGAAGCGCAGAATACAGACAGAGATCTTTAAAAAACAAACAAACCGTAAAAAGGATGCGTTCTGGAAATGCACCGCTTATATTCCCCTTCCCGGATTCGGCAGAGCGAATCCGTTCGGGGTCGTCATTGATCAGCAAGTGTCTTTCCCGGAGGAGTTAAGAGCTCGGCCGCGTCTCTGCACGACTCTGTCACGGGATTTCAGCGCTTATTTACATAATGCTAATCCATCGCAGGAGCCGACGGCTCAAGGGATTAAGGGGGTATAAATCCCGGCTGTGCGTCGTCGGTGTGCTCGGCATCACCAGCAGGGGGCAGTGTTCTCTCTTACAAGATGGCAGCAGGAGTGGCTGTGCGGAAACCGAACCCGCAGCAGGTAAATATTGCCATGTGCTCGGGACTGCGACCACCAGCATGCTCGCCCCATGGGACGTCGGGTGTCACAATCTCGAGACTTTCTGCAAATTCTGCACAAGACTTTATTTCTGGTAATATCTCTGTTCAGGGGATTCATTATGTAAAATATTAGGAAATTGCAAAACATCTTTAACATATTGATTTTTCCAGGAGCCTTTCTCTTCGTGACAGCAACAGTTCTTAAAGGGAACCTATCGTTTTATAAAAATTACCCGTCAGACGCTTTGGTCCGGCAAATTATTGCACCCGACTCCGTCAGAAGTTTTTACTAGTGGGATCCAATCTCTAGAATGAAGGCTGAGCGATGTGCGGTCAGATCGGCAGTGCCGGGTCCTTGTTCGGGAGACCAATGTGCTGGGAAAGGACTCATATACTATCTATGGATCCGTACACCTCACACTGGACTATTCAGGAAAAACCCATCAAAGCCTAATGGGTCCGGCACTCGGTTCTTCTCCTTCATTTTAAAGGGAATCTGTCAGCACAAAATGACTGTCCAAACTAAGCACAGGCGCTCGGTGCACCCTTGGCATGGCGGAGTACCTTCCCACTTGTTTTCTCTCTCTATCTCCGTGTCCCTCTATTTTGGTCAAACATGCAGGTTAGAAGATGGAGTGAACTGCTCTGCCACGCAAAGGTTGCACCAAGTGCTTGGTTTGAGCAGTCATTCTGTGCCGACAGTCCAGTGAAGTCTCCGCACAATTATTCCAGCGCACAGCAGCACGTCTGTCGCCTGTTCACCTTCCCTATGGCCGTCTTGAGTTTCCATCAGGGATCTATAAACCAGCGATTTCAACCTCTTGCTTTCCAGCTGTTGCAAATGTACAGCTCCCATCATGCCTGTACTATATGATAACGCTGCAGTAGGGAATTGTTATTTAAGCAGTTCCCCATATATTTGCTGCATGATCCAGCAGATGATTCCTTTCTGCAAGAAGTTTGGGCTGTCTGGTTCGGAATCAAATCCCAAAGTTCTCCCACCTCGACCGCCGGGATTTTTTTTTTCCACCCTGGCTTTATCCGTCTCTGGCCCGTCGTCAAGCCGAATCCCGTTTTGTCACAGAGGAGGGGGGTGCAGTGCGACTCGCTCTTTATTCGGACTCCCATGACAGCACACGAGAGAGGGGATCCGCCCTTAAGGAACAGGAAACCTACAGATACAAAAGGGCGGCACCTCTCCCCATGCATCAGTTGGTTTCCTGTTCCTGAAGGGACTGGATGCCTATAGAAACTACAGGAGTCCAGGCCGGCCGGACCGATTCTGGTGGCGAGAGGGTCTCCCACTTCGGCCGGTGCGGGTACCTGAAGTAGTCACGGTGGCCCTGGCAGGGCGGCACGGCGGTGACTAGGCAGCGAGGAGCGGTCGCCAGGGGGTGTCCGGTCTCCGGGGCCAGCGTCTGGTAAGTCGCCCTTCCCGTGGGCTGTGGGTCTCTCTGGAGCAGGGGGGAGCGCGGCGGCATCGGGGGGGCGCCGATCGGATTGTAGCTGGCCGGCCTCGGCGTTCCACGAGAGCTGCAGCGCTGACAGGAAGCGCTGTAAGCTGTGGTGACGTCGGGGGGCGGAGCCGGCGACGTCTTCCGGATCGGTGAGCTCCTGCGCATGCGCGGGGGCTCCAAGATGGCGGCGCCCACCGGAGATCATGCCGCAATCCCTCCGGAGCGACGATTGATTCCCCACAGCTGCGGGGGGGGGGGGGGGGGGCGGGAAAATTAGACAAGCAAGCTGGGCAAGGTGCGCTGACCGAAGGAGGGGCCTTATAAGGCGGCTCCAGCAGCATGTTCCCGGGTTCTGGCTCCAATTTACTGAAAATGGATTCAGATCAGGATCAGCAGGTTGTGCTGCTGGAACAAGCATCCCAGAAACCCAAGGAGAAGGAACATGAAAAAAGGAGCGATGGTTCGGGCCGCAGAAGCTCCTCCAGACAGGGGTCTGGAGGGTCAGTCAAAAAGGATCCCCCTCGTGCTTCGGTATTTCTGGGTGTGAGCAGCCACTGGTAAGTGATCTTCGAGAAAGTTCACTTAGTGACTAGTCTCCCCTCATGTGTTTTATGCAGGGAAGGAAAAACGTCAGTAAGGCGAAGCATAGGGAATGTGCCATCTGCGGGGTTCCCTTGCCTGACTCACACCCTAAAAAACTATGTGACCCCTGTATCCAGCAGACGGTGAGGTTCTGGAAGGAGGGGAGGGGGTATAGCATGTAGATCTTACACTCTAGTCTACCTTACTTATCCCCGTAGGTAGCCGAAGAATCCTCCTCTATTACGGCCAGTCTCAAGGAGATGATTAGAATGGAGGTTAAAGAGTCCTTTAAAAACCTTTCACAGTCAGGAGGTTCTAGGCAGAGAACTGAGTGGGCATCTGATTCGTCTGTGGAAAAGGACAAGTCCGAAGAATCAGACAATTCAGCAGCATCATCCTCCTCTTCGGAAGAAGACGCTGCTCGGTTTTGCCTACCCCTAGAAAGGATAGACAAATTGGTAAAGGCGGTCAGAGGCACAATGGGAATATCGGAACCCAAGCCTCAACTATCCAAAGAACAAATGATGTTCAGTGGATTGGAGCAAAAGAAGCGCAGAGTGTTTCCTTTAAATGAGAAAATACAAGATCTTATTAATAGGGAATGGAGGAAACCTGAGAGAAAAGGCTCCTTACCACCTGCGCAAAAACGCCGATACCCTTTTGATGACCCAGCAGTAGGTAACTGGGAGAAAGCACCCAAGCTGGATGCAGCAATTGCCAAGGTAGCTAAACGATCTTCTCTCCCATTTGAAGATATGGGAACACTTAAAGACCCCCTGGATAGGAAAGTGGATACCTTCCTGAAGGGAACCTGGGAGATGGCAGCTGGCTCCTTAAGACCTGCGGTAGCTTCAACCTGCACGGCAAGGTCAATGATGGTCTGGCTGGACCAGTTGGAGACCCAATTAAAACAAGGGGCCTCTAGAGAGTCCATTCTCTCAGCATTACCTGTAATCCAGGAGGGGGCGGCTTTTTTATCAGACGCCTCAATTGACTCCGTAAAGTTGGCAGCTAGAGCAGCAGGACTTTCTAATGCTGCAAGGAGAGCCCTATGGCTGAAATGCTGGCCGGGGGATATGCAGGCAAAAGCGAAGCTCTGCGCTATCCCTTGTAAAGGCGAATATTTATTTGGGCCTACCCTGGATGAACTCCTGGAGAAAGCAGGAGATGATAAGAAAAAGTTTCCCAACCTGTTCAATCCATACCGTCGTCCCTTCAACAAAAGAAGGTTCAACCGGGGAGGAAAGCGAACCTTTTCACCAGGGAGAGATCGTCCCAGATGGGAGGATAGGCGAAAGCGAGGTACAGGTCTCATGTTTCGCCGTAACCAGACGGAAAATAAAAAACAAGACCAATGACTGGCAATTCCAGTGGGAGGGAGACTATTGCATTTCTCGGCAGAGTGGTCGAAAATCACAAACAGCGTTTGGATAAAAGACACTGTTTCCCATGGTCTCAAGCTGGAATTTGTTCATATTCCACAGGACAAATTTAGGTTAACACCCTGGCGCTCATCTCCCACTGAACAATTCGCCCTAGAAGAGGAAGTGAGGACTCTTTGTTCCAAAAATGTTTTGGTAGAAGTGCCGTATTCTCAGGCAGGGGAAGGGTTTTACTCTCCCCTGTTCCTAATCCAGAAGCCTGATAAATCTTACAGGACCATTATAAATCTTAAGGGTCTCAATAAGTTTTTGGTGAAACATACTTTCAAAATGGAGTCCATCAATTCGGCAATAAAAATGCTTTTCAACAACTGTTTCATGGTAGTAGTGGATTTGAAAGATGCCTACTATCATGTACCCATTCATGCTGATTTCCAACGATACCTGAGGGTAGCGATACTAATGGGGGGTAGGATTCGACATTTTCAATTCAGAGCGCTCCCCTTTGGGATCACCTCGGCACCTAGGGTGTTTACTAAAATAATTGCGGAAGTTATGGCGCATTTAAGAGAGTCAAATATCCTTATAGTCCCCTACTTAGACGATTTCCTCATTGTAGGTAACTCGGTAGATCATTGTCTGTCACAATGGGAGATTGCTAAAACCAAACTAGAACGGTTGGGTTGGATCATAAACTTTGAAAAATCTAAATTACAGCCCCTAAATGTTCAAAAATTCCTGGGGTTAATGTTGAATTCAGTGACACAGCAGTGTCTCCTCCCTATAGAGAAAATGGACCAAATTCAGAGTTTTGTATTAAGAGCAATCAATACACCTTCCATGACACTTAGGCAAGCAATGTCTCTACTTGGGTCACTCACATCTTGCATCCCAGCAGTTAAGTGGGCTCAGTTCCACACCAGGTCCCTACAAAATGAAGTCCTGTTCCATGACAGAGCCTTAGGAGGCGCATTGAATGGAAAATTGACATTGAGGCCGATAACATTGAATTCCCTTAGATGGTGGCTAGATAAACAAAATTTATCAGCAGGGGTTCCCTGGATGATAGATGTCACCCACGTGATAACCACGGATGCCAGCTCTTCAGGGTGGGGAGCCTATATGGGGGACATGGTGGTCCAGGGACAGTGGGAACCCTTCACAACATTTTCATCAAATCAAAGAGAGTTGTTGGCGGTTGAACTGGCTGTTAAAAAATTCCTCGTATATCTGCAGGGCCAGCACGTCAGAATTCTGTCGGACAACAGAGTGGCGGTCGCTTACATAAACCGGCAAGGGGGAACTCGTTCCGAAACTTTAATGCAGATCACGGATCGGTTGTTCCAGGTGGCAGAGCTCAATTTTCTATCTTTGACAGCTCTTCACATCAAAGGAAAAGAAAATGTGGCAGCAGATTTCCTCAGCCGAAATGTGTTAAAACAGGGAGAGTGGTCTCTCAACGAGGACATTTTCAATCTTGTCGTCCGCAGATGGGGTCAACCAGTGGTGGATCTATTCGCCACCAGAAACAACAGAAAAGTAAAACTTTTTTGCTCCCTAAATCCCAGGGAGAATCCCCTGGCGGTAGACGCGTTTCTCATAAAATGGGATTTTCCACTAGCCTATGCTTTCCCACCACTGAACCTGATACCTCTAGTGGTGAGGAAAATCAGGGAGGATCGAGCGAAAGTCATCCTTATCGCCCCCTTTTGGCCCAGAAGAACCTGGTTTGCCTGGCTCAAGACAATGTCTGTAGCGGTCCCCTGGGTACTGCCAGAGATCCCGAACTTGCTTTCGCAGGGACCGATCTCCCATCCACAAGTGACGGGGCTCCATTTGACGGCATGGTGTTTGAACGGTCACTATTAGTGGGGAAAGGCTTCTCTCCAAACTTGGTGGAGACGCTCCTAAAGAGTAGAAAGCAAATAACTACGAAAATCTACTCTAGGACTTGGAGAAAGTTCTTGTCTTGTTCAAAGTTTAATATCCAAGACGGGGTGCCAGTACAACAAATCCTAGAGTTCCTACAGAAGGGGTTCGAGTTGAAACTCTCTCCTAGTACCCTTAGGGTACAGGTCTCAGCTTTAGGTGCCCTGTTTTCCTGTAATATAGCGAATAACTACTGGATAGCGAGGTTTATGAAGGCAGTTAGTAGATCTACACCACTGCATAAAGACAGAACAGTTCCATGGGATTTAAATTTAGTTCTGTCCTCTCTAACTAAACCCCCCTTTGAACCTCTGCAGGAGGCCTCGATCAAAATGTTGACACTTAAGACAGCCTTCCTGATCGCCATAACCTCAGCTCGCAGGATAGGGGATATACAGGCACTTTCCAGAGCTCCTCCATACACTGAAATCTTGTCAGACAGTAGTCCTTAGACCAGACCCAGCATATCTACCAAAGGTGGCGACACGTTTCCATAAATCACAGGAGATAGTTTTGCCGTCCTTTATTCCTAATCCCTCTAATACTAAAGAGCAGGAGCTTCATATGTTAGACGTCAGGAGATCTCTTCTTCAGTATATTTCAGCTACTGATAATTGGAAGAAAGATGGGGCACTGCTTCTTTCCTTCCAAGGTCCAAAGAAAGGATTTAGAGTATCGAAATATTTACTGGCTAAATGGATTAGGGAAACTATCTCTCTAGCTTATACAGCAGGTGGGGGGCCAGCTCCGCAGAACCTAAAGGCACATTCCACCCGGGCCATGGCGTCATCCTGGGCAGAAAGATCTGGAGTGTCAGTGGAGCAGATATGTAAGGCGGCCACATGGTCATCCCCTTCCACTTTCTTTAAACACTATCGGTTGGATTTGGGGTCCTCCTCTGATCTTTCCTTTGGGTTAAGGGTGCTACAATCTATAGTCCCTCCCTAAGGTAGCTTACATCTCTGTAAATCTCTCGTGTGCTGTCATGGGAGTCCGAATAAAGCATTAAGCTACTTACTGGTAGCGGCATTTTTCGGAGGCCCATGACAGCACCCTTAGTTCCCTCCCTATTCACGTGGGGGTAGCACTTCCTGATATGTATATAGCGTAATATGTAAATCTCACGTATGGTGTCTTATTACAATAATGGGTTATTTTGTTTCAAATGTATATAATGTATATATTGTATATTTGTGTACCACTAACCGCGGCAGTCCTCTCAGGCTCTGAAATACAACTGATGCATGGGGAGAGGTGCCGCCCTTTTGTATCTGTAGGTTTCCTGTTCCTTAAGGGCAGATCCCCTCTCTCGTGTGCTGTCATGGGCCTCCGAAAAATGCCGCTACCAGTAAGTAGCTTAATGCTATTTTTCCGAAGGCGTCCAGACACGAATGTCTTTATCGCCCGCTCCGTCCTAACCCCTCTCTGCGTCAGCGTTCCCGTACAGGCTGTGTGCACGCTGTGCTGATTGAGTGGGCGCTGCAAACGCTCGGCGAGCAGAAACATGCAGGAGAAACGCGCGTCTGAGACGTTCAGGTCTCCCACAGTGTTCCCTTTATCTTGTACTCGTTAAAAAAAAAAAAAAAAAAAAAAAAATCTGCCCATAGAAATACTTCAAAATATTGATGAAATACCAATGCATCTGTGTTTCTGGTATTTTCTGCTGGACAAAAACTAGTGCAAAATTGTGGCAAAATGCCGCTGCTTTTTTTTTTTCTTTCCTCCAGCAGTCATATTTATAAAGATGATTTTTTTTTTTTTTCTCAATTTTTTTTTCAACTTTTCAGAGGAAAAACTGCACTCGGATGCCACCTGAGTGCTATCCTCCATTTTATTTTATTTTCTGCGAAAAAATACAAATAGAACGTGTGCAAATAACAGCTGTGTGAATGAGGCACAAGCTATTTGCACTTTATTTTTTTGTAAAATCGCACACATTGCAAATTGCGCAGCTTAAAACTTCCCACTTTCACAAAGCTGCGATACATCGTCCTCGGACTGTGTTCACACTGAGGTATTTGGAGCCCAATCAACTCCCAAAATCTTTCTCAAAAATTGCTGGCTAAAAAAAAACAAACTCATTCCTATTCATTTCTATGGAAAATTCACTTTCCAGTTCATATGAGGAGTTTGTGTTTTATTTTTCAAGAGGTTTGGAAAAACGCCTGATGGAATCCACTCTGCTTGGCACTGCCCAACCAAAAGGCTTCAACAAAAAAAAAAAATCATTTCATGGGGGGAAAAAAACACTTCAAAATCCTCATCAGGAAAAAAAAAAAAAAAAAAAACTTCCCATGAACAGAACATTTCCTGAAGCGGTTTGTGCTAGAAAAACGCAGCACTTTTCAAAACCTGGAGAAAAAACAAAAACAAAAGACCGCTGTGTGAACTTGGCTTATGGCTGGTCTTGGGGGTCTCCAATTTAATGGGGCTTTCTATTGTTAGGTCAGTTTTGGTCACCAGGCTCAGTGTGTGTGGGGAAAAAAAACCTCACCCTCCCCAGGTCCAGAATTGATCTCCGCCTCTGCTTTTGGTGTATTGTTCCTTTAGAGCACCAATATCATTTCGATTGCGCTGCAGCCAGTCACCAAGCTCGGCAATTCTGCCTGTAAGTGCTGAGCTCAGTGATTGTAGCAGTGTTATTGACATGATATCAGCGCTGCAGACAATAACAGACATTGGGAGCAGCAGTGGAGACTGTGCTGGACCCAGGAAGGGTGAGAAAGGCAATTGTTGTTAAAAAATGCTTTATTAACCCTACTCGGGTCCAGCACCAAGTCTCCACTGCTGCTCCCGTTGTCTTATTGTCTGCAGCGCTGATGTCTTATTGTCTGCAGCGCTGCTACAATCACTGAGCTCAGAATTTCATGGCCTCTACACAGGCAGAGTTGCTGAGCTTGGTGACTGGCTGCAGCGCTGTCGAAATGACATTGGTGCTGTAAGCAACAAGGCAGAAGCAGACACGGAGAATCAGCGGTGGACCCATATTGGACGCGAAAATAAACCTAACATAAAAGAAAATAAGAAGTATAAAGGCACATGCAGCACCATATGGCGGCATGCGCAGCGCCCCCGGCTCCGTACAGCTGTGTGCACGAGGCCCGAGACTTGTGGACGTGAGACCTCCAGATATAATGAGCCCGTAGGTTTCCCGGAGAGCGCGGGCGGCTGCAGCGCGGGCGGCTGCTCTGGTAGATGTGACGGCTGTCTGCGGCGGCGCCCGTACGCGCTTGTGCGTAGGTGAGTGTGTGAGAGCTTTCGTCTCTCGTCAGCGCTAATAATTACCGCGCTAAGCATTTTTCCTGGAGCTTCTAACAGCCTCTAATGATGCCGCTGTGGAAGGGTGGCAGCAGTCGTTAGCTCCTTCATTAAGAGCAGCAGATTAACGAGCGGAGGGCTCAGCTACTTCAATAAGAGGGAAAAAAAATAAAATCGAGGAAATAAAAGATGCCGGCCTGGGAGGCTCTCGCGGGCTTCCTGTTATCTCATTATCGTCTGCTTATTAACGAGGGGTAGCAGCGATCTGACAGGAGAGAGGGGGCCGCCGCCGCCGATGAATCCCCCATTGTGTTCTGCAGATTACATAATCCTATTTTTCATGCTGACTTTCCACATCCAGAACTGGAGGGATCAACAGTTGTACCCTTTCTATAAATGGTGTCCACGGAGTATATTGCACAGTGATGGAATATACAGCACAGAGCCATGTAGTATACATCGCAGAGCCATGTAGTATACAGACTTAAAATAAAAAATAAACATATACTCACCCGCCGTTGAAGTTCTGGCCCTGTGTGCGGTACACGCGGCAGCTTCCGGTCCCAGGGTTGGTATGGGCGCGGGACCTGTGATGACGTCGCGACCGTGACGTCATGGCAGGTCCTTGTCGCATACCATCCTTGCCACCGGAACCTGCCGCTTGCATGGACTGGTCACCGGAGCATCGCGAGGAGTGGGAAAGGCGCCGGAATGTGAGTATATGATGATTTTATTTATTTATTTTTTATTATTTTTAACCTTAGATCTTTTTACTATTGAGGCTGCATAGGCAGCATCAATAGTAAAAAATTTGGTCACACAGGGTTAATAGCAGCGTTAATGGAGTGCGTTACACCGCGGCATAACGCGGTCCATTATCACTGGCATTAACCCTGTAACATAGTAACATAGTTAGTAAGGCCGAAAAAAGACATTTGTCCATCCAGTTCAGCCTATATTCCATCATAATAAATACCCAGATCTACGTCCTTCTACAGAACCTAATAATTGTATGATACAATATTGTTCTGCTCCAGGAAGACATCCAGGCCTCTCTTGAACCCCTCGACTGAGTTCGCCATCACCACCTCCTCAGGCAAGCAATTCCAGATTCTCACTGCCCTAACAGTAAAGAATCCTCTTCTATGTTGGTGGAAAAACCTTCTCTCCTCCAGACGCAAAGAATGCCCCCTTGTGCCCGTCACCTTCCTTGGTATAAACAGATCCTCAGCGAGATATTTGTATTGTCCCCTTATATACTTATACATGGTTATTAGATCGCCCCTCAGTCGTCTTTTTTCTAGACTAAATAATCCTAATTTCGCTAATCTATCTGGGTATTTTATTTCTCCCATCCCCTTTATTAATTTTGTTGCCCTCCTTTGTACTCTCTCTAGTTCCATTATATCCTTCCTGAGCACCGGTGCCCAAAACTGGACACAGTACTCCATGTGCGGTCTAACTAGGGATTTGTACAGAGGCAGTATAATGCTCTCATCATGTGTATCCAGACCTCTTTTAATGCACCCCATGATCCTGTTTGCCTTGGCAGCTGCTGCCTGGCACTGGCTGCTCCAGGTAAGTTTATCATTAACTAGGATCCCCAAGTCCTTCTCCCTGTCAGATTTACCCAGTGGTTTCCCGTTCAGTGTGTAATGGTGATATTGATTCCCTCTTCCCATGTGTATAACCTTACATTTATCATTGTTAAACCTCATCTGCCACCTTTCAGCCCAAGTTTCCAACTTATCCAGATCCATCTGTAGCAGAATACTATCTTCTCTTGTATTAACTGCTTTACATAGTTTTGTATCATCTGCAAATATCGATATTTTACTGTGTAAACCTTCTACCAGATCATTAATGAATATGTTGAAGAGAACAGGTCCCAATACCGACCCCTGCGGTACCCCACTGGTCACAGCGACCCAGTTAGAGACTATACCATTTATAACCACCCTCTGCTTTCTATCACTAAGCCAGTTACTAACCCATTTACACACATTTTCCCCCAGACCAAGCATTCTCATTTTGTGTACCAACCTCTTGTGCGGCACGGTATCAAACGCTTTGGAAAAATCGAGATATACCACGTCCAATGACTCACCGTGGTCCAGTCTATAGCTTACCTCTTCATAAAAACTGATTAGATTGGTTTGACAGGAGCGATTTCTCATAAACCCATGCTGATATGGAGTTAAACAGTTATTCTCATTGAGATAATCCAGAATAACATCCCTCAGAAACCCTTCAAATATTTTACCAACAATAGAGGTTAGACTTACTGGCCTATAATTTCCAGGTTCACTTTTAGAGCCCTTTTTGAATATTGGCACCACATTTGCTATGCGCCAGTCCTGCGGAACAGACCCTGTCGCTATAGAGTCACTAAAAATAAGAAATAATGGTTTATCTATTACATTACTTAGTTCTCTTAGTACTCGTGGGTGTATGCCATCCGGACCCGGAGATTTATCTATTTTAATCTTATTTAGCCGGTTTCGCACCTCTTCTTGGGTTAGATTGGTGACCCTTAATATAGGGTTTTCATTGTTTCTTGGGATTTCACCTAGCATTTCATTTTCCACCGTGAATACCGTGGAGAAGAAGGTGTTTAATATGTTAGCTTTTTCCTCGTCATCTACAACCATTCTTTCCTCACTATTTTTTAAGGGGCCTACATTTTCAGTTTTTATTCTTTTACTATTGATATAGTTGAAGAACAGTTTGGGATTAGTTTTACTCTCCTTAGCAATGTGCTTCTCTGTTTCCTTTGTGGCAGCTTTAATTAGTTTTTTAGATAAAGTATTTTTCTCCCTATAGTTTTTTAGAGCTTCAATGGTGCCATCCTGCTTTAATAGTGCAAATGCTTTCTTTTTACTGTTAATTGCCTGTCTTACTTCTTTGTTTAGCCACATTGGGTTTTTCCTATTTCTAGTCCTTTTATTCCCACAAGGTATAAACCGCTTACACTGCCTATTTAGGATGTTCTTAAACATTTCCCATTTATTATCTGTATTCTCATTTCTGAGGATATTGTCCCAGTCTACCAGATTAAGGGCATCTCTAAGCTGTTCAAACTTTGCCTTCCTAAAGTTCAATGTTTTTGTGACTCCCTGACAAGTCCCCCTAGTGAAAGACAGGTGAAACTGCACAATATTGTGGTCGCTATTTCCTAGATGCCCAACCACCTGCAGATTTGTTATTCTGTCAGGTCTATTAGATAGTATTAGGTCTAAAAGTGCTGCTCCTCTGGTTGGATTCTGCACCAATTGTGAAAGATAATTTTTCTTGGTTATTAGCAGAAACCTGTTGCCTTTATGGGTTTCACAGGTTTCTGTTTCCCAGTTAATATCCGGGTAGTTAAAGTCCCCCATAACCAGGACCTCATTATGGGTTGCAGCTTCATCTATCTGCTTTAGAAGTAGACTTTCCCTGCTTTCTGTTATATTTGGGGGTTTGTAACAGACCCCAATGAGAATTTTGTTACCATTTTTCCCTCCATGAATTTCAACCCATATGGACTCGACATCTTCATTCCCTTCGCTAATATCCTCCCTTAAAGTGGACTTTAGACAAGACTTTACATAGAGACAAACCCCTCCTCCTCTCCGATTTTTACGATCCTTTCTAAACAGACTGTAACCCTGTAAGTTAACTGCCCAGTCATAGCTTTCATCTAACCATGTCTCGGTTATTCCCACTATGTCAAAGTTACCTGTAGATATTTCTGCTTCTAGTTCTTCCATCTTGTTTGTCAGGCTTCTGGCGTTTGCGAGCATGCAGTTTAGAGGATTTTGTTTTGTTCCAATCTCCTCACTGTGGATTGTTTTAGAAATGTTCTTACCTCCCTTCTGAGTATGTTTTCCTGGGTCGTCTTTGTTCGAGTCTAATGTTTTTCTTCCCGTCCCCTCTTCTTCTAGTTTAACGCCCTCCTTAACAACCCTGTGTGAGGGCTGACTGGAGGGGAGTACGGAGCGGGCACTGACTGCGGGGAGGAAGGAGCGGCCATGTTGCCGCCGGACTGTGCCCATCGCTGATTGGTCGTGGCAATGGTCATGGGCGTTTAGCCATGACCAATCAGCGACTTGGAGTCCATGACACAGAGGCTGCGGCCAATGAATATCCGTGACAGACAGACAGAAAGACTGAAGTGACCCTTAGACAATTATATAGTAGATATTTTTTTTGTGGCTATTTAATTTTAGAGGGTTACCTATTGAGGGTCGCCGGGCGCCACTCTGTATTTTAACAATTTTCTGTTCTGCCTCAAGTGTATCGCGTATAACATAAATTTCTGGTGGGTTTTTTGGAGGGTTTTTTGCCGCCTTGTCTGTACTCATACCCCAATGCTTTTCCAGACTGAGTAATGATTAGCGATGAGCGAGCGTGCTCGGATAAGGTGTTATGCTCGTGCGTTGAGTGTCTTCGGTGTGCTCGAATACTGTGTACGGGTCCCTGCGGCTGCATGTCTTATGGTGGTTTGGCCGCAACGCATGCTGTCAGACCAGTGTTTCTCCACTCCAGTCCTCAAGACCCCACAACAGGTCATGTTTTCTGGATTTCCTTAGTATTGCACAGGTGATAATTTCATCACCTGCTCAAGTATTAATTTCATCGCCTGTGCAATACTAAGGAAATCCTGAGAACAGGACCTGTTGTGGGGTCTTGAGGACTGGAGTTGAGAAACGCTGTGTTAGGCAATCCCAGCATGTGTTTCAAGTGTCTAACAGCCATGAGACATGATCCGTGGGGACTCGTACATAGTATTCGAGCACACCGAAGACACTCTATTAACTCTCGAGCATGCTCGCTTATCATTAGTAATGATACATTCTGCTCCTTCTAGGTTGGTTTGTACATCCTACATCGACCTACCCTCCAATAGGTGGCAGTAGAGGGCAGCTTTCCTCCTCTTAGAGGACAGCTAATTTGCATAACTTTTTCCCAAGTTTCATTGCCTGGCCTATGGCTCCCTCTGCACGAGGAGAAACCAAGACCACACTGGCAAAGACCGCGGCCAGCTCTGTATTGAAATAAATCAAAACCCCCGAAACATCTGTCTGTAAATTAAAAGGGAAGCTCTGCACATATCCCACTGATCGGCAGTCAGCAGCTCTGGTTGCTCCACATTGAATGGGGCCACATTTGAAGTTTATTTTCAGCCATGGCCAGACCTGATAATAGCTGATCTATGGGGGTGCCAAACATACGACCCCCATCGTTCTGATATACGTATAGGTCATCAACATCACATGCCAGGGGAACCCCTTTAAGGATATGCCAGGGGAACCCCTTTAAGGATTAGTCAAAGATTGATACTAGAGAGCCAACTTTCTTCCTATGTGTGTCCAACCATGTAATCCCCCACTGTGTAGTATTTATTCTTAGGATTTGGACACCCCCCCAAAAAGTGTAAATCTGAACAGCTCGTGTAGCCTGAGGTCACCAAGCTCAGCATCTCTGCCCGTGTGGAGGGCACGAAGTGCTGAGCTCAGTGATTGTAGCAGCGGTGTTGACATGAGCTCAGCGCTGCAGACAATAAGACATTGGGAGCAGCAGTGGAGCTCGGTACTGGACCATAGCCACCCGATACAGCACCATATTGTCCCATACAGAAGCCCTCCTTCTCCTCCTCCCATCAAAGTTTTTATCCTCTTAATATATTGCAGTCATCATATAATATGGCACTGTGTGCTTACAATTGCTCATTTTGCCTTTTTACCCAGCTAATTCTTCTCTTTTTTTCTGATCTATATATAAACAGGAAGTCTCTCTTCCTTCATTTATCAATTCCCTCTTCAACTCCTTCTGCAGCTGCTCCCTTCTCCCTTTGCTAGGGTATTTTGCAGTGACTCATGACTCATACAGGGAAAATTGTCCTCCTGTTTCTACATACAGCTTAGAAGGATTCAGCTAGTCAGTTTTCAATCACATGATGTCATAGACCTAATGGACAAGAGAAAAATTAGCTGGGTAGAAAGGCAAAATGAGCAATTGTAAGTACACAGAGCTGTATAATATAATGACTGCAATATATTAAGAGGATACAAAGGTGATAGGAGGAGGAGGACTTCATGTGTCATGGCATGGTATACATTGTGCCGTAGGTGAGAAATGTTTACGTTCAGTCTGTGCCTTTTCTATTTTTCAATGGAGAGCGAAGAAGGAAAAGGGTTAAAAATTTGGATTTCATAATTTTTCAATCATTATCGTCAAATCTACGGAGCTTAGTAGAGCTACTTTGTTAAAGGGAGTCTGCCAGCAGAAAATGACTGTTCAAACAGGCGCTCGTACATTATGGCACGGCCAGAAACCTCTGTGCTCCTGCCCAGGTACAGGTTTTTCATCTTTTTTCCGCCCTTCTCTTCCTCGATTGACAGCTCTAGCCTTAGAGGAGCCAGAATGAAGGCGGTGATGGATGGAAAAACAAAAAGTAGGAGGGAAGATGTATTGAGCTGCTTGGCCACACCAAGGGTGCACTAGGCGCCTGTGCTTGGTTTGAACAGTCGTTTTCTGCTGACAGATTCTATGGTAATGTCTTTTCAACTGCTCAGCACCAGTAGACCGTCCACTCTTCGTTGTATCGGAGTAGGTACATGACATGGGTGTGACCATTTCTTTATTTGCTCTCCTATTGATAACTTTTGTTCTTTATTTTTTTCTTTAGATGGAGGACTTGAATCTCCCAGAGATCAAGAAGAGAAATCTAGAGAAGAAGGTGGAAGATAAGAGAGAATTCAAAGACCTGTTCGAATCCGACAGCGATTCCGAGAGCTGCGCAGGGGGTCTGTCCCTGAAAGGTGAGCAAAGATGAATGTACCGGGATAGCGCCCCCCGGTGGTGAGGATTGTCCTAGCTCTGTGTAACCACTTCACAGCAAATGCAAACTTTTTATTATCTTTACAGGCGGGGAGTGAATCCTGTAAGAAAGTGTTTGCCCTACTCGAGACATTGATTTAGAAAGCACTTGTGTGTTGGCAGGGGCAGGCGAATGCAAAAAAAAAAGAAACAAGATTTTGCCAATTTTCTACGACCTGCTGGTAATTGCTGCTGCAGACTGTCCTCGCTATCTGGGGTTGATGAGCCTTTAATTAGCCCTAAAGGGAAGCCGTTTTGGGCGGCGTATTCTTTAAGGCCTATTATTGTGCGCCTCCTCGGCTTTTGGACCCTAATTTGAAACGCAATTACGATACCAATGAGCCTGATGCAGATGTGAAACCTGGCTTAATGGCTGTCGCCGGGCTTCATGGAGGAAGATTTACTTGGCCGGGAAGCTGTTTATCTGCATTGATACGGTTCACACACAGATGTAAGATTAGTTCAGCAGGAGGTTTTGCATATTTATCCAGAAGAGCATCTGTGAGGTCAGACACTTATCTTGAGGCTCAAAATCTCTGTTATAAAGTTGATCCCAAAGTTGTTGGATGTGGCTGAGGTCGGGGCTCTGTGCGGCTGGTTAGGTTTTTTTCCAAAGGTGCTTTATACCACTCCATCCTACGCTCTGCATTGTGCTTGGTGATGTAAGGCTGCATGAAGCTCCCAGTGGCGGGGGCGCAGTGTTTGTGCTGGTGTTAATACCAGAGGAGGTCTGGACTCTGCAGTTATGGAGTCAGCAGAGCATTGTGACTTTTCTCTGTTCCTCAGCACTCGGCCCCCCGCTCTGTAACCTTACAGGGTCTGCACTTTGTAGCTGAGTTACTACGGATGATACTCTTCTGATCATTGTCTCTCATCCTCATTTATACTTTACAATTTGGGCCCAAAATTCTATTGGACCTCAGTCATCTCTCTGACTATTTCTTAACATCTGCCTCTGCCAACATTATAATTAGTGAGTAAGAAGTTAGGTGTTCACATATTAAAGGGGTATTATTATCCCTAAGATCCTATCCCATATATTCAGTAGGTATAATAATAATATTAGTAAATGCTTCCAATTAGAAATGTAGTATAGTTCTTCTGATTAGCTATGTCGCTTACCCCGTGTGCAGGGCATTGCAGTAGCTTAGATATCCAAGGTTGCAATCACTAACAACTAAATTACGAACGGTGACTATATGAGTGGTCCTAACCATGGATACTGAAGCTACTGCCATGCCTGCACGTGAGGTAAGCGATCTAGCAAACCAGAAAAACTATACTATAATTATAATTGTAAGTATTTGCTACTATTTTTATTATTACTCCTCCCACAGTATTTGTATATGATTTCCTATCTTAGGACTAGTCCAGTACCAGCTCTCCTGTGCAGGCAAGAGGTTGATGTTTGACTGTGATACACGGATGTGTGAAACCAGCCTGATGTAGACCGCCATGTACAGACTGCCTGTGGATCTTCTGACCCAAACTCATTAGCTTCATAGGCCTCTATGAAACGCGGATGTGTGTAATGGGCCTGTGAACTAGAGGAAGTAATCACCTGTGACTGTTCTCATGCTCCTCTCCACTTGCTCTGCCCTTTTTTATTTTTGCCATATCCCCAATGCAGCTGAAGATTTCCTCTGTTTTCTATCAGGAAGCAGTCATTGCATGGAGTCATCAACTGTACAATTAGTTATAAATCTTCTCTTGACTCACTACCTGTCTATAGTATGATTTGTCAGTAATGCGTGCCGAATCATCAGTGTGTTCCATGTAATACAGCCTCATACTGCTATTTCCTGCCTCCTGCTTGTTACAACTTACAAGGAGTAACTTATCACAAGCAGGAGGAATCGCTTAGCTGTGTGACCTAAAACTTCTGTCCTATCACTTGCTGCTACCATATAGGACTGAGCACCACAAGAGACTCTGCCAAGCCTGAGGCATCAAGGAAATGTAGGCTGCAGGACTTTGCACACAAATTCATCAGAGGACCTATTTGAGAGGTGAAGGATATCCCATGAATAGCTCCTCAACCTAACCTCTTAATAACGCCCCTCATTCAGCATTACGTGTAAGGCTAGCCCTTTGCCGCTGCTTCTTCTTACACCATGGTTTCTCTACCCCTTCGTTCTCTGTATCTTGCACTTGTGTTTTATTGTTTTCTCTTCTCTTATGATCTTTTTTTCTTCCCTGTAGTTTTTGTTTTCGCTCTATATCTTTGCTTTCCTTTTTCTAGTCGTCTGTGGGGTTTGCACATTTTGAGATATATCTCATCCCTCTTGTACATTCAGAAAACTACGTTCCGTAGACTCTCTTCTCTGACGGGGGTCCTCTTTACTCATCCGGTGGGACCAGGTCTAGAGCGGTGACCTCCATGATGAAATCACTGTAGCCCCACCAATATCCCGCCTCCCGCCCACACAGCAGCTTATATGCCTTGCCAAAAATCTGTTGTTAATTCTGTCCGTAGGTCCCACACAGGCCTCGCTGACCGCAGGTGGACCTTCCTTTTGTAGCTCATGACCCCTTAGGGAACGAGAGATAATTTGGAACATCTGTCCTCAATGGCCCGGACTACAACATGCTGCAAAGATTAGCCGTCAGATGTCCGCTCTCCGTGCACGATATGGGAGCGCTGAGGAACGGCCGGCCCTGTCAGGTTGTCTTTTGTGAGAACGGTCAATGTTTCCAGCTGTATATGAGAACATAGACCTGGATTATTACCGTTATACACGGGAATTGTCAACTCATTGACCATGTAATTATGCTGGCACAATGCATAGGCCATTTACAAACCTACATTTGTACGCACGCACGCACGCACGCACGCACATATAAGACGCTGGTGACAGATCTGTGCCGGAGCACACCGTGCAGCCAGGGCTTATTAATGGCTCTCCCAGCACCGCCGGATGTTCTCCTCGTCAGGTAATTAGCGGAGAGGAGTGGGCAGCTGGAGTATCCGTGAGAGCCCCTCTAATGAGCAGCGCGAGTGCTTACTGACGGCGCGCTAATGGACGCTGGAGACCTGCCTCGTTACTCTGCCCGCATTCACCCCGCGCAGGGCTCTGTAGGTTTCTCTCCTCACCGCTTCTCACTGATTGAATCCTTCCGTTCTTCTCGCACATCACCTGTTTTAAAATTCCAGATTTTTTTATTTTTTTTTCTTCTGTAATATGTCACTCCTCCTTGATGATCTTTCTGTCTGTGTTTTTCATTTCATGCCTCTCGTCAGGCCTCTCGAGCATTTCACGGTGTTACGCTCTCTCATTCAGGAACATTCTCGCTTCCTGTCATCCAGACTTGGCGTTCGCACCCTGCCGGATTTATGTTTTTGTCAGGACACTGCACGCATAACACATCCTCCTCGTTGTGTGGAGCGCTTGGTTCCCCCGGCCTCATCTGTGCTAGTCTGCAGCATCTGCAATGTCGCCCACTCTAGTGCTCTGCGCACCGCTGCCGTACTACACGCTCCTCACTCCCATATTGCCGCCTAACTGGGAAGACTTTCCTTTTCTAACTAGTGATGAGCGAGCGTGCTCGGTTAAGGCGTTATCAGAGCATGCTCGAGTGCTAATGGTGTGTTCGAGTCCCCGCGGCTGTTTGTGAGACATGCAGCAAACAGACCGACAATCCCTGCATGTGTTGCGGATTTCATGGAGCCGCGGGGACTCAATCACACTCTACTAGCACTCGAGCATGTTCGGGTAACGCCTTATCCGAGCACGCTCGCTCATCACTAGTTATCGCATTTTCTATCTTCAGGATCACATCACTCTGCTGCCTCACGTTTTTTTGCGTGCCGGAGGGCGGTGTGGCCCTAATGATTGACAGTTCAGGCTAGCGGCATGCATGAGCCCACCGCCTCATCAGTGTCCTCTCTTAGGCCAGGTTCATACTGCGCTAAAGCAGCCCGTTCAACGCATAGCGTCGACAGGGTGCATTAACGCTATAGCATACATGCCATCGCGTTATGCTATACCGCTATCGCAGATGATTCATCTGTGCTAGCGGTGACGGAGCCTCAGGCGCTGCAGCCTGCGTCCGAGGCTCCGTCACTGAATGACGGTATATCGCTAGCGCATGCCGATTATGGCATGCGTTGGCGATGCGCCCGATAATAGGGGTTAATGGCAGCGTTAACGGACTGCGTTACACCGCATTATGCCGCCGTTTAATGCAGTCCGTCTAACGGACTGCCGTAACGCAGTGTGGCCCCAGCCTTATGCAGAATGGGTAATGTTGGCCCCTGCTTGCAGCATGGGAGGAGTGGAGGAGCTGTAGCAAAGAGCTTGTAAGCGCGGAGTTTCATTAGCAGTCCAGCCACTTCTGATCACACTGCAGTGGTGGCTGGTAACCTAGGCAGTAAACCATAAACCTCAAAATCCCTCCATTCTTGAGAACGGAGAGTAACAAGTAAAGAGCCAAGTTGCTTATTTTTAAAAGCTGATGATGAGACAGAGAAACTCCTGGAGATGGACAGAAGCGCGCACACAAAATAGGGCAACACCGTCTGGCGAAGGGCTAGTGAAAGCGATGGTAGCGTGTGCAGGCACAACACCTATAAAAGCGCAGCAAGCCGCTGCCCCGCGCCCGGCACAAGGGGTTGTTCCAGGCGTACAATGGTGAAATGGAAACTGGCACGCTTCCAATCTTGGTTTTTATACATTTCGAAAGGCGCAAATCCGTCACAGAAACGCGTTGGTATTAATAAAAAACAGATTTGGAATCCCAAGGATCTTTATTCCTGCCTAATCTTGCCACTTTCTTTAATAATTTCAACCCAACATTACATTTTGAGTAGAATTAAAATTGTTATATTGACCGGACATTAGCGGAGACTCAGCCTTACTAGATGAGGAAAAGGATCTTTTATTTTTTTTTAATGAACCACCGCTGCGACCCCCTTTAGTGCTCATAAATTGGATCCGTAACATACATAATTAATTTCCTTTCTTATCAGCAAAGTCAAAATCGAAGAGCGGCGCTGATTCATCCGACGAGGACTCTGATCTGAGCAGCGAAGGAGAAGAGGGCGAGTACGAGGTGGAGGACGACGATGACAACAGCGATTTTGATGGTGAGATCTGGAACCTGTTAACTAATAATCCATGCCTTGGCCTGCTGATCAATAGTGATGAGCGAACGTGCTGGGATAAGGTGTTAACTGAGCATGCTCGGGTGCTAAGAGTGACTTCGGCGTGCTCGAAAAATATGTTTGATTCCCCGCGGCTGTTCGACAGCCACGACACTTGCAGGGATTGTCTGTTTGTTAGGCCATCCCTGCATGTGACAACCAAGAGACAGTCAGCTGCGGGGACTCGAACAAATTATTCGAGCATACCGAAGACACTCTGTAGGCACCAGAACATGCTCAGATAACACCTTATACCAGCATGACAAATAACTGGAAGCGCTTTTTATATTGCGAATGTTATAATTTGTGATTGCACAATATGCCTGTTTTTTTGTTGCTTTAACACAGGGATCAGTATTTCCCGCAGTTGCAAAAAAAAAAAAAAAAGTGTTTTTGAGTTGAGGGAATTGCAGGAATCTGGAGGCATTAAGGGGTTAATGCAGTACAGCTGGCCGGTAATGAGCTGTGGAGGCAGTGTGGGACAGAACGCTTTATCGCAGGCCCTGTGTCATTAATCACCAGATACAGGGAGAGCGGAGATCTGGCAGGCACACCGCACTACCGCTCCCCCCATGTGCACATTTACATAGCCCGATACTCATCCATCCGATCATACGCCGAGCCTCCTCCCGGAGATTACCGTCACATCCCAGATTCCGGGCACATAGTACGGAGGAGGCGGCGGGAAGGATTCCGCAGTTTATATGCTTCACTTGTCTTTCCATTCCCTGATATCAAATGCGTAATGATAAAGAAGTTTTATAGAAGCATGTGTTTTTTTTTTTTGTTTTTTTTTATGAAAGCATTAAGACTCTATTCTGTTATATATATTCCCAAAATATGAAGTTATTTCCATTCCATAAAATGAGAAAATTAGAATTAGTCGCTTTCTGCTTAAGGGTCTGACCCAAGCAATCCCAAGAACGAGGCTAGATACCGGCATTATTCCCAAAATATCAAGTTATTTCCAATCCATAAAAAGGAAGATTAGCAGATTTGCACACCGATATCTGCCGCTTATTACACTACCAGGAATCCTCGTTTACCTGCTGGGCAGTTTTTTTCATTTTTTTTCTTTTTTCATGGGGAAATTTGACCGGAGATTAAGACTTTTTTTTTTTTTTTTTTTTTTAAAGTCTCCGTGTGTCAATTCTTTCTGTGGATTTTCACTTTGTAATAAGTACGGTCAGATCCGGGGTAAATCCACCTATGCTGCTATCAGATGTGGCAGAAAACTCCACCCGGGAGGGTAAGAGTGGAGCGTCCGTAGCTGATGCTCTAAAGTCCTGCAAGCCTCTGCCCACCTGCCAACATCCCCTGCTCCTCTCTTGATAACCTCTGCCCACCTGTTGACATCCCCTGTTCCTATCTTTATGACCTCTGCCGACATCCCCTGCTCCTCTTTATGACCTCTGCCGACATCCCCTGCTCCTCTTTATGACCTCTGCCGACATCCCCTGCTCCTCTTTATAACCTCTGCCGACATCCCCTGCTCCTCTTTATAACCTCTGCCGACATCCCCTGCTCCTCTTGATAACCTCTGCCGACATCCCCTGCTCCTCTCTTGATAACCTCTGCCCACCTGTTGACATCCCCTGTTCCTATCTTTATGACCTCTGCCGACATCTCCTGCTCCTCTTTATAACCTCTGCCGACATCCCCTGCTCCTCTTTATAACCTCTGCCGACATCCCCTGCTCCTCTTGATAACCTCTGCCGACATCCCCTGCTCCTCTCTTGATAACCTCTGCCCACCTGTTGACATCCCCTGTTCCTATCTTTATGACCTCTGCCGACATCCCCTGCTCCTCTTTATAACCTCTGCCGACATCCCCTGCTCCTCTTTATAACCTCTGCCGACATCCCCTGCTCCTCTTTATAACCTCTGCCGACATCCCCTGCTCCTCTTTATAACCTCTGCCGACATCCCCTGCTCCTCTTTATAACCTCTGCCGACATCCCCTGCTCCTCTTTATAACCTCTGCCGACATCCCCTGCTCCTCTTTATAACCTCTGCCGACATCCCCTGCTCCTCTTTATAACCTCTGCCGACATCCCCTGCTCCTCTTGATAACCTCTGCCGACATCCCCTGCTCCTCTCTTGATAACCTCTGCCCACCTGTTGACATCCCCTGTTCCTATCTTTATGACCTCTGCCGACATCTCCTGCTCCTCTTTATGACCTCTGCCGACATCCCCTGCTCCTCTTTATAACCTCTGCCGACATCCCCTGCTCCTCTTTATAACCTCTGCCGACATCCCCTGCTCCTCTTTATAACCTCTGCCGACATCCCCTGCTCCTCTTGATAACCTCTGCCGACACCCCCTGCTCCTCTCATGATGACCTCTGTCCACTTACCAACATCCCCTGCTCCTCATGATAACCTCTGCTGACAACCCCTGCTCCTCTCTTGATGACCCCTGCCAATATCCCCTGCTCCTCTCATGATGACCCCTGCTCCTTTCATGATGACCCCTGCTGACATCCCCTGCTCCTCTCATGATGACCTCTTCCCACCTGCTGACATCCCCTGTCCCCTGCTCCTTTCATTAACCCCTGCTGACATCCCCTGCTCCTCTCATGATGACCTCTGTCCACCTACCGTCATCCCCTGCTCCTCTCTTGATGACCTCTTCCCACCTGCTGACATCCCCTGTCCCCTGCTCCTCTTTCAATAACCCCTGCTCCTCTCATGATGACCTCTGTCCACCTACCGACATCTCCTGCTCCTCTCATGATGACCTCTGTCCACCTACCGACATCTCCTGCTCCTCTCATGATGACCTCTGTCCACCTACCGACATCTCCTGCTCCTCTCATGATGACCTCTTCCCACCTGCTGACATCCCCTGCTCCTCTCTTGATGACCTCTTCCCACCTGCTGACATCCCCTGTCCCCTGCTCCTCTTTCAATAACCCCTGCTGACATCCCCTGCTCCCCTCTTGATAACCTCTGCTCACCTGCCGACATCCCCTGCTCCTCTTGATGACCTTTGCCGACCCCCACCTGCTCCTCTTGATGACCTCTTCCCACCTGCTGACAACCCCTGCTCCTCTTGATAACTTCTGCCAAAATCCCCTGCTCCTCTAATGACCTCTGTTCACTTGCTGACATCCCCTGCTCCTCTCATGATGACCTCTGTCCACCTACTGACATCCCCTGATCCTCTTGATGACCTCTGCCGACATTCGCTACTCTTGATGACCTCTTCCCACCTGCTGACATCCCGTCCCCTGCTCCTCTTGATAACCTCTGCCGACATCCCCTGCTCCTTTCTTGATGACCTCTCCTGACATCACCTTTTCCTCTCTTAACTTGCATTTATTTGCTATCCCTTTAAGAGATGGAGCATGTAGTATTATTGCATGTTGCATATTGGAATTTTTACACATTCCTTAGTATCCTCACATTCTCAGAGGCCAGCTATTCCTTTCGTTACAGACCTCTGTATTCTGCAAAAATGTGCTGACTGGACGGTCTCGAGATGCACAAGTTCTGTAATCTAATTAATAAAAGGAGCAGTTTTGATAATAGCCAAAATAATTTCCTATGTAATAAAGTAGTTGGTTTGCTGCATTGCTGCAAAAGTGATGATCGGTGCCGATTCACCGATTTGTTAGCATAATGCGTCTGTATTTTGACAGCAAACTACAAAGGATCTAGGAATTGAACAACTGGACATGTGTATATACATAATTAATCCTTTTATTCCCGGACAGTACCGTCTTAATACAGCAGTGCCCCCCATTATATAGAGGACTACGGGCTGTTTTGTGCTGGGGGGGGGTTGAATCCTCACGAGAAAGCGTCTTTCCTTCAGACGCACATCTGGCTGCAGCGCTCGGCTTGGCCAAGTGTCCTCTCTATCTGGATGCTGCAGAAAGCGGCGATAAATTAATGAGCGCCGAGATTAATTAGTGATGAGCCACCCTCGGCCGGCTTGTTCCTTCCTGATAAAGCAGAATTTATATTTGCTCTTCCGCCCACAGGGGAATCGCAGGATGAAGAAGACGACGAGGAGGAGGCGGGAGACGCCGGAGCGCAGAAGAAAAAGATCCAGAAGAAGGGGCCGCAGCGCCTCTCTCAGGCCGACCTAAAGGAACTCGCCAAAGGGGAAGAAGATATTGTGCAGGATCTCGAATTCTCAGACGATGAGTAAACATGCGCCGGGTGGGCCAGTAACTCTTTCTCTGCTGGTTGCCCTTCTGCAAGTGTCTGACCTATCTGTCTACTGGACGCCCGCTGCCAGCTATTATACTGGTATAATTGGCACCTTTGCAGGCAATCCCGGAACATGTACCATTATCGTGCCCTGCACCCCCCAAACACATGACGGGCGAGCAGATGCAATGATGAAGTGTTACCGAGCTGTGATAATTAATATTTCAGTGCCTGCGGGTCGCACGCAGTCACAATGCAGCAAAGATACTGTGGGAAAATCTGGTTCCGTTGTCGGTGATTTGGGGCCGGCTGTGTAACCCTTCAGTCAGTGCGACGTCCCAGGGTCTCCACATGTCGGCCACCCGCTGAATATCACATTCACTCTAATGTATAACAAGACGCGGTTCATTCTGATCTACATCTGATCCTGCGGCATTGGATGTGGCCGTGCGGACTGGACATGTCTGGTCTTGAGAAGGAGGACTTACTATTGTGTACAGAACATGTTAACAGATATTATTTTTTAATATAAGACCCACTACGTCTCCACATTTGTTGAGTTTTTATTTAATCTGTGTATTGAAGAGGAGTGATGAAAAGTAGAGTGCTGAACCGGGGAGTGCTTTGTGTGTGAAGGCGAGAAGTTTTTATATTGAACTCTGTCGGATGGGCAACCAGTGCAACGACTGGCACAGGGTAGAGGCATCGGTGTAATGTTTGGTGAGGAATATGATCCTGGCTTCAGCATTCAGGACGGATTGGAGAGTTTAGTAAGAAGGAGACCGATTAGTAGAGAGTTGCAGTAATCCAGACGAATATGAATAATCGCTACAGTAAGACTTTTTTGCAGATTCAAAGGTAAGAAAAGGTCAAAATTCTAGAGATGTTTGAGGTGTAGGTGACCGGAGCGAACAAGCGATCGGATGTAGGGGGAAGAAGAAAAAATCTGAATTGAATATGACCCCATGGTGCAGGGGAGTAATGGTGGGACCACACACGGAATTGGCACTATCTGACATAGGTTAGAGGAGGAAGGAAAGACGAGGAGTTCAGTTTTTGACGTTTTAGATACTATTTTGATATTGAGGACATAATGACAGCGGAAAGACACTCGTTGGTATTTTGTAGCAATGCAAGAGATGTGTATAGTTGGGTGTCGTCAGCATAGAGATGGTACTGGAAACCAAATCAACTGATCGTTTGTCCAATAGGGGCGGTGTATAAGGAGAAGAGTAGGGACCTAGGACTGATCCTTGAGGAACCTGACCGTAAAGGGAAGAGGAGCCAGCAAAGGATACGAGAGGTAGGAGGAGAACCAGGAGCGAGTAATACGCTAGAGGCCGAGGGCGCGGAGCATAGTGAGGAGGAGCTGGTGATCTAAGTGACCATTACTGATCATGATTTGTGCCGAGTCTCTTTCATTGCAGTAGAAATAAAATTACGATGTGAATCTCCATCTTCTACCATATTGAGCCCTAAAATTCTACAGAAAGGAAACCTCGTTTTGTTTTTATTTTTTAGTTTCCTTGTATGAGCTTGGCCATTATCGCAACTCTTGAGAATATGAGCAGTCAGATGTTGCATGTTCAGAGACACTGCATCTTGTGACTTCACGGACGCAGCCTTGTTTTATCACTCGGCCAGCCATGCTGGGTTAAGTAGAAGACCTTGGCGGTGCCCAACCTGCGTCCAGATCTGACGATGACTTGACAACCACCAGTTCGGTGCTGCCCTCCATCAGAAGTCGTCATCTCTCAGCCGTTCACAGATGCTGATGGTGAGTATTCACATATAGCCCCAGTCCTTCTCCAGTATAACCAGTGGCACCGCCAAATCTTTACGAGATCTCGAGCGAACACCTGCTGGATGACGTTGATGATGCCTGAGGTTATTTGGGTTGTCTCTTACAAAATGGTTTCGGGCAAAACCGGAAACACAAAATCCGTATGGACGCACGACACACACATTAATAGGACGGGACTATGTTACTTAGACACATCTTTAGATAAACACGTGGAATGGATTATTGATAGTGTTGAGCGAACGTCCTCGGATAAGGTGTTATCTGAGCATGCTCGAGTGCTAACGGATTGTCTTCGGCATGCTCGAATAATATGTTCGAGTCCCCGCAGTTGCATATCTCATGGCTGTTCAACAGGCACAACGCATGCAGCCGCTGGGACTTGAACATGGTAATTGCGCTCGCTGAAGACGCTCGGCTAGCACCCGAGCATGCTCAGATAACGCCTTATCCGAGGACGTTTGCTCATCACGAATTATTGAGGTCCAGTGCGGGCGGCACATCAGGCGGTGACCATTTCTGGGTCAGGACAAATTAATCAAACTACATAGTTACTATAAGGCTTCCAGCAAGTAAAATATTAGATTTTCCTATATGGTTTCCCCTTGTGATCCAGTTGTGCCAGATCTGGGCGCTGTGCCGCTGCACGGTGATGCTTACCGTCTGTAGTCCCCAGCTATAAAACGTGGCCCAGCGGTTTTAAGAAAACATAAAAAAAATTCCTCTTTGTTCTGCACAATTTCAAGAGTATCCCGTCCAGAGCTGTGTGCATTAACCCTGTCCTGCCTGGCGGCATAACATTTCTTCCCGTCATATCTTGGGAGAACTTGGCCGTTGAGACTGGAAATTTCATGCAGATGAAACTTCTATTAATTATCTTTGCCAGCATGGATCCAAAGAAAACGTTCTGGCGCAATGAGGATTTCATATTCTGTCTTTAATTAGAAGTGTGATCAGATCTTGGAGAAAAGTTCTAGAAGTTATTACTGTATCTGTTTACATATTTCACCGTGTTCCTCGTAGATTGGGCCAATAACGGAACCAGCAATGTACCCTTCTAAGCCCATAAATTAGCCATTGTGTCAGGTCTCTGTTCTTAGTGCTCTGAAGTCGTTGGGTTACGTCCACACTTGTCCGATACTCTGCAGATTTTCCCCGCAGAAAATCCTCTGCGTATTTCAGCCCCAGCGATGTGGATGAGATTGTGAATTGCTGCAGAGACTGTCTGCGGTCGGCATCGGATGCCACTGAGGATTTCACATCTCCTGCATGCCAATTTATGGGGCGGATTTTACTTTTTGCAATCTACAGAATTTCCACAGCAAAATCTGATAACATCCCGGTATTGGACACCATTCACTTCCCTGTCCCCAGTTGCACCTCAGTGGTAGTCTGGGGCAGTGAAGACCCTAAATTTGCATCCCGTGGAGTCTAGGACGGTGAAGCGGTTAGTATCGAATATCCCTTTTTGTGTAGTGTATGCCTTATTTTTTACAGTATCCCTGGAGGTCTGGGGCAAAAAGGAGTCCCTGGTCGACTACGACAATTAAGAAGTTCACGTCTTTTTCCCTGGTGGGCTAGAGCAGTGAAGGTGTTGGCATCTGTATTCCTGGTGGGTTAGTACAGTAAAGGGGTTAGCATCTCTATCTGCTGCCAGGTACACATGAATTGGCCAATTTATGCCCTAAGCATTCTCAATTTTTTATATTTGTAGTGCAGTAATGCAATTCAATTTTCATATTTTATGTTTGTATGCTGTGGCGCTACAGAGTGCTGCCTTATCTGTTTGATTGTATATGAGTTGGCGATTCTAGGTAAGCATCTGTACAGACCTAATTTATGTTTGGATGTGTCAGTTGTTGTGTTTTTTTTTTTTTTGATAGTGAAGAGGTTAGCATCTGTATTCCTGGTGGGCTAGGGCAGTGAAGGGGTTAGCATCTGTATCCCTGGTGGGCTAGGGTACTGAAGGATTTAGCATCTGTATCCCTAGTGGGCTAGGGCAGTGAAGGGGTTATCATGTCTATTCCTGGTGGGCTAGGGCAGTGAAGGGGTTAGCATGTCTATTCCTGGTGGGCTAGGGCAGTGAAGGGGTTAGCATCTGTATCCCTGGTGGGCTAGGGTACTGAAGGATTTAGCATCTGTATCCCTGGTGGGCTAGGGTACTGAAGGATTTAGCATCTGTATTCCTGGTGGGCTAGGGCAGTGAAGGGGTTAGCATCTGTATCCCTGGTGGGCTAGGGTACTGAAGGATTTAGCATCTGTATCCCTGGTGGGCTAGGGTACTGAAGGATTTAGCATCTGTATCCCTGGTGGGCTAGGGTACTGAAGGATTTAGCATCTGTATCCCTGGTGGGCTAGGGTACTGAAGGATTTAGCATCTGTATCCCTGGTGGGCTAGGGTACTGAAGGATTTAGCATCTATATCCCCGGTGGATTAGGGCAGTAAAGGGGTTTAGGTCTGTATTCCTGGTGGACTATGGCAATGAAGATGCTATGTCTTTTTCCCTGATCTGCTAGGGTAGTGAGAGAGTTAGAATCTGTATTCCTGGTGGGCTAGGGCAGAGAAGATTAAGGCTATTTGCGCACGTTGCGGATTTGCTTAAAGAAATTTTGGCACGGTTTCTGCATCTCTTGGCAGAAAACGCAGTGGAAATTCCGTGCGTTTTTTATGTGGGTTTTTCATGCGATTTTTGTATGCTTTTTTTGTAAGCTAAATAACGATACATTATTAAAAAAAAATTGTGATGTAATTTCCTTGTTCAACCTCTTCAGCCAGATACCCTCCTTAATATTAAATAGACACACACACACACACACACACACACACACACACACGCACCAGCCTATGTAGGAGCATTAACATAATTAACCTATATATGCTGTAACAAAACAGCAACTGTCAGAAATCTGCATGAAACGCTTTACCTGTTTATTTTTCAAAAAATACAAAAAAGTAGCGAGGGCTCACGCATAATTTTCATAACCAGCAGAGGGAGAGCTGAGGGCTGATGTTAATATTCTGGGAAGGAGCCAATAGCCATAAAGTTTCCCAGGCTACTAATATCAGCTCACAGATGTTTACTTCGCCTTTACTGGCTAGTTTACAGGGGAACCCCAGAAATAATTGACATGGGATCCCGCTATAAAATCGAACCAGCAAAGGCTAGGCAGACAGCTGCGAGCTGATATTAATAGCCTGGGAAGAGGCCATGGATATTGGCACCTCCCCAGGCTAAAAACATCAGCTCTCAGCTGCCCTAGAAATGGCGCATCTTATAGCTGTGCCAATTCTGGCATTTTGCCTCGCTCTTCCCACTCGCCCTGTAGCTGTCGCAAGTAAGGTTCATATTTGTGGGGTTAATATCACCTTTGTATTTTCAGGTGACATCAAGCCTACGGCTTAGTAATGGAAGAGGCTTCTACAAGAGACCTATCCATTACTAATCCTATAGTTATATGGTAAATACAGCCAGAATAATGTCCTTAATAATCGCACAGACTCCTTTAATGAATCTAAATTTACCATACTTACTAAACGCCTAATCCCCAACACCCTCGTCTCCTGCAAACAAAAAATAAACCAACATATATTATCTTGTCCGATGAGGTCCATTTAATACTGAGTGTCCCACGGCGATCTCACGTGTAGAACAGTTACTTCAGGAGATATGACCGCTGTACCCAACCGCCGGCGATACACTGACCGGAAGTAATCGCTCCCGCAGTGTATCACTGCGCTGCCGTGAGAGTTCACCGGAGTTCATCAGCTCCAGTGCTCTCACTTACGGCACTGCTGCGTGAGAACTTTCTCATGCCGTAAGTGAGAGCAACAAAGCTGCTCAGCTGATGTTCTCTGGCGAACTCTCATGGCAGCACAGTGATACACTGCGGGAGCGATCACCTGTCAGTGTATCGCCGGGGGCTGGGTGAGATCGACATGGGACACTCAGTATTAAATGGACTACGGTGGGCAGAAAATATTTGTTGGTTTATTATTTTTTGCAGAAGATGTGGGTGTCAGGGATTAGGTGTTCGGTGAGTATGTACTTTTTATGTAAATATGTAATTCTATATTTTGTTTTTTTACAATTGAACACAGACGCTGGATGATGAGACTACTCTCCCATCATTGGCTCATACGGACTCTGTTATATGTGACAGCAGACATAGCCAGATGGGAGTTGTAGTCTCATCACACGACGCCTGGGTATACGCATGCACTTATTCTCCGCCCACACACTCTTCCTTCCTTCTGACATCATTTCCGTTGACAAATCCCAGCTTTTTTGGCAGAAAATCCGCAGACATTTTTACACCTGCATTTTTGCTGCGGATTTGAGTGACTCAATGGGTGCAGAA
The DNA here is from genome assembly GCF_032444005.1 of Ranitomeya imitator. Classification (NCBI taxonomy): domain Eukaryota; kingdom Metazoa; phylum Chordata; class Amphibia; order Anura; family Dendrobatidae; genus Ranitomeya; species Ranitomeya imitator. Next base: position 128,557,823 of record NC_091291.1, read on the forward strand.
ACGCTGTAGATCCGCAAAAAGAATTGACATGCTGCGGATAATAAAACTCCGGCAATAAGGAAAGAACTCTCTTGATCATGTGCACAACACTTCAGGAATGTCATTGATTAACATTATTTAAGTAATCATTGCGTTTTTGGAGCATTTACGCTCGGAAAAAAATGCTGCTGAAACGCTACAAATCCGCATTGTGTGCACATGTTTGTTAGGGTGAGTATTTCTTTTTTTTTTGCAGTGATTATCTTAGAGGGAAACATTAGGACCATCACTGGTTTCATGTGAGCATCAGGCTTCAAAGTTGCACTCATCTAGGACGGAAGGTGATTTTGACTAGAATTTTCCCTGTGTAACACTGGATTAGTGGGGCAGAGCCAAAATAAAAAAAAAAATATATATTTTTGCACATGCTAGTGGTTACCTTTAGTTAATAAAATTGCACTAAGTTTCAGTCTGCAATTTTCAATCCTTCGTTCATTTTCTCTAGTTTTGCAGCCTGATTAATGATTCAGATTTTTCTCTTGTGGGAGTGTTTCTCCAAGTAATAAAGGCTGGATGCGAGGCCTGTGTGGATCCAGCGTGCTGCTATTTCATTGGCTCATGTATCAGCACAGCTTCTATCCTGCTCTTATTTTCCCAATGTGCTTTTCTACAGCTTTTTTCTGCAGTCCCTGAGACTGTACATGCATTCTCCCCTTTCCACTACATAGAGATCTTTGTACAATTCCCAAAATTGTAATGATGACCATTTAGAAATGTGCTTCGCGTCTGTATTTAGTAAGCAAATAAATATATATATTCAATTGTGAACAGAGCATTTAAATGTTATGCACTCTTTCGATTGCAATATTTTTAGTTTCATTGAATGAAAGAAGACATAAAAATAATGCTTGTTGTATATTGGTTATTACATAAGCTATCATTTTATGTGTTCGGCACTTCCAAACACACCCTGCGTAATCTGATCCCGTAATTGTGCTGTTTTATTTGTCCTTTACTTCCTACTGTCGGAAACTCCTCAACATTGAAATTTGCAACACCAAAAAGTAAAAGTGTTATATTTATGGAAATCACAGGATGGATAGATATGTTACTGATATTTAAAAAAAAAAAAAAAAAAAAAAAAAAGGAAACTGCATCTTCAAAACATCTCGACTTATTCAATATCGCGTATGAGCACAGAGAATCCCAGCACTTACAGCTTCGGCTGCTATTAGTGAGGTTATTAATGAAGAAGAAGGTTCTACTGCACTAAATGCATTTGGGCAAATCATCAAGATCCACTGCTGGCAGCTCCTGTGTGTGACCAATGATATGCTCGATGGGAGACAAGTCTGGAGATGCTGCAGCCATGGTAGCACGTTTAGGCCACGCACGCTGCTCACAGGAACACGGGCATCATGTATCCTATTGAAAAAAAAAACAGTTTGGAGAAATGACCGTACCACTGGTTCCACCACCAAATCAATATACCCAAGAGCTCTTCGTGCACCTGGAATCAAGACCGGAGGGGTCCGTCTGCTGTACATTATGCCACCACACACCATAATCTCAAGAGTAATCTGTCATGAAGGGGAACGGAGGTCTATTCTCTTAAGTTATGACTCACGCTTTTGTATTGGATGCAGTGGTAACGAGAGATCATGTGGGACTCTGGGAGGCTGGTAGTAGTTGTCAACCCCTGTAAAATCATGACCTACTAATAAGATATGTCATCAGTTTTTGGTTCATCCAAGTCAGACAACTGGGACTCGTAACAATCTTGATAATTAAGGTGACGATGCAGTTTCAGAACCACAGTCTCTCTCTCTGATTTTCCTGCCTAGAAGATCTCCTGGCCGCTCCACTGTGCAGGAACTACTGCATGCCTCCAACCACTTGAACGGGACTGTGCTGCATTTCCCTGAATGGCGGGTGACTGGGAGGGAGCACAGCTGTGAAGGAAAATACAATGAAGAGGTAGCAGCATTAATGTGGTTGTCTGGCCTTCCAATGCAAGTCTGAAGTCACTTTATTAGATTTGCATAGATGCGGCCACATGCCAACTAGACGTGCCCTGCCTCACTCAGTGCAAGGGTATTGGGCGAGGCCAGACATGTCTAGTTGGAATGTGGCCGGGAGTATGCAAATCGCATACTTGTGGTCACATGATCGCCCGCTCCCAGCATTTGTGAAACCTCAGTGTGCAGTACCCTAAGGTACATTGTACGTCCTGCACCAAGCACTTGTACCCCAAGGCCAGACAACCCCTTTAAACCTGTACTGTGTCTCTTTCTCTAAAAATGTATCTGGGCTCCAGTGGTAAACCATTATGGATCAGAAAGTAGCACGATATCCTATCAATATTCCATTTAGTTTTTAAGTTCTTGCCATCTGTATGTTTTTCTTACAATATAAGGAATTACACGGTGGTTGTGGCAAATACCGAAGGAGTCCCGAAAATATAAGCTGTGTAGCTTGTTAGATATTGATGGACAGTCCCAATAAGGCTACGTTCACACTAGCGTTATGCTAGTTTGCGTCGGGTGACGCATGCGTCATGCGCCCCTCTATTTAACATGGGGGCGCATGCGTTTGTGTTTGTTGCATTGTGTGACGCATGCGTCTTTTTTGCTGCAAGCGTCGGACCAAGAAAACGCAACAAGTTGCATTTTTCTTGCGTCCAAATTTCGGCAAAAAACGACGCATGCGTCGCAAAACGCAGCGTTTTTGCATGCGTTTTGGTGCGTTTTTGCGTGCGTTGTGCGTTGCGTCGCTGACGCAGCGGCGCACAACGCTAATGTGAACGTAGCCTAATATTTCCTTTATTTGTATTCCTATAATCTGGTAATGTTATTTCTGACCCTACAGTTCAGTGTTTGTCCGTAGAGCCCTGTGCCATCAGGGTCATGTCACCACTTTGTATAGATTGTCCAATCTTCACCCTGGTTCCTAATTCAGTGGGGTGATTTCTCCATGATGGGGTCACGGTGACGCGTCTGCAGGAAACTGCTAAAAATGTATTCACATGCTAAAATCTTTTTGCAGAAGTTTCCACGAAAGTTCTGTTGATCTGAATGCAGTTTGCTAAAATCTAAACACACCTCATGGAAATGGAGGAAAACCTTGTACTAGCAGCCTTATCCGGACATTATAAGGTAAGCCAACCACACGTACAAGACTTTGGGCTGAACACTGATCGGGTCTGATGTGACACCGCTACCCAAATCTGACTGTGACCAAAAGGTAAAGTTATCAGAAAGTGACCTATTGTTCAAAATGTGTTACTGTTAAAGAAGTTGTCCACTACTTGGACAACTTCTCATAACCCACGCTTGACCCCAATAAAATAATAAAGCCTATACTCGCCTCTCTTGTCGGCACCGTTCCTGTGTCGGCACTCGCTCTCCCTGGGTCTTGTGCAGCGTCGTGACATGTGACGCCGGCTGCCAAAAAGTACTGTCGTAATTGCCGGCACAGAAGGCGAGTATAGGCTTTATTATTTTATCACGGCCAAACATTTTGATCCTAGAGTGGACAACCCCTTTAAATGATTTGGGTTTTTTAACCTCCTCCTGTACAATGACTGATAACACCTCTATATACAGTAGATAACACAGGATCCACCATTCACAATAGGTGATGTCACAGCTCACCTCCTCCTGTACAATGACTGATAACACCTATATATACAGTAGATAACACAGGATCCACCATTCACAATAGGTGATGTCACAGCTCACCTCTTCCTGTACAATGACTGATAACGCCTATATATACAGTAGATAAAACAGGATCCACCATTTACCATATGTGGTCACCGCTCACCTCCTCCCCCTGTACAATGATTGATAACACCTCTGTATACAGTAGATAACACAGGATCCACCATTTACCATATGTGGTCACAGCTCACCTCCTCCTCCTGTACAATGACTGATAACACCTCTATATACAGTATATAACACAGGATCCACTATTCACAATAGGTGATATCACAGCTCACCTCCTCCTCCTGTACAATGACTGATAACGCCTATATATACAGTATATAACACCGGATCCACCATTTACCATATGTGGTCACAGCTCACCTCCTTCTCCATTGACAATGATTTTGCTCAGATTAGAGCATACTCCGATAACGCTTCTATACAAACAAATGTGGTCTGAGTCCGTCTATTGCTGCCCATGATGTTCTGCCCACCAGGAAGTATGACTCTAATATTAGGCCTAGTGGCCAGTTTGAAAATTGCAAAATATTGATTTATTATTTTCCTTATTGCTTTAAAAGAAAAATAAATGCATTTACATAAGAACAGGATTGGAGCTGTAGGTCTTACTCAATGACACATTCCTTTTAAGCCATAAATACAAATAGTGGGAAAAATCCATTCTAATTGTCCAGAACATGTCCCCAGCCCCAGGACATGCTAGGAGTTGTAGTTCCCCTGCAAAGATTGTAGACCACAGTTGCAGAGTATTGATGCAAATGTTTGATCCACCAGTGGCCGTGTGAAGCCGACATTTCCCATTCATGGTGGACATAATGGCAGCACCTGTCCTGCAGAATACCCTCTGCTCAATAGTGAAGTGAGGGCTCTTGGCCTACTGTCAGGAGGGACAATGCGGATCAGCCAGTGTCTGAGCGCTGCCAACTATTCTGTTTTATCCCTAATATAAAGGAAATGTTACAATAGGCCCGGCGATTCCTGGGATCCCATCCTGTCCGCTAATCACCGTCACAAATTGTAACGCGCTACCCCCTTTGATAGAAGTCTGTGTCCAGCTTAGCCAGCAGTCAGTGGCTGTCAGTCAGCAGCACAGGGCATTAAGGGTTGACCTCAGACGGTCTGTCTGTAGCGGACGTCACTCTAGTAAATGGTCAGTCTTTTTTGTTAGTTCTTGGGCAAACAAGGTTCTTAAATTAGACCTTCCACCAAATGTTTCATGTTGAAATTGACACAGGTTGTAATATTGGCTGAAGAAAAGAATAAAACATATATTTTTTTTATTATTTAGAATTTCATCTTTCTATTGTGTAGATATTGGCTATCAAATATTTGGCATCTAGTGTGTTAACTTTAGCTAAGTCCCAGTGGGTGTTATCCTATAGTTTTCACTGGAGGCGTGTACTTCTGCCTCCTGTATCATGCTGACCAATCATAAGCAGGCAGCAGCATAGAAGTGCAAAAGAACCCGTGTGATGTCATCAAGGTCACATGACCTGAGTCCACAGGTCCTGCCAGCCACAGTGTGCAGCCTAAATAGGCACTGAAGATATGTTACACAGTACAGTAGTGTGAAAATATTAACTAGTCAATAGTTCCTTATTTCTTTTGGCCGTGTAATATATATTACTATCATTAGGTTCTGTAGAAGGACGTAGATCTGGGTATTTATTATGATGGAATATAGGCTGAACTGGATGGACAAATGTCTTTTTTCGGCCTTACTAACTATGTTACTATGTTACTATATCCAGTGGTTCAGAGGAATGAATATAATAAGCCGATTAGACATACTTATATGCTGATAATTTAGAGGGTTATTCCCGTTTCCAGAGATGGGTTTTGTTGGATGGTGCTTATAAATATCAGCAACTTTGTCAATTATTTCTTATTAAAATTTTCTGCCGTTCCTGAAATATTTACAATTTTATTTTCTTTACAAGTCGTTGCCTTGGAGACCACCTGAAATTCTCATTGCTCACAAGCTCTTGTCTCTTGAGCTTGTATCTTGGTTTTGAAGCTAGACAGTATGGCTGAAGCTCGCTGTTACCTAAAAATCCCAGCCAACTTCAGTGCAGTGTTTACAACCTAGACAGCAACGGTGGTCGGTAACCTTGGCAACGTGCTGTAAACAAGTGTTAATATCTCAAGAACGGCTGCAAATTTTTATAAGCAGTAAATTATAAAAGTGATTGGTTTTACCTGCACTGTCCGGCAATATTCATCTATCAAGACAAAACTAGCTATATAAATTTTTGGTTTTGTTTTGCTACTTCACAACCTGGAATTTCACTTTTTTTTGAGGGTTTGCATCAGCTCGTGTAAAGAACATGCCTACAATTGTGAACATTTGGTTTTCTTTTTATTATGAAGCAAACCACAAATAGGACAAAATAACTGAAAACTTCAGTGTGCATAACTATTTACCCCCTAAAGTCAGTACTTTGTAGAACCTCCTTTTGCAGCAATTAAAGCTGCAAGTCACTTTGGCTAAGTCTCTGAGATTTCCACATCTTGCCACTGGGATTTTTGCCCATTTCTTAAGGCAAAACTGGTCCAGCTCCTTCAAGTTAGATGGTTTCTTCTGGTGAACAGCAATCTTCAAGTTTGACCACAGATTCTCAATTGGATTAAGATCTGGGCTTGGACTATGCCACCTGAGAAAATTTACACGTTTCCCCTTGAACCACTAAAGTGTTGCTTTAGCAGTATGCTGTGGGTCATTGTCTTATTTGAAGGTGAACCTCTGTTCCAGTCTCAAATCACTGACAGACCTAAACAGGTTTTGCTCGAGACTATCCCTGTATTTTGCACCATTCATCTACCCCTCGACTTGGACCATTTTCCCTGTCCCTGCTGCCGAAAAACATCCCCATAGCATGATGCTGCCACCACCATGATTCACTGTAGGGATGGTGTTCTTCAAATGATGAGCTGTGTTGGTTTATCATCAGGAATAGAGCATTTACCTTGGTGGCCAAATGTTAAATTTTTGTCTCATGAGACCACAGCACCTTCATCCATAGATTTGGGGAGTCTCCCATGTCTCTTTAGGCAAACCCAAAATTAGGGGGTGAATTTGAATAAAACAATACTCAGACGAGAATCTGAGTGGATATTTAGGATGCAGTCACAGTAGAGTATTGGGAGACAGAGATGACTGGCAATGCATGCATTTTATTTTAGCAGGCTGTGTGCACATATTTTTGAAGCTTAATTATGGAGCCATATTTAAAGCCTTGTTTGCATACCGACACACCAGAAGAATGTGAGCTTGTCAAAGCACCACCTTTCTAGATCATCTATGTCCCTGACCTCCTGATGAACCACAAATATGGCGAAACGCGTCGAAGCAATTCAAGAACACGATAAGTGTCTTTCTTTTTCTTGATCTGATGGATGCATGGATATCCACATTGTCTTTTTTCTTGTGAGTCAGCTTGGGGGGCTTGGAGGTGAGGAATGACAAACCATTAACAAAGACTGATTGAAGTCTCTATTCAATATCATTGTCAACACTACAGACTCATAGCGAATACTGTACATATTATTCTTTATACATTTCCCTTCCTATTTCACTTTAGTGACCAGGGAAATAAGGGAGAGCTGTCATCGAACGGGGGTGCCATTCTCGTATCCTAGGGTGCCAGCCTCCGCTGGTAGGTAGTCACAGTACTAGGTTGAGAATTGGGAAATACAGGATTTTCTGACTGCATCAGATTTTTTTTTTTTTTATCTTTTTTTGCGCTATGTAATAATACACAATTATACACCTGCACGGGGTCTTGGTGTGTGTTAGACATTAGAAATAAAGTATTTTTTTAAGGGATTGTATGTTCACTACAGTATTGTCTTCCCTTTGAATATTAATTATCGTTCAACAATACATATGCACTTGACAAGTTTTAGTTATCTGATCTCATAAATTTATGCCTGTATTTTTCTCCCTTCCCCAACTTAGTTTATGTAGTGCCGATGCATTACACACAAATCGGATTACAAAAATATTTAAACCAAAGTTGTAATGTAACAAAATAAGCAAAAAATCAAAGGGGTTGAATACTTCCGCAAGCCACTGTATACTTGCATTAAGGAAAGCTATGCGACTTCCAGTCTACGGAGGTTTTTTCCCCATTTTCACTACTGTCCTATATAGTTGGGGAAAGTTTTTAGATTTTATCGCAGCTCTACTCTGGGGGTGGACCGTTGGTAATCTATGACTTTTCGAGCTTTAGAACTCCGGTCAGGAACATGAGAAAGCTGGATGGAACCTTTATGATGGATGTAAGGGCAGCCATATCAGTTGATGTCTATCTTGCCCAGAAACGGGTAAAACCAAAAGCCCTTTTGATATCGGTTGATTATCGGCCAAATATTGCGCCCATCCGCTCATATCGGCCAACGTTCGCTCATCCGTCAGCAGATCGCATCTGCGCAACCTAAAACTCTTCACACTGCGTAAGGACATATAAGCAATCATTTGTTCCCTATAGGGCTTCCAACAAGCTGTGACGACGAACAATCTGGGAATTTGCTGGTTGAAAATGCTTGACGGGAGAGGACGGCTCAAGGACTTGATTTCCGAAGGAAATGCTCAGAAAATTCTGATCTTGCCGGGAATAAAGCCGCTTCGCCTTGACTGGCTGCATGATCACAAAAGTAGTTATCATCTTGCCAGACTAAATCCATGCTGTCAGCCTGTCTGTCTCCACTCGGAGGGTAAAGAACCCGCCACTCTGCCGGCGGGATGGGTCCTATCAACCGTCATACTCTAATTCTGAAGTGCGGCACACACTGGATGCAAGGCAACCCGGTTAACCTGGCAGGTCAGGCTGTTCTGCCTGGTTTTGTCAGCAGGCAAAGGGTTATCAGGAAGTTCTGGGGAAAAACAATCCTGGTGGCGGCTTTACACTCAAAGGGGAGACCAAGAAATAAAACCTTTGATGTCACTACAAAGCACTGACTTCACAGCAGAAAAGAGTAACCTGCACAGCGGCGGCGCTCGCCACGCTTATTGAGCATGCAAAATGCCTCCAGGGCTTCATCCTGTAGGGATTGTGAGGCTTTACGGATATACGGTTAACCATTACCCTGCTTTGGTTCCTCGCCTATCAAAATAAGCCATGGACCTGCCAGGCTCCATGCCCATCAAAACACTTCCTAAAGTTCACTGATAAATCAGTATCAGACCCCCTCCTCTATTTTAGTAAGGAGAAAAATAAAAGAAAATCAGCAGATGTAGGAGCTGAATTATGGACAGAATGGACCTGAATCTATAGAAACAAGCAGTGGCGCAATTAGAGCCTCATGGACCCTGGGGCAACGCTTGCACGTATGCCCCCACCTTCATGTTGGTCAGATTTATGGGCATTTGTTGCATTCTAGATCCTACAAAGATATACATGTTAACCATCATCCATGTAGTGATGTTCCCCTCCTGTCCTGGCCCCTTGCTTTAATAATGTCCATTCTCCTGGCCCCCTTTCTGTAATGTCACTCTTCCTGGGCCCCTTTCTGTACTAATGTCCTACATCCTGGGCCCCTTTCTGTACTAATGTCCTCCATCCTGGGCCCCTTTCTGTACTAATGTCCCTCTTCCTGGGCCCTTTTCTGTAATAATGTCCTTCTTCCTGGTCCCTTCCTGTAATAATGTCCCCCATCCTGGCCACTTCCTGTAATAATATCCTTCCTGGTCCCTTCCTGTAATAATGTCCCCCATCCTGGCCACTTCCTGTAATAATATCCTTCTTCCTGGTCCCTTCCTGTAATAATGTCCCCCATCCTGGCCACTTCCTGTAATAATATCCTTCCTGGTCCCTTCCTGTAATAATGTCCCCCATCCTGGCCACTTCCTGTAATAATATCCTTCCTGGTCCCTTCCTGTAATAATGTCCCCCATCCTGGCCACTTCCTGTAATAATATCCTTCTTCCTGGTCCCTTCCTGTAATAATGTCCCCCATCCTGGCCACTTCCTGTAATAATATCCTTCCTGGTCCCTTCCTGTAATAATGTCCCCCATCCTGGCCACTTCCTGTAATAATATCCTTCTTCCTGGTCCCTTCCTGTAATAATGTCCCCCATCCTGGCCACTTCCTGTAATATCCTTCTTCCTGGTCCCTTCCTGTAATAATGTCCTTTTTCCTGGGCCCTTTTCTGTAATAATTCCCTCCATCCTGGTCTCTTTCTGTAATAATGTCCCCCATCCTGGCCACTTCCTGTAATAATGTCCTCCTTCCTGGGGCCCTTTCTGTAATGATGTCCCCCATCCTGGCCCTTTTTTTAAAACCATGTTTCCCAGCACATCCATCTTATATAGGTGTTGTTGTAGGCGGGCCCTTCTCCTGCACGGGCCCATTGTGCCCCTGGAAACAAGTACATACTGTAGCTTTCAAAAGTATTCACCCCCTCCCCATTTGCATTTTTTATGTTTTGCTACCTCACAACCTAGAATTTCACTGTTTTTTTTTTAGGGTTTTCATCAGTTCATGTAAATAACGTGCCTACAATTGTGAGCATTTTTTATATTGTGAGGCAAGCAACAAATAGGACAAAATTACTGAAAAAGTCAGTGTGCATAACTATTTACCCCCTAAAGTCAGTACTTTGTAGAGCCTCCTTTTGTGGCAATTACAGCTGCAAGTCTCTTTGGATAAGTCTCTGAGATTTCCACATCTTTTACTGGGATTTTTGCCCATTCCTCAATGCAAAAATTCTCCAGCTCCTTCATGTTAGATGGTTTCCTCTGGTGAACAGCAATCTTCCAGTCAGACCACAGATTCACAATTGGGTTAAGGTCTGGACATGGACTAGGCAACTCCAAAACATTTACACATTTCCCCTTAATCCTCTCGAGTGCTGCTTTAGCAGTATTCTTTGGGTAATAGTCTTGTTGGAAGGTGAACTAACATCCCAGTCTCAAATCATTGGTAGAGTGAAACAGGTTTTGCTCAAGAATATCCCTGCATTTTGCACCATCCATCTTCCTCATGACTCAACTATTTTCCCTTACCCTGCTGCCGAAAAACATCCCTACAACATGATGCTGCCACCACGTTTCACTGTGGGAATGGTGTTCTTGGGGTGAGGAGCTGTGTTAGTTTGGCGCCAGACATAGTGTTTACCTTTGTGGCCCAAAAGTTCAATTTTGATCTCATCTGACCACAGCACCTTCCTCCAGTTACCTTTGGTCTCTTTGCTGCCTCTCTGGTTAATGCCCTCCTTCCCTAGAATGAGCGTTTTGGTGGACATCCCTCTCTTGGCAGGTATGTTATGGTACCATGTCCTTCCCATTTGATGGATTTGATGGTGATCTGGGGAATCTTCAGAGATTGTTTTTTTTTTTTAATTTATTTATTTATTTTAATAACCCAACCCTGACTTGTACTTCTCAACAACTTTGACTTGTTTGGAGATCTCCTTGGTCTTCATGTTGTTGTTTGGTTAGCGGTGCCTCTTGTTAATGGGGGTGTTAGCTTAGTGGTGCCTCTTGTTATTGGTGGTGTTAGCTTAGTTGTGCCTCTTGTTAGTGGTGTTAGCTTAGTGGTGCCTCTTGTTGTTGGTGGTGTTGGCTTAGTAGTGCCTCTTGTTAATGGTGGTGTTGGCTTAGTGGTGCCTCTTGTTAATGGTGGTGTTGGCTTAGTGGTGCCTCTTGTTCTTGTTGGTGGTGTTAGCTTAGTGTTGCAGACTCTGTGGCCTTTCAGAAAAGGTATAGTGTATATACTGACAGACCACGTGACCCTTAGATTTCACACGTGGGACTTCCTGTCACTAAGCCTGTGATTTACGAAGGGAATTGCTTGCACCAGAAATTTTTAGGGGCTTCATTGCAAAAGGGGTGAATACATACACATACGCACATGCCAATTGTCAGATTAAATTTATGTTATCAAATAGCTATGTCCTATATTTTTCTCACTTCACCAACTTAGACTAGTGCTGATACATCACACACAAATAGAATCACAAAAATATTTAAACACAGGTTATAATGCAACAAAATGGGTAAAATGTAAATGGGGGTGAATACTTTCACAAGCCACTGTAAGATGATTGGGGCAGACTGGTTTTTGTTGGGGTGGAAGCAGGGCCCAGTTGCTGGTACCTAAAATTCAGAATCTGTTGTCTTTGTGTCAGTATTTCCACACACCCTCGGCTACACAACTCGTATGATAAATTTGTAAATAAACAGTAATGATGGTGACATCGACGCCACCGTTACCTTTCGCCTCCACAACAGGGACCATGACTGTAAGGTATACTAGTTATAATGTACAGCGCCATCATATTCCACAGCTCTTTACAGACATTATCATCGCTGTCCCCATTGGGGCTCACAATCTAGATTCCCTATCACTATGTCTTTGGAGTGTGAGAGGAAAGCGGAGAACCCGGAGGAAACCCACACAAACACGGGGAGAACATACAAACTCCTTGCAGATATTTATCCTTGGTGGGATTTGAACCCAGGGCTGCAGTACTGACCGCTGAGCCACCAATGTTTCTGGTCTTGGGTCCAGTGATCTAAGATGGATGAGGTTTCCTCCTTCCATATACAAAGATTAACGGAGGGAATAAAATGGTAAAGAGCAGCCCTTAGGCAATGTGCTAAGATGAGCAGATCCTGAGCTGTGGACATACCTTGTGTATCACCTATAATCTTTAGTCTTCACTATGGTTTTCCAATGCATCAGTTGTCCACTAAACCGAAAAAAACCAAGCTGACAACCCAGGAGATAGCAGATAGCGTGCAGTCATATCAAGGTTGTAGGTGAGCGAGCGCTCGTACTGGGTATATGTGTCTATGGTAATGAAATAATCTCTCACCACTGATGAGTCTGGGACACGTCACTCTGCAGCTGAATGATCGCCATGTAATTACTCGGCTGTCTGTATAGATGAGGCTGCGTGCAAGTGCGAACATATGGATTGTGGGGAAAGCTGTCCCGGGTATTTATGGGAAGCGTTGGGCACTTACAGGCTCCGGCATTGTAAATCCACACAGGGGACACAATGGCCGATATCATTGGGGGCAACTTTACGTCTAGTGGAATCCTTTTGAGGAAGGAATAAGGGTATGTTCACACCCAGCAGGTTTGCTGTAATTTCCACTACTGTCTCGGATTTCTGCAAACCCCATACAGATGCTTCCTGCCAAAACAACCCCGTTCAGATGATCGGTATTTATTTTCAGTCTCAAGAGATTTCTACAAAACAAATTGCCGCCTGTGAACATACCCTAACCCTCACAAACATCAGAGAGAAGATTTCTCAACCAACTGATGTTGGGGAGACCGGGACACTATCTGTATGGGGCCTCCTGACTCTCCGACAGATGATGCCTGCAGATACGGATCGGGCACATCAAATTTTAATGGCCAATACTTTGGTTTTCTCAGGAGATAAGCGGCTGTCGTTAATGTCTGGCAGCACCTTATTTTTGGGCCGTTAATGCATTTTAGTTTTATTTTGCTGACCAAGGGGTCCAAATTTAAAAACTGATAAAAAATGGATCCAACATGCTGATGAAAATCAGTTTTTTGCAGACAAGAAAAAAACAAAACGTGTGAATTTGGTAGAATTTGTGGTCTTCAAATAAAGTCATGATCATGACCCTGTGTGGTCCGGAGAGAAGAATCACATAGCGCCCCCCTTACACCCCAGTAATAGCAGCGGCACTTCCGCATTAATGTGCAGTTTCTTTGTAGTTTTCTGTTTACTACTGCGATCGGGAGATAATGAGATGTAATTTTTTTTAAACTATTTTTGATTAATGAATCTCATTAAAACTCAGCAGCTTCACTGAATTGCGGATCGGATCTCCAGACTGACATGTCATGGTCCCTGCGCCTAATAAAAGGAAGGATCAGTCATTGCTGATATTCCCAGTGTGCCATGTCAACGCCAACTGCCCAGAGGGTGCTGGTTCACTGTGCATGTGCTGGCGAGTCGAGGGTTACTTTTCCTCTTGAAACTAGCTGTACCCTAAACCGCTAACCAATTTCTGTTCATAGACCTCAAACCTCAATGGGCAGACCCTAGGATTCACTACCAGTATCCACTGGACAACTGGGAATTAACCATTTACCCACTTCACTACCCATCAGGGATAATAATTTTATTTATATAGCGACAACATATACCATAGCACTTTGTAAATCAGAGGCACATGTATTATACACCGTATCCGCACAGAAGAAGCACATGGTTCACCAAGGCAAACAAAAGGAGTGCGGACTCTGCATGAAAGAGCTGAGAACCTACATAGAAAGTAGGAAACACACAAGAAGTAAAAAGTAATAAGAATATTAACGTAAAGCTGCATAAATGTCTCTAGTATCTTATGTCTAGATGCAAAGTGCTGCTGATTATGTGAGGAACACAACTAGAAAGCACCAAATTCTGAGAGAAGAAGAGTTAGTGAGGTTATGTGGTGACAGGCCGATCTTAGACTTTTAGCACAATGGAGAGCACAGGTAGGGTGGTAGAAAGATGAGTGAGGAGATATAGGATGGTTCAGCAATGTAGAGAGTTTTGTGAGTGAGAATGATGAGTTTATATTGTATTTTGTAGCAGGTAGGCAACCAGTGCAATGACTGGCACAGGGTGGAGGTACCAGTGTAGTGGCTGGCTAGAAATATGGTCCTGGCTGCTGCGTTCAGGATAGATTAGAGAGGGAAAAGGTTCGTAAAAGGGAAACCGATTTAGTAGAGAGTTGCGTAAGAACGACATTAAGAGTGTTCACAGTTTGAAAGATGAGAAAAGTTCAGAATCTGGAGATATTTTTTTTTCAGGTGATGTTTACGTGAGTGATCGGGTGTAAGGAGTGGAGGATGCATCTCGGTCAAATATAACCCCAAGACAGCGAGCATGTTGCTTGGGAGTTATGGTAGAACCATGCATGAAAATGGTAATGTCAGGTCTAGGCAGGTTATTAGGAGGAAACTTGAGAAGTTCAGTTTGGGAAAGATTCAGTTTCAGAGATGGGGAGGACATGATAGAGACAGCGGACAGAGAATTCTTGGTATATTGTAGTAAGGCGGGGATGATGTCAGGAGATGATGTGTATAATTAGGTGTCACCAGCATAAAAATGGTACTGGAAACCATTGTACTGATGGTTTATCCAATAGGGGCGATGTATAGAGAAAAGAGGAGGGGAGCTAGGACTGAATGCCAACAAAAGATATGGTGAAGGAGCGGTTTGAGAGACGGGAGAACCAAGGAAGAATGGTGACCATGAGGCAAAATAGAGCGTAGCATAGTGAGGAGGAGCTGGTGGTCCATGGTGTCAAATTCTGGGAAAAAAAGATCCAGGAGAAGGTAGTGACCACTAGATTTAGCAATTTGTAGATCGCTAGAGACTTTAGTGAGGGCAGTTTATGTAGAGTGTAAAGAGCGTACATTTTTTTTGCCAATTTTAGGTAAAACCCCAACTCCTCTCACAGATGTCGTGCACATTAGATGGAGGTTGTCGACAATCTAATTTGTATGGACTGCCGCTCCCTCTAAAATCGGCAAACATTGCAGTTGATGTCTAGTTGAAATTTCTGAAGTAAAGGAATTTGATTGCAAGCTCTTGAAGCATGAACGTTTCATTGTTTCAAGCTGTGCAAGGTCCTCGGAATATATAATCTATCTAGAAAGGATGGCTGCCATGCCTGAAGCATTGGTGAATTATAAATTACCTGGTAATAGGAAGCCGCGTGGAGCATGTTAAAGTGCCCGGCTGTGCCGCGTGATGTTCGGAATTCCTAATATGCAGTCGGATTAAAATCTGATTCATCCATTATCTCTGCTGCTGGAATTATTAACCCAGGGTCACATGTCCATCTCCGGAGATGATGGAGAGTTTTATTGCATTTGCCATATATCTGTTGTTCACCTGAGACATTATGTGAAGATCTCTAGCCATAGATTTCTGCTGCCTTTTTAATCATGACCTGTTCCCTCCCAAGCGGTAGATCTACACATCTCTGGTTGGCAGAGAAAAAGGGCAAATGGCAATCCTAAATGTAATGTTAATATATGACTTATGGAAAGACATGGATTGGAGGATCTCCGACAATTAACTTAAAGTTTGTGACAGGAGACAGGTGGCAAGTCCAAATAGGTACCTTGAATGTTGGATATGTAAAGCTGGCCTAACATTGCTGGCCTTGGTTCCATGGCAGTTATTAAGTAGGATATACAGTATATGGCGCAAAGTGTAAGTCCTTTGTTAAAGGTGATGAGTTGGAAGCTGGAAAAATAGTCACGAGGACCATTGTGATGGCAACTTCACTGGGTTTGAGCAGGTCTCGTGTGTTTTCTGTATACAAGAGTTAGCATCTTCTAAAGTCCAAAATGGGTGAAGGCTAGCCCATCTGACCAATTTTAGTCCGTAGCTGTTCGATCAGATTGGAACAGAGTGCTTATGCTGACCCTTGTCCACCCCAAAAAGTGCCTCCATAAGCCCAAAGGAGACTCACGCTTTATACTTTTTCATATTTTCATTTTTTCTTATTCTCTTGGAGACATTCATAGTACAGAGGTGGCATTACACGTGTTTTGTTTTGTTTTTTAACTTACAACCTGTCCCAGATCTAAGCTGTCCCAGGTTTGGGCAGTTCAGTGATATCCTCAGTACACAGTTACAGCTGATTATAATGGTGGGGCAGGAGGTGACAGGTCCACCATTGAAGGTCCTCCCAAGACCTTTGTTCATGTGAAATTCTAAGGTCATGTAAAAGGCGTACGATGATGAGGTGTGTCTTAATTTTTCGCCTGTTTTTGACTTGCACCAAATATTTCCATTTGCGCCTTAGTTTAAAAAAAAATATTTTATGCGTTTGCCCCTTTTTTTTGTGGGACATTGTGGATGGGATTTGGGGTCTTCACATATTCCGAGTTGATTAATCATGTGCACCTTTATTAATATTCGCAACTGTAATTTTTTGTATGCCTGGAAATTGTATTCAAATTAGGCCATTTTAGCAGAACATGCAACTTTTTTTTTTTTTACTTTTTCTGTGCCTTTCTAGATCAAAAACCGAAACAAAAGCAAAATCAAGGGACTTTGGGGGGGGGGGGGGGGGGGGGTAAAAATAATTTTTTTCCTGCAAATGGTGAATCAAATCTTTTGTCTTAGAAGTAGCGCAGGTTGGAGGAGTTGTCTAACAAGAGAAAAAATGGGTCTGCTTATTTACCAGGAACAGCGCCACGCCTGTCCATGGGTTGTGTCTGGAATTGCAACTGAACCCAGATTAGGTAAATGGGGGAGGGGGAGAGGAACTGACAACCTATCGAAACAGTAAGTGCAACGGTACCCCCCCAAAAAAGAACGATCTTTCAAAGTCCTGATCCAGGCCTGGAAAATTCTTGGATTTTATTTTTCGGTTATTGTGGCAGCCATTAGTTAAATTTTTTATACGGCATAATCTTATTTTAATTTTAACCGCTCTCTTTTAATTCTGGCACATGATTGTGACTAACCGTCATCGCTAGAGCAACTAATAAGAATTCCTCCCCATTGACCGGCTGTTTCCGCCAGTACTGAAAGCATTAATCAGCCGGGTGGTTATCCTGATTGCATCCGGCTCCGCTTGTCCCAGCAGAAGCTGCCGGAGAAAAAGCACAAAGCTGCAGTCTAATAACGGCAGTCATTGTGTTCCCAGCCTGCATCGATCTGTTAGCAGCACAGGAAGCAGATCCTGATAGACGGGCGCATGTATCTCTGACAGGTGGCAATGTTGGATCATGGTAAATGATGAAGTATATATGGACAGTGCAGAGGGTGCTACTCCCAGGTGGGCACAGTAGGGGCTTTGGATCTTGTAGGATATCGCTGACGCTCCTTACCGTGTCTGGTGGTACTGTGGATATAAATACAGGTGCTGTATGGTGACGCCATCATTTAGCGCCGGATTATGGAGATAATCACAGCAGGGTGGCTCAGTGGTTAGCACAGCAGCCTTGCAACGCTGGAGTCCTGGGTTCAAATCCGTGTTTGCGTGGGTTTCCTCCGGGTTCTCCGGTTTCCTCCCACATTCCAAAGACATACTGATAGGGAATTTAGATTGTGAGCCCCATTGGGGACAGCGATGATAATGTGTGTAAAGTGCTGCGGAATATGTTAGCCCCATATAAAAATAAAGATTATTATTAGAGAAAAATACCTTTTTGTGCCTCCTTGCTATTCGAGGTCCAGTTTGGCCCTATATTAGTGCAACAATAAAGCTTGTACGGAGCTGTAACATGGCTGCATGCATGAGCCTTTACTCTCCAAAAAGTCCCCCAAACACATCATACTAATGGTGGCAGCGCCCACCGCGCTACACTGTATGTATAGGGACGCCGGTCAAATGACAGTCAGGGAAGATGTCAATCAGGCATGTAAGACTTTGGATGTTGTTCTCCCAGAGATAAGCCACTGCCACAAATGTCTGTCGGTGTCTTTCTCCTAGAGAACACAGGAGCGATCTGCCGAACGAGTTCTCCTTGGCTGCCGGCCAAATGGTCAACCAAAGTTTCCTTCGCCTGACAGCCATCTCGTATGTGGGGATCGGTAACACGCCTTTGTTCTTCCAGTGAGCATAAAGATACATATAGACAGGGCTCAGCTGATACATGAGCACCGCTCAACTGTAGACAAGATGATTGGTTCTCGTTTAAAGACCCTTTTATATGGTGAAAGAACGATCCTGTCCAGTGTTCATCGGCCGATGTTCTTCCATCAGCCAGTGAATAAGTGTTTGGGCTCTTGCAGACTACCGCGTTTTCAGTGCGAAGAAATCTGGCAAAACATCCGATCGCCCTCGAACCAATGCTATTCTATGCGGCCATGCACATGTCCGATATTTTTCTCGGACAGACTGTGAAAAAAAAAATGGCAGCATGCATGATTTTTATCCAATATTCAGATTGCACTTGGCCATGTGAGTGAGTGAGTGCCTGGGAACTATCAGACCACACTGACGCCATCGGAGAACGGTACGATGTTGATAGAATGGAGATGATGGAGACCTCATCCACATCAGACCATACTGTGATCGGTGTGTGAATGGCATAATCGGCCCGAATCTCTCGGAGGACAGACATACGCTGGTGTGACCCCCGGCCTTATTACATGGAAATAGTTCCATGATCCGGGGATCAGGCCTGAGTGTTCTTATTTCATATGTTCTAGACTTCTCTACGTTTTTCGAGCTTATCTTTGGTCGGCGTCATTAGCACTTTACTGATTTTCATATGGAACGATCTCTATAGAAACTTCCAGCACACAAGTGACTTATATAAGTTTTCATTTATTGAAGTTGCTGCTATGCAGCATACTCTGGTGATTTGTTAAGGTCTGAGTTTTAATAACAAAAAAAAACAACAATTTGCTAACTGTACCGCTGATCTACAACTCATTTTTTCCAATAGAAATGAACATAATCTGTGGATGAGCACGAAAAGATGACGCCAAAACATGTAAACAGAAAAAAAAAAAACCCTTAGAAATAATGATAAAAAAAAAACCCCAAAACAACCTCACACACGGGCACGTACCATAACAGCCTATATCACAGGGTACCCCATGACTCGGCTGTAGGGCGACATTGTGTTTCTGTCCATTTGCAGTAGTTCCGATGTCCCACCCCAGAGTCCATGACAGCCATCCATTCAGTGCCTGCCACGTTGTTGCTGTCCATTACGAGACTTGCTACCGAAAGGGGGCCATTTGAGGATTGTCCAAAGCAGATGAATAGGTTGATGCCCCTTGTGCCGGTCCTTCGCGGAAGCAAAATAAAACAAGGCAGACCACGTGGGACACTAATCTATTTCAGGATACCAAGGGTGGGCTATAAACTAAAAGGTGCAGTATTGACTAAAAGAGAACCCAATTCCAGCAATGTACCGACGCATGGCGGCGCGGTTATTCTTTGGTACAATATGGAGTCGCTGGAGATGCATAGGAAAGCGGGGACGAGAAAGACAAACAGACTGAAAGCCTTGTACGAGAGACCGGATTGTTGGCGTTGTCTTACAATATGCCTTCATCCTGCACTTGGGTACGATGCCACCTCCTAGGCAGGACCACGCTTGTCTCGGGTCCTCCATTCCCGGGTTAGGTTTGTCCTTCTCCTTTAATCTTCCGCAGATTTCCAGTTATTGCTGGAATAGGGTCGTCCACCAATCTCTCTTTTTTGATCGCTTTACAAAGGTGTCAATGGAAAATAAAAATATATACATACATATATTTATCTGTTTCACCTGTTGGAGGTGTAGGGCTTTTTTTTTTTTTCATTATTTGCTTTTTTTTAATTATTATTATTCTTTACAATGTATGCAAACCCTCTCGGTTATTTAGTCTCTTAAGCAGCTGAAGGGATAGCAGCTACCCAGAAGAAGAATATCCCTTCTGGTCCAAAGCTCCGGCTTCTGTAACGCAGACGTTATCCAGCTATACGACAGGGCACAGTTAGGAAAGAGATTTAGCAGGTTCATTTAAGTATGTTGCATTGCCGTTCTCGTGTTTCGGTGAAATGCGGCTGGGGGGAAGGAGGGCGCTGGGAAAAGGGGATCCAGCGCTGCCGGTAGAGGGCGGTCTGATTTCGTTGCTTGTCAGCTCTCTGTCTGATGGTCTGAGGCTCGGGTGCTGTAGGGGGAACGCCACGGGAAAACTTGCCATGTAGAGGACTCGTCCAATTCTTTTGGCAACCTGAAAAAGTCAATGACGCGTTATGAGAAGATCGCCGACATGGTTGTCCTGATAACAGCTATTACGGCAGTCTGACTTTGCCCTTCCACTCGCATTGTTCCGGCACAACATCGTCATAAGCCCGCAAAGCCAAAGTGGCATCGGCAGGGGTCTGGTGACTACTGGACCAAGGTTTAGCAAATCTTTGTGCCACTCCACAAGGTAATAAAAGACAGAAAATCACAAGTGTAACGTACCAGCATTGGTCAGGTGTTTGTTTTTTGTTTGTTTTTATTAAGTGCCGGGACTTGTCATAGGGTATGTTCACACTATGCGGTTTTTACTGCGGAACCGCCGCCATTTTGCCGCTGCGGGTCCGCAGCTGTTTTCCATGCAGGGTACAGTACAATGTTACCCTATGGAAAACAAAAACGGCTGTGCCCACATTGCGGAGAATCCCGAAAAAAACCGCGCTGAATTGCTGCGGAAAAAAAGAAGGCCCATGTCACTTCTTTGTGCAGAATCGCAGCGATTCTGTACCCATAGAAATGCATTGATCCGCTTACTTCCCGCATGGGGCTGTGCACACCATGTGGGAAGTAAGCGGATAATGTGCGGGTTATACCCGGGGTGGAGGAGAGGAGACTCTCCTCCAGGCCCCGGGAACCATATTTGAGTAAAAAAAAAAAGAATTTAAAATAAAAAAATCATGATATACTCACCCTCTGAAGTCTCAACGCTGCACGCGGCCGTCTGGTCTCGGGTTTGCTATGCGACCAGGACCTGCGGTGACGTCGCGGTCACATGACCGTGACTTCACGAAGGTCCTGGTCGCACAGCATCTTTGGAACCGGACTGCCGCCTGCAGCGCCGAGAAGATCGGGACGTCAGAGGGTAAGTATATAATTATTTTATTATTTTTAACATTACTATTGATGCTGCATATGCAGCATCAATAGTAGGGGTAAAATCGCGCAGCGGAACCCGCAGGACAAACCGCGATAAATCTGCAGGGATAACCGCAGCGGGTTTGCCCTGCAGATTTAACAAATCAGCTGCGGGAAAACCCGCAGGACAGGACACAACGTGTGAATGTGGCCTAACGAGGCTTTTGACCATTCACTAAGTAAGCAGCTTCCTCTGTGTTGTCAAATAGTAAAGGCCCTGACAGTTTTTCTGATAATTTTAGTAATTACTTGCCCTTTTTAATAATAATAATCTTGATTCCCTAGATTTTTATTTTTATTTTCCTAGAAGTCTAAATTGTGCTGTCCCTCTGTCATCCCTCCTGGAAATTAATAATTACCAATAAAGGTATGTGTCCGTACATTCACACAGTGCCACAGCGTGTAAGGACATGTCCATCTGTCATGGGAAATCGTACGAGACATTTCCAAGAAGAATAACTGAGGGACAGCACAATGCAGAATTGTAAGCCCAAGCTCCAGAATGCTCCATCTTCTCCTCTAGTAACCTCACACCATTCATGTTGTGGAATTACAGTATGTGTATTTCGACTTTACCGCAAACGACATCCTTTCCAAAGCGTACAACCACCATTTACTGTGATCCCCCCACACCACACCCACCACCCTGAATCCAATAAGCAGCCCCTCCCTGACCTGTTAAACTGCAGCACATTTCTAACAAATTGATCCACTGGGAACAATTGGCCAAAGAACCTTTTTATTATACCCGTCATAAACAGCCAGGGCTGAAGGGAGAGCTATAAACTGCAGTTACCACTTTATTATAAGGCCTGCAGGCCACAGCGCAATCCTATTACATGGCGTATGTGTGTCCTACCGGCCGCAGCTTCTCTGCAGAGTCCCCGTACGTCACCAGGGGGCCGCAGAATACTTGCAAATCTGAATATAGCTAATAAATAGCGCAAGATCATACTCCTGAACCAATACTGTATAGTGAAACTACAACTCCCACCATCCCCCGTGGGTATAACAGTACGACTACACGTGTACATACCTGTGCTCGGATCTTTAGTGCTGGCCCAAGCTTCAGCCCCATGTTATTCAGTAAGTGCTCTTCTGTCAACAGAGGCAAAGTCTCCCCATCTATACAGTGCTCCCGGAAAACCTACAAAGAGAGAGAAAGATCGCCATTAGTAAAGGATCTGTTCCCAACAAGTCGGTCCTGCAATTGATCACATTGGTTGAAATGGCATATGGTACGACCAGAAGGTGGCATATTCCGCAACGTTCCCACCGTATTACAGGTCTGAGTGCGATCCGTTAAAACATTGGATCGCACTATGTTGCCATGCACGAGTCTGTTTTTTTTTCCTCGGACTGAGAGAGTCCAAAGAAAAAAATAATAGCGGCATGCCCAAGTTTGATCCAATGTTCGGATTGCACTCAACCATTAGTCAATGAGTCCGTGGAAAACAAAAGGCTGCACTCGAACGACATCTAAATGCAGTCCAATTGCTATGGACGGACACCATCTGTGGGGACATTTTTTACTCCATCTTCTCATCTGAGAGAATCTGATCAGAATGTGATTAACCTAATTGAGCCGATTCTCTTGGATGAAAACATTTTTTTACGCTCGTCCGTACCAAGCTTAACAATCATCGGTTGAACAGATTATATATATATATATATATATATATATATATATATATATATATATATATATATATATATATATATATATATATATATACACAATTATATAATTTTTTTTCCGCATTACATGACAAACCCAGGAGGCCAACACATTTTTATTTTTTGGACCTGTAGGATCCTTTTTTTTGTCATCACGTTTTGCGCGTTCATTTGCTTTTCCTCGTGGCGGATGTAAGGATGATGTTTGTGTTTTGCTAATATGTTCACACGGTGTGATGCTCGTTGTTGGACATGTGGTGGTGGGTTAGGGATGGAGGATGTTGTTACTCGGGAGGGGGTAAACTGCGGCAATATCCGTTTTTTTTCACGCTGTTTTCTTGGAGCCTCTTCTTGCCTCTATGTGACAGTAGTATTAGAACAATCTGTAACTTTGTTTATTTTGCACGAATGTTTTGTTTGTCAATAAACTGCACCTAAGGTATAAATAAGTGATCGCTTTCGGCAGCGGCCCGGTCCCCCTTGGTCCGCCGTACAGCCGAAACATGGAAATACGGATGTATCTGAGAAGGAAACGTCTAAGGGAGGCTGGGTTGGTTGATAATTTCCCAAGTTCATTCCTTTATTTCCGTTCTTTTCTATAGTAGCGGCTTTGAACCCTTTGCGCCTGAGCCCTGATATCTTCTCCCTCTTTTCCCCCTGCGCTCTCAGCTTGTTTTGCATGCACAGGCCGCGCTCTTGTGTGCCGTCCTGACCCCGCCGCCTCGCCCGCTTCCTCTCCGACTCTGACTTGTAGCCTACTCTTTGGCCCAGCTGCAGGGAGGGAAGGGGGGGTATGACGGTGCAGGTGGTTTTAATGAAGCATGTCATGAGGGGATTAGCACAGGGGAAAAGGAAAAAGAAAAGAAAAAAAGAAACAGAGCAGCCCAAAACCTCCCCTCTTAAACTATGGTGGAGAGCAGAATGAAGAAAGAAGGAATAGAGTGAGGGGGGTAGTAAAGGGGACGGTTTGAGGGCATCCTCTAATGAGCAATAAAGCTTCCAGGTCCAGAAACATCCTCTAATGAGGAGTAAGTGGCATACCAGCGAGAAGCCAGGCACAGGGGCATGAATAGAGCTTTATAGCAGGAGACAGGGCAGAAGGGGAACACCAGAGTGGAGCCATATACAAAAGCGGAGTCATATGGGTTTACCTGTGTGTATTCAGCACAGCCAGACAGACTGCCTACAAAGCTGCAGACGTCCTCCACTGTCCACTTGCTGAGGTCCTCCAGCACCACACTCTCCTCTCCATCCAGGAAGAGCCCCCCCATGGCACCTGACGAGGGGAAGGGGATGAGCAGACGAAAACAAAAAAAAAAGTGATGGATGGAGGGTGGGGGAGGATGATAGAAGGACAAGGTGAAGAAGGATGAGGAGGTTGCATGAGGAAAAGCAGAGGTGGGGGGGGGGGGGGAGGAAGGAAAAGAGGCATTAATCATTAAAATCCCATGAAGAAAACAAGGAGGCAGCAAGATGAACATATTCTGTAGCCTAACATCCATCTTTAATGACCTGTCAACACCACGCAGGGTCCAGACTCCGCGCTCCCATAATGCTTTGTTGGTAGATCTCGCCATGTGAGAAGAGAGTGCAAATTGTAGCAAGAGACCTAAAGCCCCCTGGTAGATAGAGAGTGTGTATGTATGATGGGGAAGGTGCGACAAGGGGAGGTCAGCGCGCGTTTCGTGGTCTGGACTGGAACAAAAATAAATTGAGCTCAATTATTCCGCGCACAGCCTGAGGTCAGACCCTGCCGCTGGCTTTCCAAGCGCCGCGTCTCGAAAGGAGGCGGATGGCTGGAGCTGGGAACAACTTCCCAATTAGCCACTTCCTTAGGCTCTTGGCGGCCAGAAGTTGCCACTATGTCTGGCAGCAAAGAGACGGCGGAGCTGTCAGCTACTCTGAGACCCGGGGAGGGGATGGGATTAACAATCCTACCTGTAATTGCTGCAACAAGTGCAATTACTGCCTACTACTGTGGGGCGCAAGTGTCTATAGCGCAAAATGCATTTTCTATGTGTGTATAGTGAAGGAAGCCGTATATCCAGTATATGAGGTGTGTGTATAGTGGAGGAAGCCGTATATCCAGTATGAGATGTGTATATAGCGGAGGAAGCCGTATATCCAGTATGAGGTGTGTGTATAGTGGAGGAAGCCGTATATCCAGTATGAGGTGTGTGTATAGTGGAGGAAGCCGTATATCCAGTATGAGATGTGTATATAGCGGAGGAAGCCGTATATCCAGTATATGAGATGTGTGTATAGTGGAGGAAGCCGTATATCCAGTATGAGGTGTGTATATAGCGGAGGAAGCCGTATATCCAGTATATGAGATGTGTGTATAGTGTAGGAAGCCGTATATCCAGTATGAGATGTGTATATAGCGGAGGAAGCCGTATATCCAGTATATGAGATGTGTGTATAGTGGAGGAAGCCGTATATCCAGTATGAGGTGTGTGTATAGTGGAGGAAGCCGTATATCCGGTATATGAGGTGTGTGTATAGTGGAGGAAGCAGTATATCCAGTATGAGATGTGTATATAGCGGAGGAAGCCGTATATCCAGTATATGAGATGTGTGTATAGTGGAGGAAGCAGTATATCCAGTATGAGGTGTGTATATAGCGGAGGAAGCCGTATATCCAGTATATGAGATGTGTGTATAGTGTAGGAAGCCGTATATCCAGTATGAGGTGTGTGTGTGTATATACAGGTCCTTCTCAAAAAATTAGCATATAGTGTTAAATTTCATTATTTACCATAATGTAATGATTACAATTAAACTTTCATATATTATAGATTCATTATCCACCAACTGAAATTTGTCAGGTCTTTTATTGTTTTAATACTGATGATTTTGGCATACAACTCCTGATAACCCAAAAAACTTGTCTCAATAAATTAACATATCAAGAAAAGGTTCTCTAAACGACCTATTACCCTAATCTTCTGAATCAACTAATTAACTCTAAACACATGCAAAAGATACCTGAGGCTTTTATAAACTCCCTGCCTGGTTCATTACTCAAAACCCCCATCATGGGTAAGACTAGCGACCTGACAGATGTCAAGAAGGCCATCATTGACACCCTCAAGCAAGAGGGTAAGACCCAGAAAGAAATTTCTCAACAAATAGGCTGTTCCCAGAGTGCTGTATCAAGGCACCTCAATGGTAAGTCTGTTGGAAGGAAACAATGTGGCAGAAAACGCTGTACAACTAGAAGAGGAGACCGGACCCTGAGGAAGATTGTGGAGAAGGACCGATTCCAGACCTTGGGGAACCTGAGGAAGCAGTGGACTGAGTCTGGTGTGGAAACATCCAGAGCTACCGTGCACAGGCGTGTGCAGGAAATGGGCTACAGGTGCCGCATTCCACAAGTAAAGCCACTTTTGAGCTACAGAGAAGCAGCACTGGACTGTTGCTAAGTGGTCCCAAGTACTTTTTTCTGATGAAAGCAAATTTTGCATGTCATTCGGAAATCAAGGTGCCAGAGTCTGGAGGAAGACTGGGGAGAAGGAAATGCCAAAATGCCTGAAGTCCAGTGTCAAGTACCCACAGTCAGTGATGGTGTGGGGTGCCATGTCAGCTGCTGGTGTTGGTCCACTGTGTTTCATCAAGGGCAGGGTCAATGCAGCTAGCTATCAGGAGATTTTGGAGCACTTCATGCTTCCATCGGCTGAAATGCTTTATGGAGATGAAGATTTCATTTTTCAGCACGACCTGGCACCTGCTCACAGTGCCAAAACCACTGGTAAATGGTTTACTGACCATGGTATTACTGTGCTCAATTGGCCTGCCAACTCTCCTGACCTGAACCCCATAGAGAATCTGTGGGATATTGTGAAGAGAAAGTTGAGAGACGCAAGACCCAACACTCTGGATGAGCTTAAGGCCGCTATTGAAGCATCCTGGGCCTCCATAACATCTCAGCAGTGTCACAGGCTGATTGCCTCCATGCCACGCCGCATTGAAGCAGTCATTTCTGCCAAAGGATTCCCGACCAAGTATTGAGTGCATAACTGAACATTATTATTTGATGGTTTTTTTGTTTGTTATTAAAAAACACTTTTATTTGATTGGATGGGTGAAATATGCTAATTTATTGAGACAGGTTTTTTGGGTTATCAGGAGTTGTATGCCAAAATCATCAGTATTAAAACAATAAAAGACCTGACAAATTTCAGTTGGTGGATAATGAATCTATAATATATGAAAGTTTAATTGTAATCATTACATTATGGTAAATAATGAAATTTAACACTATATGCTAATTTTTTGAGAAGGACCTGTATACTAGCTGTTTCCAGCCAGCTAACGCTCGGCACGCTCATTGATATCTAATTAACGCTGCTGGTGATTATGCAATTAAATGTACGTTTACCTTGGCTGAAGTGGTTGAATTACATAGAACGGAAGTGCTGTGGGTGGTAATGTGGGGACGGAGCATCGTGTGGTAATGTGTGGGGACGGAGCCTCATTTGGTGGGAGGACAGGATTATGTGTGGTAATGGGGTGGGGGGCGGGATTATGTGTGGTAATGGGGTGGGGGCGGAGCTACTGTGCAGGGGACGGGATTAGCGAGTAATCACGATGCTATATATATATATATATATATATATATATATATATATATATATATATATATATATATATATATATATATATATATATATATATATATATATATATATATATATATATATATATATATATATATATATATAGTGGAGGAAGCAGTAGATCCAGTATGAGGTGTGTATATAATGTGTATGTAATATGCGAGTAGGTGGAATATGTGGAAGTTGAATTTGCACTAAATTTACTTGTGTGGGTAAGAGATGAGGCGGCTGTACCAAATACGGCTCTGCTTCTCCATCAAGGCCATGTTCACACGTAGCGTACATCTTGCTTTTTTTTCAGCTGCTTTTTATCTACATTATTTCTGCAGGTGTCAACCCCCAAAATATGCAACAACAATCTTCTTCGATTATTGCTGGGTTTTCTTTTATGCCATTTCATCTTTATTTGATGCGTGCATTTTTTACATACTCCCCATAAAAGTCTATAGAGGAAAAAAAATGCACCCACAAAAAAAAAATAATCATAGAGTTCAACATTGTTTATAAATGCACATTGGACATAAGTTTTTATGAAATCACATGCGCTTTGCTTGGACGGATAATTGTGCACAATAAATGGAGTACATGCGCTACGTGGGGGACACGGCTACTATGGCTTTCTAGGCAGCTTTTCTGATAATATCTCCTGTGTATATAAGCCCTGGTCTCTGCCAGGAGCGGGAGGCAGAGGTTGTGGTGAACGCACAGCTCCTGCCAGGTTGTGTTAATTGTACTCAGGGCCAGGGATCGATGGGAAGGATTTTCGCTTCCTGCGCTGTCCCCAGGGTGCGCGGGGCGGCGGCTGGCAGTCCCAGATCTCACACACTAGAGGGAAGACAAGGTCGGTCACAGAGAGTCGGAGGCAGACAGGATGGAGGCCAGGACTGGCACTGATAAACCGCCGCTCTTTCCCCCATCTCAGAGGCCGCAGACACATGGAGCGCAGAGGTCAGGCGAGTATTACAGCACAGTGACAGGATGCACAGCTGCACAGCCTGCCCGACCCCTACATTATAGGGCCCACAGGGTCTCTAAAATCACTATGGAGCTGGCAGCTTCCATCTTCCTGCAACCGGCCTGTAACCCTTTCAAAGACTATCGGAAGGACAACGGAAAATGTAATCCCGAGACTAGACGGTGACAATCGCTGTCAAATTCTGCAGAAGCCAAATAGATATTTAATCCTTGCAGCGATCACCTGCCCCCGTATGGGATACATATAGGCTGAATAATGGTAGAAATACTCTTCTTTACAAGAGAAAATAGTTTGGGGGATTTTTTTTTAGCTTTTCAACTTGTTAGAAAAGTTTTTTGTTAGGACTTTTTATTTCAATACCGTGTGAAGCCATCGGAGCTCACCACATTACTTACAAACCAGATACATCAGTGTTTCCCAAACTCCAGTCCTCACGGGTCATGTTTTCAGGGTTTCCTTAGTATTGCACATGTTTTCAGGGTTTCCTTAGGATTGCGCAAGTAGTGGAAGTATCATCAAGCCCTCAGGAATTGTCTCACCGGTGCAACACTATGGAAATCCTGAAAACACGACCCGTGGGGTCCGTGAGGACTGGAGTTTGGGAAATACTGACCTAAATCATTGCCTTAGAGCAGGGGTCCCCAAATCCAGTCCTCAAGGCCCACCAACATGTCATGTTTTCAGGATTTCCTTAGTCTTGCCCAGGTAATAATTGCATCACCTGTGCAATGCAAAGGAAATCCTGAAAACATGACCTGTTGGTGGGCCTTGAGGACTGGAGTTGGGGACCCCTGCCTTAGAGCACGGATCTCCAGCTGTTGTACGACTACGACCCTCATCATACTCAGTGTGTATTGTATAGAAATAGCTGGAGCACCATGTGGTGGCACATTTTATCAATTAATTTTTTTATTTTATTTATTTTTTAAAAATTTATCATACCTCGAGCAAACAAAATTATCTGCCTGTTCACAAGGTCAAATTTATCTCCAACACTCTGTGCTAAATGATCTTTAGAACACACCGATATTGGAGCCGGAGCGCCAAATCCTCTGCAGACTTCTAAAGATACATTCTGGCTGCAGTCGCCACTAGGGGGCGCTTACTGTATACAGGTTTACTATTGAGTTCAATGTATATACTGTCTACAATAGGCGCCACCTAGTGGTGGCCGCAGGCAGACATTTGTATCGCTTACCTTTTATGCTGGGGGTTTGGTGCTTCGACTCCACTAAATATATACAAAATGTTGTTGGATCTATTTATATTCATGAAATAGGTGGAGGTTCGTAGGTTGATGTATGTGGTCACTTGTGAAAGCTACCCAAGTGTTGACATTTCATAAACTCACAATAAAGCCATAAATCATCATCTTTAGGTTCCCTTATACACAAACAATAAATCTAATCTAGAAATATTGAATTACGGTAATTAAATTGAATTCAACTCATTTTCTCTGATCAATCCAGGCATTTCCCTTTTTTTTTTAGTTTCTTTCAGTGTACAGCAACTAAAAGCGTACCTGCACCCCGAGAGGTGCCAGAACCTTAAATCAGTGGGGGGTCCAGGTGCTGAAACCCCTCCAATGTGTAAAATAAAAGGGGCAGAAACTTTGAAAACTGAATCCATCGACATTGGTCTTGTGTCAGGATCTCGGCACCTGGAACCTCACAGCTCAAAACTTATTAAAAGTTGTTTTTTTTTTCTTTTTGCAGTTACAGTTTAACATTCACCTAAAAGACCCCATTATAATTTGGTTCACTTCCCCTCGGCCACTTCTGCTTATCGCATTCACTCCATAATGTTTTATATTTATACAAATTAACATTTAGAATGATCTTCAGGTATCCTGTATTAGCTACTGTTACACATGACCTGTGCTTGGCATACCTGCTGTCATATTTTATGTTCTACCGACCACTAGGGGCGCTATAGCAGTCATATCCACTTTATAAGCCTTGCTGATGCTACAGCGCCCCTAGTGGCCAATAAAGGAGAAAATATTACACCCGATTATATTAGAGCCTGTATGTAGGATATATCACAATATTATATATCTTTATGTGCGCATAAAGACAAACAAAAGGGTTTTAAAGAAGAGGAGGAGGAAGGACACGGGAACACTTCACCCCATTTGTTTTCCATGTGAGATGTTTGGGCTTGGATGGGAGTTGTAGGTTGAGGGTGTTGGGGCCGACTGGGACTAGCGGAGGGGGAGGTGTTGCTTTAACAGGAAGCCTTTGGAACAGTGATAGGAATTCCATTCTCCTAATGTATTGCAAAATCAATATTGCTAAATCCAGTCCCGGCACAGCTGTCTCACTCAATTACAGCCGCGCGAGCCTGGACAGACAGAGGGGAGGAAAGGTGGAGGGAGTCCGGTGGTCCCGTATGCTGTACAGGGGATCTGTCAATACAGATATTAACTCCTTCACTGCTCTAGATATTTTTCTGTATACGCGATATGTTCTCAAGAGATGAGCGGCACCGGAGACGTACAGCAGCCACGCTCTCTCCGCTCCATATGCAAGCGAGAGAGACGAGCATACATGTCCGATTTCACATATCACCTATTCCTTTATTGGGAGTAGAGTTGAGCGAATTTGTTCGGATCCGGTTGCCGAATCTGAATTTGCCATATTGGTACCGAATTTATGTTTGATGTTCGGTTCCGAACATATTCGGTCATTTCTACTCCCATTGACTCTAATGACTTACGGCTGTGTTCGACGAATATTGCAAAAAACAATATTCGCTGCCGATCGTATTCGGACCTAAGTCCGAACAACTCTGAGTGTATCTTACTATTGTTAAAAGGATGGTGTGGATCAGAAAATCGCCTGCTAGGAAATGTTATTTAGGAGGAAGGTCCCTCATTCAAGCTATAGAGTGGAGACTCCGAAATGTCCATGCATCACATGGATCAGTCTATTGAGTTCTATGTAATACTTCATTCCTCCAGTGGTGGCGCTGAAGGGAAATTGAACAAGTGTGGACAGCTGTTCTGAGGGGTGCCGTCTGCAGGATACCCCCCATGTCAGCTTATTTCCAGTGGAAAGTTATTGGGAAAAAAAGAAAGTAATTGTATTGTCAAACAGCAGTGTGGCGATGTTACCTACCTGTGTGGAAATAAGGGTTGACGGCATAGGGGAAGCCAAAGGGAAAGGGCTGAGGTGGAGGCACTGAGCTGGAGGGCAAATATTTAGCATCTCCTTTGTTGATTCCCGGTCCCAGAAGATGAGTCGGTGACTCTGATGGAACACATGACAGGCTTTGGTGGCTGAGTGAGTCACTGGACTCTTTTAGAGACTCTCCTCCCTTGAGAGGATCTTTACCCTCTTGCAGTTCGTGGGATGAGGATGAAGCACCACGTTCAGCTCTCAGACTGTCTGTCTTCTCCTCTGCCTCACTCTCTGAATCTTTCATCTCCTCATCGTTTCCGTCAGATACCCCCTCCCTTATACGTTGATCCAAGAGTTCCTTTGTTTCGCCGTGGTTTCCTGGAGGCTCCATCCGGTGATGAGCGGACTTTCGACTTGTCCGCCTTGCACTTTGGGATTCCTTGGGAGGAGGCACGCTAGGGACCCCCTGATGATTTAAAGACAGCAGTGGGGTGTTATTGTGCCTTAAGACAAGCATGGCGTTCCTTCTGGAAAGTTCCTCTCTTAATGGGTGACCTTCGGGGAGCTCATGCATGTTGCGCAGTGCCGGGTGGTCGGGGGGTAAGCCCGGGTGAAGAGTCAGCGGATCACCAGCTAGAAGTCGCTGTCTGTGTAGATTCTCCAGCTCCTTTTGCCGTATGATTTCTGCCGACATTTCAAGTCTTTGGGAAAAAATAAGACAAGTTGACTTAAAGAAAAAATAAATAAGATATAAACCCTATTTAGTTTGATACAGGTCATCTAAAATGAGTCTAATTAGCAATGTCTTGCAGGGATCAATGGTCACTGACAAGATTGGATGACACCATGTTCTCATGAAGGGATAGTAAAAAAAAACAGCGATAACAGCCATTCCACCCAGAGGATCTCCCAAAAGAAACCATTTACCCTCCTTGCACCACCCAAATGCTCCTATATTAAAAATACATAGGAACCGGATGGATTCATCAATGCTTTTATGCCAGAAAACTTTTGAAAAGTCACAAAATCCTTACGCAATGAGGATTTTGCAAAAATTTTGCAACTTATGGCACAAAAGCCAGAAAAAGTGGACGAAGCTGGGACGGGACCGCAGGCAACAAATCTTACTCCAGTCCCCGACACTTAATGAATAAATCAGGGCCATAATGTATACTACGCAATATACTTTATCTGTCAGGAACAGCGCAGGGTTGCCAACCGACCAGGAATTCATGGTTAGTCCATTTTTCCAGTGAATGCAGCTTATCTCTCTATATGAGCATTATGGGGATGTAGACATTCACCACTTAAAATCTTCATCACTTATTATGGTTTTCTAACGTGTTCCTAAAAAATGTCAATAGTTCTTGATTTTTTTGATAAATCGTGCAAAAGAAAAAAATCAAGCTGGCAACCTTGTAAAAAAGTATCCCTGGTGTATACCAGTCAAAAAGACACTCTTCTTGGCTTTCAATGGGTGAGTAGGAGCCCATCGGACATTGGTTCCAGGAAAGTTCCTGGTACATGACGCCAAAAGGATCAATAAAATGCAGCGTTTGGATGTTTTAGGATCCTTTGGAAGGAAATAATGTAGTCACCTGGCCAGATTCTGCTTCCGTAGAATTTCCTGCTGCCGTGCAAACATTTCCGCTTGGGCTGGTTGCAAGAAACCGTAACCTGCAGAAATAGAAATGCGTCTAGTAAAGTATCTGGTCGGTATAAAGTTGCCTCCTCTCCAGATAAATCTACATGTATGCTGCCTTAAAGGAGAGGTCCAGGAATAACCTACCTGGACTCTGACATAATGCGGATGGCACCCCAAGAAATGGCGGTCTCAAGTGTGGTCCCAAGGCGATGTGAGGGGCATTTTGGGGTGACAGCAGAGGAGGCGGGTGAGCCATCTCCCTAGGAAATAATTAAAATAAAAGTCCATTCTTAGTAAAGGCATACTTCACATAGCGATATATTCATACATAATGAATTCAGGCAAAGCGAGGAGGGAAAAAAGAAAGGGGGGAATCTTTTCACACCATTATGAGCCATTAGAATTTTAATAAACCGATACCGGCAGAACAGACGGCCATTATACCAGTAAATGGAATCAAGTATTTGTCTTTCCATAATCAAGCTTGACGGTAACATCAATATCAATTATAACTGGAAAGTAATAACTGTGATAATTGTGTCAGTAAATCGCTAGAAGATTTTAATGGAAGTCGTTCTCGAGCCTGAGACTTTTCTACAGGTCTAGCGCCAGGTGTGAGATTATTTTGTACGAATTTCTAAACAAAAAATAAGTTTAAGAGCAAAGTTCATTAAAAGTTAGTGCTCCCCTCCCCCATCCCACTACTTGAAGGAGATCTAATGAATTCAGGACATGGCAAAGACGGATGGTGCCAGGAGTGATCCAACATTAGCGATACTCCAGTAGCCAAACCTTTCTTACAGCTGAGCAGCTTCTTCCAACATCTGGGTAGTGCTGCCATCATTCACACGGAGACAGGAGAGCGACGGCATGGCGGCGCAGTCACATTGGCAATGTAATAAGGCAATAAAACATTAATGACTCCGAGCTGCCAGAGATAGATGGCTCTCTCACCACCCACTATCATTAAGATTAACCTCTCTAATCTTGGAAGGGACCCAATTCAAAGAGCTTATTCCTCTCCATTTCTGTCCTCTCTCCTTGACACGGCTCGCACACAATAACCAGCGCCGTCACGCTCGGGTATCGGGTAACGTCTCCGTCCTCTCATCACGAAATATTAAGGGGATAACGTCCCAATTCCCCTTCTCATGTTTCGCCACCGTTCTTGGCCATGTGGCGAGGGTTCACTTTTAGATCTGGCACAAAAAGACTTAACCAGCCCCTGTGTAATAAGGACGGTCGGCTTAGGCCATGCACCAGCTGGCAACGTCCATTGTTGGCCAAAAGTGTTACGTACCCTTCCCAAATATTCGGCCAGACCATGAATGGAGGTGGCATTGGCCCCGTAACCTTATACTATAGCAGGAAGAGAGGGAACAATTTCTCACAAATTTCGGAGAATTTGCCCGATGGCACCGTACCAGCCAACATGCGGGTTTGCCTCCGTAGGCTCTAATAAAGCAGAACTCCGAAGGTTATATGGAGCCGTACTACAGTAGACTAAAGCATTATTAGTCTCCGTAGATGCATGACGGAGGGAATGAATCACCAGGAAAACAAAAATTGAATTTGGTTGTCAGACTATACAATACCGTGATATTCCGGCAGTTTAGAAGCTACGGCTGACCCCCAGCCTATTTCCGCCGACAAGCCCCCACATATTATTACCTCCCACCCCCCAGCGCTCCCCTCACTCAGCACTAAACTAATTGCGCTGCTCGTGTTGTCTGGGAAGAGCGGCCATCGATTCCTCGCTGCTGAAACGTCCTGCTAATCGTATCAGCGCTCCGCCAGCTCCTCGCACTCTACTGGCAGCTCCAATTAATCTCAGGTAACGCAGAAAGTGACCTTCGGCTCCGAGCCGGGGCAGCAGCCAAGCGATGCTTATGTAATTACACCGTGAAGTGTGTAATCACCTGGCCTAATCCCCCAGGCCCGACAATTAGCCGAGGCCTCTGTCGCTGGGCTGCCAAGTGCTCTGCCACCCGGACAGCCTGCAGATGAAGAACGGTCAATTAAAGCTGCATGGCGGGGGCGAGGAGGTGTCCGGTCGATGTAATTAGCTGTAATCATGGGGAGACGAGGCTGCCAGACGTGAGGCGGCTTTTATATCGGATGCAATGTGGGAAATCGGGCAGCGTTTAACCCTCTCGATGCTAGCTTAGTCTCTGCCTACTATACAGCCTTCATTGATGATTATGTTCCAGCTTCCGTCCCCATCAATTCAGCAGGAAACCACAAGTACGGGATGTTCGGAGCACAAACAGAACATTCATGACGGAGCCGTGCTGCGTTTTCATCACGACTGAGCGTCAGGAATAATAGTCTACAGGAAGTCTAACAATCTCGATCCTGAAATTTTGCATATTTTTACATTGACCACTAAGTCCAATATTGGGCTACGACTAATACTTCCTGTTATGTAGAGATCACAGCTCATTATCATCACAGGTAGAATAAAAATGAAATGCACTATCTACATCTAGATAATGGGTGATGTCACAGCTCACTTCCTCCTCCCTCCCTGCACAATGTCCTCTGCACAGATCACAGAGCACGCCTATAGAACTCAATGAACATCTCCAGTCCATGCAGTTGTGCGGCTGCTGTAAAGTACATTTCTGGATGATGATGATGATGATCTAAGCGACTCGGATAAGAAAATAGAATTAAAAAAAAAAAAGTTTCCAGAAAAAACAACTCTTATTGCCACTAGAGTGTGAACTGTCTCCCAGGACCCGGTGAGTGAGTGTGGCAGCTGAACAGACGGCGTGCGAACCTCCTACCTGATGGCATCTGTAGCTCTTGTTTTGATTAGCCGGCCACAACAATGACATCATACCAAACCAACTAATCAAAAGAAGATCTGCGAATTCTGGGAGATGTGAGGCGGTTTGCAGGGCCCCAGTCTGACGGCCATACTGACCAGGTCCTGTGAGTCAATTTGCTTCATCTCTAGCTGTCACCTTTTCCTTAAATGGCTATTCCCATTTCCAAGATCGTATCCCAATATGTAGTAGGTGGAATATTAAAAAATATTAGCTAACCAAAAGAACTATACTACATTCCTAATTGGAGGTGTTTGCTATGTCACTTACCCCATGTACAGGACTTTGCAGTAGCCTACGTATCCATGGTTACGACCACTAACAATGGTCACTATATGAGTGGTCGTAACCACGGATAACTTTAGGTACTAAAATGCCCTGCACATGGGATAAGCGACATAGCTAATCAGAAGAACTATACTACATTTTTATTTGGAGGTATTTGCTAATATTATTATTATTAGACCTACTACATATTGAGATAGGATATTTGAGAAGGGAATACTCCTTTAATGATATTAGCCCCAGCCAGTGGCATATTGCGAATGGCAGCATGCCACGCGACTGTTACGGACCCCCCTCTATCCGTCAGTCATCACAAGGGCTGATGATGGAGGAGACTGCATTATATTCTATGGAGCACCATGAGGAGTGCATTATATTCTATGGAGGACCATGGGGAGAACATTATACTGTAATGAGGACCATAGGGAGAGCATTCTATTCTATAGAGGACTATGGGGAGTGCATTATATAATATGAAGGACCATGGGTAGTGAAGAATACTATATGGAGGACTATATAGGGCCGATTATACTATATGGAAGGCTATGTGGGGCCATTATAATATTTGAAGGGCTATTATACTGTATGCAAGCAATTATACAGTGTTTGTGTGGAGGCCATTATATTGTATGGAGGGCTAGTGCGGGCCATTATACAGTGTGGAGAGGAGGGGGTCCATTATATTGTATGTAGGCCCGTTATACTTTATGTAGGGCTGTGTGGGGGTCACAGATGAGGGATCATACTGTGTGGGGTTCACCATACTTTGCTTTGGGAGTTGAGGTGGAGTACAGTTGGGTCATTATACTGTGCATGTGGAACAATTCACCATGTAGGCATCATGCTGTGTCTGGGGGGTACTTTTGTTGGCATTATACTTTATGGGGGCAATTAAAGAAGAATCTAGGACTTCAGCAGGAGTAAGATTACTTTGTAAAGGCTGCAAAGTTATGAGATATATATATTTGTTGGGGTCACAGTAGAGCATTTTTTTTGGGGGGGAGGGGGGTCAAATAAAACTTCTGCTATGGGGCCGGTGATTTCTGTGTACGCCCCTGGCCGCAGCCTTCCTGCTGTGAATATTGGCCCGGTACCCAGGGATTAATGAATACACGATCACTGGAAAGCTTATTTGTCTGTGGACCTGAAGACTTTCCACTGGGCTTTATGACCGGCCTTCCCAACCCTGGCTGGATTATTGCCATCTGACAGGCATCGATTGATCACATTTGCGCCATGGCGGCAGAGTCTGAACCTCTCATGTTGTAAATCTCTCACTGGGGCCACGAGTTCTGGGGATTATATGGAAGTGAGCGGACGACCCTGTGCTCTCTGCACCATACGCGGGGCCTTCATGCACACTCGGGACACCTCATACTAAAAGCCAAGAGGCGATAATGGGCATTATACCATTACCTTAACCCTTCTCCGGTCCATGTGAACTGTTGCCATAGAAACAGTCCCTGATGGACCCCCGGGGAGGGGGCGGTGAATTCGGAGAGCAGCGGTCACCGCACAGTATTATAGGCAGGGTTCACATACTTCCCTCTATTTCTGTAATTATAGAGGGCACGCAGCCCCCCCCTGTCATTCACTGACTGAGTAATGGTGACTCATTATTGTCCTCTTTACAACCAAGGACTGCGGAAAATAGAATTATTGCATAAATTACCATAAATAAACATATCCACATTTCATCCTCGTCCATTATTAATGAGCGGTTCCCCCTTATATCACCGGTAGATACCTGGCCATCAGCCGTCCTTTCCTGTCAGACCGGTAAAAAGTCTATTCCGCCATTGTTTATTCATGCCTGTTACTAGGTAGAGAGCAACATGGCGGAAGGAATTAACTATTCCAAAGGGAGGAACAACACCCGAGGGAGGCTACACCGCCCGAGGGAGGCTACACCGCCCGAGGGAGGCTACACCGCCCGAGGGAGGCTACACCGCCCGAGGGAGGCCACACCGCCCGAGGGAGGCCACACCGCCCGAGGGAGGCCACACCGCCCGAGGGAGGCCACACCGCCCGAGGGAGGCCACACCGCCCGAGGCAGGCCACACCGCCCGAGGGAGACTACAATGCCAGAGGGAGGCCACAATGCCCAAGGGAAGCTACAACATCTGAGGGAGGCCACAATGCCAGAGGGAGGCCACACCGCCCGAGGCAGGCCACACCGCCCGAGGGAGGCCACACCGCCCGAGGGAGGCCACACCGCCCGAGGGAGACTACAATGCCAGAGGGAGGCCACAATGCCCAAGGGAAGCTACAACATCCGAGGGAGGCCACAATGCCAGAGGGAGGCCGCACCGCCCGAGGGAGGCCGCACCGCCCGAGGGAGGCCGCACCGCCCGAGGCAGGCCGCACCGCCCGAGGCAGGCCGCACCGCCCGAGGCAGGCCGCACCGCCCGAGGGAGGCCGCACCGCCCGAGGGAGCCGCAACGCCCGAGGGAGACCGCAACGCCCGAGGGAGACCGCAACGCCCGAGGGAGACCGCAACGCCCGAGGGAGACCGCAACGCCCGAGGGAAGCTACAACATCTGAGGGAGACTACAACGCCCGAGGGGAGCTACAACATCTGAGTGAGACTACAACGCCCAAGGGAGGCCACAACACCCGAGGAGGGTGTACATTGGCGTTTGTGCCCTTGCATGTGGAAGACAGAGGGTCCCATAGACACCATGGCTGCAGCATTAGGATGACCAAGTCCTGGGCTACTTATCTACCTTGCCATCTTAATGGACATGTTAAATGTTTTTGAGAATTAAATGAGTATGGGAAAAATTATTGACCATCTTTGGACCTGCATTAGAAAAACATGGCTGCTTACTTCTATAAACAGCGCCACCCCTCTCCATAGGTTGCATCTGGTATTGCAGATAGAAATTAAGAATGAGCTGCAATACCGCACACAACCAGCAGATGGATGTGGCATTTTTTTTTTTTTTTTCAGAAAAAGCTGCCATGCAGTTCCCTAGAACCCGCCATAAGTGAGGCCCAGGAGTGAGCTGCTCCAGTGCACCCCATTAATGAATATTCCAGTTCGCCACTCCCCAGACTGCATGGCTGATAACAGGGAACAATAACCTGCATTACAATTTGAACGATAAGTTGGATTTTGGGGTTAGTGTCCCTTTAACGCCGTTGTCGCCTTTAGTAATGCGATGCAGATACGTTTTTCACAGACGATGGCTTTTCGGTTTAATAGCAGAGTGTGAAATGGGTTTGAGCAGAGATGGCAGATCAGCCTGGAAGCCGAGGGGCTACAGAGCGGATTTGCTTCTGACTCTGGGATGGCTGATCTCCAGCCCTCGGATCCGGTGTCTGTTTCTCCTCTCTCTGCTCCCACAGCCCTGCTCGGCATTAAGGGATTTACGCTGCACGCTGCTAAATTTGATATGTCCTTTAACAGGAGACAAATGGTTGGCGAGGCTTTAAAAGTATTGACTTTTCTTTAACAATAAGCGCTAATGGCCTTCAAATAATCAATAGTTAAAGTCATTACAGGGTTGCGCATTATACGGTTAAAACGAGCCACTGCTTTTTTTTTTTCTTTTTTTTAACCCTGTCCTGTATGCATTCTATATCCAATGAAAGCGGGTAAAAAAAAAACAACACAGGTTAAAGGGATCATTTATTATCTATACAGAATACCATCAACCATCATTAAAGGGGCTGTACGAGTCTCTTGTCCACTCCTGTTCTTGGGCTGTGTTTCTTATTCCAATTTAGAGGGGTATTCCCAAAAATATTAAAGTTATCCCCTATTCATAGCTTACTGATTGCTGGGGGTCCCATGAGATCGAGGCTCTGGAATTCATGAATCGGGGGTCTGCAGAGCTCCCAATTTGAATGCAGCAGCTGTGGGCATGCTCAATTAATTGGCTACGGGGGCTACTGGAGAAAGGGGAGCACAGGATAGGCAATGACTTATTAATTTTGGAATTACCCTTGAAATGAGCTTCAATTGCAGTACCAGTTACATCCTCCGTACAAGAGTGGCGCTGTTGGAATAATAACCGTATTGCACCGGTCTACTTGCAGTCATGTGGTCCTGTCCTCTTCTGATTCTGGGAAGGCTGGGTGACATGGGCATCATACCTACCACCGAGGCTGGCACCCTGAACCCTGATCTAGATATTCAGTGAACTCATTACCACTCAGGATTTTTGGAAAGCTGGGTGAGAAACACTAGCAGCGTAATGACGGTTACTTATAGTCTACTGGTTCCAGATGTAATCTAGAATATACAGTGGGGCAAAAAAGTATTTAGTCAGTCAGCAATAGTGCAAGTTCCACCACTTAAAAAGATGAGAGGCGTCTGTAATTTACATCATAGGTAGACCTCAACTATGGGAGACAAACTGAGAAAAAAAAATCCAGAAAATCACATTGTCTGTTTTTTTAACATTTTATTTGCATATTATGGTGGAAAATAAGTATTTGGTCAGAAACAAACAATCAAGATTTCTGGCTCTCACAGACCTGTAACTTCTTCTTTAAGAGTCTCCTCTTTCCTCCACTCATTACCTGTAGTAATGGCACCTGTTTAAACTTGTTATCAGTATAAAAAGACACCTGTGCACACCCTCAAA
Source organism: Ranitomeya imitator (assembly GCF_032444005.1). NCBI lineage: Eukaryota > Metazoa > Chordata > Amphibia > Anura > Dendrobatidae > Ranitomeya > Ranitomeya imitator. Next base: position 128,598,887 of record NC_091291.1, read on the forward strand.
CAGTCTGACTCCAAACTCCACTATGGTGAAGACCAAAGAGCTGTCAAAGGACACCAGAAACAAAATTGTAGCCCTGCACCAGGCTGGGAAGACTGAATCTGCAATAGCCAACCAGCTTGGAGTGAAGAAATCAACAGTGGGAGCAATAATTAGAAAATGGAAGACATACAAGACCACTGATAATCTCCCTCGATCTGGGGCTCCACGCAAAATCCCACCCCGTGGGGTCAGAATGATCAGAAGAACGGTGAGCAAAAATCCCAGAACCACGTGGGGGGACCTAGTGAATGAACTGCAGAGAGCTGGGACCAATGTAACAAGGCCTACCATAAGTAACACACTACGCCACCATGAACTCAGATCCTGCAGTGCCAGACGTGTCCCACTGCTTAAGCCAGTACATGTCCGGGCCCGTCTGAAGTTTGCTAGAGAGCATTTGGATGATCCAGAGGAGTTTTGGGAGAATGTTCTATGGTCTGATGAAACCAAACTGGAACTGTTTGGTAGAAACACAACTTGTCGTGTTTGGAGGAAAAAGAATACTGAGTTGCATCCATCAAACACCATACCTACTGTAAAGCATGGTGGTGGAAACATCATGCTTTGGGCTGTTTCTCTGCAAAGGGGCCAGGACGACTGATCCGGGTACATGAAAGAATGAATGGGGCCATGTATCGTGAGATTTTGAGTGCAAACCTCCTTCCATCAGCAAGGGCATTGAAGATGAAACGTGGCTGGGTCTTTCAACATGACAATGATCCAAAGCACACCGCAAGGGCAACGAAGGAGTGGCTTCGTAAGAAGCATTTCAAGGTCCTGGAGTGGCCTAGCCAGTCTCCAGATCTCAACCCTATAGAAAACCTTTGGAGGGAGTTGAAAGTCCGTGTTGCCAAGCGAAAAGCCAAAAACATCACTGCTCTAGAGGAGATCTGCATGGAGGAATGGGCCAACATACCAACAACAGTGTGTGGCAACCTTGTGAAGACTTACAGAAAACGTTTGACCTCTGTCATTGCCAACAAAGGATATATTACAAAGTATTGAGATGAAATTTTGTTTCTGACCAAATAATTATTTTCCACCATAATATGCAAATAAAATGTTAAAAAAACAGACAATGTGATTTTCTGGATTTTTTTTCTCAGTTTGTCTCCCATAGTTGAGGTCTACCTATGATGTAAATTACAGACGCCTCTCATCTTTTTAAGTGGTGGAACTTGCACTATTGCTGACTGACTAAATACTTTTTTGCCCCACTGTATGTATCCATCGCATTTGCCACTTTGTCGTCCGGCACTAACGGATCCACGACAGAATGGCGGCCGCGTACAAATAACGATAACCGGACGATCCCTAATCTGGAAGTCTGATCCCGATCCTATAACGGCCGCACCGCAGGATATCCTGCACGCCGGACATATGGGCTGTGGCACAAGTTCCTGGACGCCATGACTGAGCCTGGCCATTTATCCTCCCCTGGAGTTCCCACCCAGGAAGATGGGATGGAATCTTAACCCCAAGCCTTCTCCAACTCCTCCAATTCCTTCCATCTCCGCCTGCCATAAATCTACCTTCCACTCACGCACCCTGCCTGAGGGAGGGAACTGGGAATGGAGGAAGAGGGGGTGAGATTCTGTCAGCTCCAGCTATGTGCTCCAGGCTAGCCGGCTTCATTTTTATTTTAACCCCTTCCAACCACACAGATAATAATCATCTATACTAGCTCATGACTGGCATAAATCCTCAACATTCATTTTCCTGCATCTGCTCTAGAAAGCAATACATGAGGTCTTGTACAAGACTGCCACCTAGTGGACAGGTTCACATGCAATTGAGTGATGAAAGGAGCCGTACAGCATTGACCTGGTACTCGCAGCCTTGACTATTGCTTTGCAGAAGAGCGAAAGAACACAGGGATACAAGAAAGAGATCTTTGTGCACATTGTTGCAAAGTAAAAGAGACACGGTTTATCATTTCAATAAATGTTGTTTTTGCCTAATACCGCCATCACTGATGAGAAAATAAGGGCTTGTTTAGATGAATGGATCCGGTGTAGTTACCTGTATAAAGGTGTGCACAAATGGATGATTGAAAATAAAAAATCCATGAAGACCCTGGTTCCATCCATTTGAAACAACCAGTAAGTAAACAAAAAACGGATCCTTTTCTAACGGATGGTTATTTAGAGGATCTTTCAATGTTAAAAAAAAAAAAAAAACGAAAACGGATTCAGTTGCAATCGGTTTTTTTTTTTAGCCGGTGTCTGTACAACTTTTTTGGGAACGGATTGCTGCTAGATCCCGTCTGATTATTGGACATGTGAACTTAGTCTTAGACATCATAATGACAGTCAAGAGTTCTGGGCTCGTCTTGCCATTTAGTTCGGGGTGAAATGTTCTGGCACCAAGCCCCTCTGGGAACTGGGTAATCCCACCCGCCAAGTCTACACCAGACTAAAAAAAAAAAAACAACCACAGTTTTTTGTTTGCCAAACACTGATCCCATAGAAAGCCCCAGGACTCTCCCGCCTCCTTACTGGAATCCACCGCTATTTACTAGTCCTCCGCCAGCATCAACGGCTGAAGATCCAGAGCAGACAATGATCCTTTATCTGGTGATAAACAACCATCGCATTCCCCTCCTCAAGTCTGGAGCACAGAGAAGGTCTCCCTCCCTTCCAGATGGAAAGTCCAGGTCAGAGCCAGATCTTAGTCCTCAGACACACTTGCTCCCTTGCTCTTTCCCCCACCCAAACATGCTTTCTTCATCTATTCCTCTGACTTCCCTGGAAGACTTCCAGGCCACACAGAGGTTGGGAGGGTTTCCTGGAGTTATGCTGGACAGGAACCATGCAATCCCCACAACTGGCGTGTCTGTGTCTGCAGCTTTCCCCATGATGGGAAGGGTTAGCCAAAGTGCAAGCCCCTTCGCTCACTCGCGTTCCCACAACACTGTCATCCTTAATGCAATCCTACTGCCGAGGCTGATCCTACACATCCTTCCAGAGCTAGAAGTCTCGTCATATTTCCAAGGAGCCAGATTAACATCATAAAACCATCCAATCTCGCCTAGAAACCAACAATCCCTGTGTAACAACGGAGACTACATGGAAGGAAACAAAGGAAAAAAAGAAAGGGCAACAAAGCCAAAAGGGACAATAATGGAAAATAAACTGTGGTTGCGTCAGTAGATCCATTATCCACTTAAGAGATGCCCCAAAGTATACGACCCGACCTCTCATTCGCTGCACAGGTACCTCCATATCCAAACCATAGCTGATGAATCTTAATGGTGGGGAGAACCCATCCAAATACTGGATGAGGCCATATTACACATCTGTGTGGTATAAATGCGCAATATGGCACCAGTGGCTCGATAAGGGGCCATATTGTTGCAGCAATTTCCTCTTGGGGCAAGCAGGTTTATTAGGTCTCCCATAACAGCACCACAATATAAGGGTGCTGTCATGGGCTCCAAAAAAAATCCCGTTACCGGTAAGTAACTAAGACTTTATTCGGGCTCCCATGACAGCATCATTGTATCGTGGTGCTGTCATGGGCTCCGAAAAATCCCGTTACCGGTAAGTAACTAAGACTTTATTCGGGCTCCCATGACAGCATCATTGTATCGTGGTGCTGTCATGGGCTCCGAAAAATCCCGTTACCGGTAAGTAACTAAGACTTTCCTGTGACCGATTCATACAAAATAAGTAAAAGAAAACAACATTTATGCCAACTTTCATCACATGCCATAATACGGTCAGATCCGTAGGGGCCGCATTTGCCTCCATGCGGCGTCTGTGATCTCGCTATAAATGTTCACAGTAGAAAACTATTGACCGGTGATAAAACCCATAAAGGAGGATTGGTACATTTTTACAGAATACTGTATTGGAACTAATGACAAGAACAGCTGATCAAGGTTTTAGAAAAGCAAAGCCTGTTTCAATAAGATTATGGAAGGGTCTTCTTGGTAACAACAACCCCTTTAATGGGACTTTTCAAACCAAGCATAGTCGCTCGGTACACCCTTGGTGTGGCCATAAAGATCAATGCATCTTCCCACCTACATATTTTCCATCTCGTTGCGTCCATCTCTGGCTCCTGTAATGGCCAGAGCTGTCAATCAAGGAAGGGAAGGGTGCAGAAAGATGGAAAACGAGTAGGTGGGAAAATGCACTGAATTTTTTGGGTGCACCGAGAGCCTGCGCTTGGTTTGAACAGTCATTTTCTGCTAACTCCCCTCAAGCTTCTATTTTCTCTGTAAATCCAGTCTTTTCTATCTAGATCCTGTTCCGATGACCTAATTCCTGTCAAACACGTGCCTGAGGAGGTGCCGTGCGAGACACCTATAAGTGGAAGTTTGCACAATCCCACTCTTGGTGTGCCGTGCGTCAAGGCTGCTGCGATTGCCCACACACCGTTTCCTACTCACTTTCGCACATAATGTAATGTTATTCAGCAGGCGCCGGGTCCCACAAAGCTGGTACAAGTTGTGACACAAATGCTGGATGAGCCGCTATCAGGAAATGAGGCTGAACCGCCGCTCGCCTACTATATAACAACCTTTATTTTAGATATTAGGTGCGACAAAAGCCACAAGCACAAAATCTGCTCAAGAAGGAAGCACTAATAAGGATTCCTGCTGTTTACTGTAATTCCAGGTTTCTAGGCTTTAATGCTCTAAGACGGAGCGTTAGATGGATGTATGCGTGACCCTTTAATCTGGGACCACATGGGGGATTTGGGAACGAGGTTTGGATAACGGGGGCACAATAATTGCCAACCTCTGCCTCGGCTAGGGTATCTAATGCAGGACAAACGTCATCTTTGCCCCAGCTGTATAGATCAATTTTATACATGTTGTGTCCATAAACATTGCGTCCCATCCGCCATACCCCAGATAATAAAAAAAAAAATAGCCTTTTCATATCAGCTTCACTCGATACAGACCACCACCTTAAAAAGTCTTCCCCATTTAGGTTAAAAAAAAAATCATTTTTTTTGTTTCTAAAACAGTGCCACACTTGGCCACGGGTTGTATGTGGTATTGCAGCTTGACCCCCTTTTCTTCTTTTGCTGCAACACCAGTCACGACCTATGGGAGTTAGTGTTTGTGAAAAAGCAACATGGAGGAAAGTACAGGCCCGGCTGAGTATGGAGTCTTATACGCAATTCTCCATGGGAGAAAGGTATGCAAATTAGCTCTCACAAAACCAAAGAAACTACCAAATTAGAGAGGTAGTTGCCTTATAATAAATCAGTGTACAACCCTTTAACAAACCTTAAGGCATAACCAGGGATAAATGCCAAGCCAGAAACTCGTAAAACAGAAAGCCTGTTTCAGGATCTTTGCCCCTCATCAGTGTAGAGCACAGTTTGGCTAGTTGAGCACGACACTCTTGAGTCAACATAGTAAAGTACTGGTTCTGCCTAAAAGGGGTTATCCGCTACTAGACAATCCCTTCTTAATCAATTCAACATCTTAATTAAAACAAAACTACCTCCTGCAGCGTCAAGGTGTTCCCATAGAGTGATGTGACTTGGGTCGCATGCAATCCGCTCTTTATCTGCGGCTCATCAATATTCCGTCAGGGTGTGCGAAACAGAAATGCTGCAGCCGACGAGCGGACGCTCAATGGCACGTGACGCAACAAATCATGCCACTCTCCGGGAACAGCGGCGCCGACAATGCTGGAGCGGTGCAGCTGCGGGAGGGAGTATAGATTGTTCTTAATCAATTGAGGTCCCCAATTAAAATAAGCTGGGGCTGTCTATGGGAGAAAAGTATGCAAATTCGTTCTCTTGCAGAATGCAAGGAACTACTAGTTTCTTTTTTGGCATTTATCCCTGGACTCGTTACAGGGTCGGACATTGACCTATAGGGTAACGTCCACTCCCAGGTGCTACGTGCGAGACAGATCTTTTGCAGAACGACAGAAACGACAACTTTTTCTAATCCCAGACGACCCCTTTAAGTATATTCTTACATTCCTTTGCAATTATTAGCAGTAGGTGCAAATGGTTAAACGAGACGTGACATGCGCGGTGTCGCCGGCGTGGGTCGTACGCTACCTGTCGGTGAAGTGGGAGGTGTCCCGGTGCTGGGGCAGGCCTTGCTTCCTCCTCTGGCTCGAGTTGTTACTGGAGGTGGGGATGTGAGCTTCCATTGCTCCCGGGTTTCGCACCACAGCAGCTGCCACTTCTTGTCGGGCCCGGAGAAGATCTGCCAAAAGAAGAGCGGAAACTGTGTCAAGCTGAAACTCCCCGCAGTGCTGCAAACTATTCTCAAGTCGTCTCAGATATCCTGAGCCATCCATCGTCCTTCCTTCCCTGCCTTCTTCTCCACATTCCTCCGCCATTACCTGGCTGCTCGCGGACACCATCCTGCTCCTCATCACACTCTCTCTCCATCTCTTCACCTCCTTTGTTCACTTCTCTATCTTCCTTTTCTTTAGCGGTTTCTTTCTCCGCTTCCCTCAGACAGAAACAATCAAAACCACATGTTTTTTTTTCTGCCATTGGAACTAACTCGAAAACACACGGCGCTCACTGAGTCACCGCCAGAGTGGGGGGGCTGCGAGAGGGGCGGAGGGATGGACCAAATTTACTTTCTCAAGTTTAAAAAAAGAAAAAAAGGGTATTTTAGTTCCAGAAAATGATTTCATGGTATTACAGGACGCATTGTTCTACGTTGATAAGGAATATGATGTCTTCTGAACATCGCTGGATACACATGGCTATTGGCGGCAACACAAAGCACCCCGAGTTCTTGACTCTCGCCTAAGTTCAGAAGGCCAGGATTACCGCTTCTCTCTTCGGGATCAAATCCCAGTTTTGGCAATGGAAAAAAAACAATGTGTGATGCCATTAAATAAAAGTGATTTTCCAGGCAAAGCCGGAAGAAATGTGAATAAAACCTGCTCTGTGTCATAATCTGACTGGACAAATATGAAAACTCGCTCTTCGTGCCATTCTCAATTGCTAAAAAAAAAAAAACTATTCATGTATTCCAAAATCTGATGATTGTGAATCCAACAGTATTGGCAGTCAATCAGGCTGCTACAAATAACATATTTAATTTCTAAATAGGTCGAGTACCTGAGGAATAACACTATTGCTGCCCATTATATGAATAGTATCCTGCAGTTTTCCCTTCGGCAGACTCTCTAATTTTCACTTGTCTCTGAGCTAGTAGGTAGAGACCAGCAACATAGAAATGAGGGATTCCTACTCTCCTGCCTCCATTCATATGTTCAGAAGCGCCATGGAGGACGTTGTACAGCAGTACTGAGCAATGTGGCTGTGAATCCAGCACTAGGGTGGGATAAAACACTTACTAAAAAGCCTCACCATCTCTCTGCCTTTCAATCTTCTCTTCCCCCCCACCTCCATTCTCTATAAATTTCAATAGACAACAGTATGCGGATACCCAAGTGTGCCAGCAGCCTGTATGGTTTTGAATAAGGCAAATTATGATGAGTTCAGGGGGGAGGGGAAAAGTTTGCTAATAGATGCATATTTTCTCCATTTAGATATATTCCAAAGTTTCTTAAGGTACGTTTACACTTGCTGACTGGTTTGCAGATCGGCGCCAAATTTAATAGCCGACCGCGCAAAATAACAGTTAATCGATTATTCCGCGCACAAAGAAAATCATGTTCTCGGCAGCACATTTCCTATTAAACACAGGCTGATGTGCTGCCGAGACTGATGATTATTAAAGGTCTTGTGCAGTATTTTATATTGAGGGCGTGTCGTTAGGAGAGGTCATCAATACCAGATCAGTGGGGTTTCCATACCAAGTACTCCTACTTATTAGCTGTTCCCGATGCTGGCGGCAGATGGATATGATCAGCTGTGGAGCGGAACGGCACAGCTTCGACAACAGCATAGTGGCCAATGAATGGGGGCGATTGGCAGTACCCCACAGTTGTCGCAGCTGTGCCGTTCCGCACCGCGACTGATCACATCCAACCACTGCTGGTATAGGGAACAGATCATTGGAGCGCGGGCCAGGTGTCGCACCACCACCGATGCGGTACTGATGACCTTTCCTAAGAATAGGTCATTGATATAAAAGTACCGCATAGCCCTTTTAATTAAGCAAGCGCGCAAAAAAAAAAAAAAAAACAATTCACCCGACAATCGAGTGCTTGGCTTGCTTATCTGGCGATTGAAAACCTGTTTACACTGTAATCCGGAATGCATCCTTACTATGGAAATGATAGAGACCATCTAAGGGTATGTTAATTTGGTGCAGGTTTTCGGGCTGGATCGGTGCAGGGACAGGATAAAATCTGTAGGAATTTGCAGCCGATTCAGGTGTGTGTGAACAGAACCTACTACAGACGGACACAATATTAAAGTTCACGCTAAGACAGACACACATTTATGACAGATCAATGGCTAGCCTCATTCATCCCGGACTATGTAGTAACGACAAAGGAGAAGCAGCGCAATCAATGATCATTAGAGGCGTAGATGGCCCAGACACAATTAACGCGGCTCGGCTAATTGCCTTCTTAGGGGTGCTGATCATGTCGCCTGGAGGTAGAGCTTTGAATTGGGCTATGTCTGCCTGCCACAGATCGTGGAGGCTCGAGGTTACCAACTGTGGAGCTGGATCCTGAGCGATCTGTGAGATGCACTGTGTAGATGAGATATGGCAGCTCAGCCTGGGGGGCTTCCCAGCTGCAGCGCTTGGCAGTCACGGGGGTGTCATAGCCTGTCAGAGCTGGCGGCAAGCCACAGAGATAGGAAGGGGGGGAAGGGGCATTAGCGAACGTGGAAGACGAAGCCTGAATAGTCTGCGAGCTAAAATTGTCTGACCACCAAGAGATAATAATCAAATTTACATTTGGATGTTGCAGAATCTTAAAGCGCCAAATCCCATTTTCTAGCAGCCGCCACCGAATATCGGCTGAAAATGTAGTTCGATGCCTCTGCTTTGTTTGATACAACTGTGTGCACAAACCAGCCCCCTTCTGTGGCAGATTTTGGTGATTTAATTTTTTGGGGGGAGATACTTAATCTATGTAATTTAGGGAAAAAAAAAATTAAAAAAATGTTTTGATTTTGTTACTTTAAAAAGGGGTTGTTTGGGACTTTAACACTGATGGCCTATCCTTAAGGCAGGTTCAGACGGATGTATATTCTCTCATCTGCCGATTATACCAATCACACCATCCTGATCATCGCGCGATCTGATTCTCTCGAATGAGAAGATGGAAAACAAGATTTCTCCATCTTCGCCATTGTGCCAGTCTGTGGAAATCAGACTGCACTCAGATGTCATCAGAGTGCAGTCCGATGTTTTCCACTACTCATTGACTTGCATAGCCGGATGGGAATTTGGATAAAATTTGGGCAAGGTGTGATAATTTTTTTTTCCCTCGGCCCAGCTGAAAACGAGAGATTGCACAAGCCTTTAGGATAGGTCTTCAATATCTGATCGGTGGGGGTGCGAGATTCCTCTAATGATTCTGCACCTTTTGTTTCCTACATATTCAACTTGGTTGGCATTTATGGCCATAAATTAGCTGAGAGGAGCTCAGAAAAAGACAGATAAAAGAGATACAAACCCTCCTAATAGATTGCAAGTTCACTCATGAGAATCTGTTAACTCATTCTGCAACCAGCAATACACTAAACACTGCGCAAAAAAAAGAGGCAAACAGTGCAACATTTGCAATAATACCCAATTACAAAAATAAGTACACTCAAGACAAGAAGAAAAAAAGGTCAACAGAAGGGGGACAACTCCTTTAAACGTCCCCTTAAAAGTCTCTCCTTCTGATCCACGCCACGTCTCCTGTTCTCTTCAGAATTACCTGCGAGTGCAGCCCCGGCTTCCCCTGTCAGAGCAGAGTGACAGGATGGTCGCTGAGGGCACAGCCGCGTGCCAGAGAGAGACTGCGGGCGCGAAAAATGACAAGCAGGAAGGCGCAGGGCGAGGATGTGGTGCTACATAATGTAAGATAACAGCATGCCCAGGATGAGAGGACGCCAAGATGTCAGACATTGGAGAGAGTAATATGAAGCTTTAATGTGACTGCATCTAATCTATACACAAAACTAAAAACTACTAAAGAAAATTCCACCGCAATTAATTACGCCCCAAGTCTGCAAAATTTGTGACTTTTAAATACCAGAAAACTGGTTCCATCGCAGGATGAAATTCCCGCAGGAAATGTTTGTTATGTATTTTTAGGCCTCATAGAGAAGCCAATAGGAAAACACAAGAAAAAAAAAAAGCTAAACTACATTTTGTTTTCCTTTTCACATTTACAGCATTTTTTGATGGCGAGAAATTACAAGGAAAATAAAACACCTAAAAAAAGTGAAATTTTTTCAAAAAACGCCACGTATGAGTAATAGACAGGGATGGTCCCCAGGAGAATAAGATCATGTTTAACGTGTGATATTTTCTCGATAGCGAATCACCGGGTATGGCTTAGTAATGAAATCCTGGCAGCATTCCTGTAATTTCTGTTGACATGTCGCTTATCTCGCTAGCCATCGGTGACGGTCCCGGATGTGGTGCCCTGACTGCGTCCCCCCCACTGCCTCGATGAATGTGCAGAAGGCAGGCCGCGTCTCTGACAGCTGGAAACATCACACGGAGTGACACTTTAAGCCCAAGAGGCTGCGGGTAAAGCCAGGATCAGAAGGCAGGATTAATATTAGACAGGGGAAAGCGGAGATAAAAATCTTCATGGATCTGCATCGGAAGAGAGACCAGAGGGCGCGCTGCAAACCCTGCCTCGCCCCAGAAAGTGATTTATACTGCACTCACCCATCCCTTAATTATTGATGGCAGTCATTACATAAAGGTGTGCGCTAAAATGCACTCAGTCCCTATGTAGAGCGGTGCCAGCCGTCCCGTCATCTGACACAATATGCAAGAACATGGCGCTTATCAAACCGGCCTCCGAGATATCGCGGCACCCTAATAAAATGATAAACTGCCACCTAGGAGCTGATACAACAAGCCATTTGGTGACAAAATATGAGAAAAAAAATGTATCTATCTACATATATATATATATATATATATATATATATATACGGTATCTATATATATAATTGCCTAAGGGTTTTTCCGTCTGTCTTTCTGTCTGTCTGCCTGGAAATCACACCTCTCTGATTGGTCGAGGCCGCCAGGCCTCGACCAATCAGCGACGGGCACAGCGACGATGTCATAAAGGACGTAGACATCCCGCGTCTCTGATTGGTCGAGGCCAGGATTGGCCTTGACCAATCAGCAACGGGCACAGCGACGATGATGTCATAAAGGACGTAGACATCCCGCGTCTCTGATTGGTCGAGGCCAGGATTGGCCTTGACCAATCAGCAACGGGCACAGCGACGATGATGTCATAAAGGACGTAGAAATCCCACGTTTCTGATTCAGCGACGGGCACAGTATCGACGTAGATGTCATAATGGTTGCCATGGCGACGATGATGTCATAAAGGTTGCCTCGACCAATCAGCGACGGGCACAGTCTGCCATGAATTCTGGAATCATCATTGTCCATATACTACGGGGACATGCATATTCTAGGATACCCGATGCGTTAGAATCGGGCCACAATCTAGTATATATATATATCTATATATATAATTGTCTAAGGGTTTTTCAGTCTGTCTGTCTGTCTGTCCTGGAAATCCCGGCTCTCTGATTGGTCGAGGCCGCCAGGCCAATCAGAGACCGGCACAGCATCGATGTAGAAATCCCGCGTCTCTGATTGGTCGAGGCCGTCAGGCCTCGACCAATCAGCGACGAGCACAGCGACGATTGGTCGAGGCCGTCAGGCCTCGACCAATCAGCGACGAGCACAGCGACGATGATGTCATAAAGGACGTAGATATCCCGCGTCTCTGATTGGTCGAGGCCGCCAGGCCTCGACCAATCAGCAACGGGCACAGCGACGATGATGTCATAATGGTTGCCATGGCGACGATGATGTCATAAAGGTTGCCTCGACCAATCAGCGACGGGCACAGTCTGCCTCGAATCATAATTGTTCATATACTACGGGGACATGCATATTCTAGAATACCCGATGCGCTAGAATCAGGCCACAATCGTGTGTGTGTGTGTGTGTGTGTGTGTGTGTGTGTGTGTGTGTGTGTGTGTGTGTGTGTGTGTGTATACACACACACACACACACACGCACACATATATATACAGTGCCTACAAGTAGTATTCAACCCCCTGCAGATTTAGCAGGTTTACACATTTGGAATTAACTTGGCATTGTGACATTTGGACTGTAGATCAGCCTGGAAGTGTGAAATGCACTGCAGCAAAAAAGAATGTTATTTCTTTGTTTATTTTTTTTTTTAAATTGTGAAAAGTCTTTTCAGAGGGTCATTTATTATTCAACCCCTCAACCCACCAGAATTCTGTTTGGTTCCCCTAAAATATTAAGAAGTAGTTCAGGCACAAAGAACAATGAGCTTCACATGTTTGGATTAATTATCTCTTTTTCCAGCCTTTTCTGACTATTTAAGACCCTCCCCGAACTTGTGAACAGCACTCATACATGGTCAACATGGGAAAGACAAAGGAGCATTCCAAGGCCATCAGAGACAAGATCGTGGAGGGTCACAAGGCTGGCAAGGGGAACAAAACCCTTTCCAAGGAGTTGGGCCTACCTGTCTCCACTGTTGCGAGCATCATCCGGAAGTGGAAGGCTTATGGAACTACTGTTAGCCTTCCACAGCCTGGACAGCCTTTGAAAGTTTCCTCCCGTGCCAAGGCCAGGCTTGTCCGAAGAGTCAAGGCTAACCCAAAGAAGGAGCTCCGGGAAGATCTCATGGCAGTGGGTACATTGGTTTCAGTCAATACCATAAGTAACGTACTCCACCACAATGGTCTCCGTTCCAGATGAGCCCGTAAGGTACCTTTACTTTCAAAGCGTCATGTCAAGGCTTGTCTACAGTTTGCTCATGATCACTTGGAGGACTCTGATACTGACTGGTTCTAGGTTCTCTGGTCTGATGAGACCAAGATCGAGATCTTTGGTGCCAACCACACACGTGACGTTTGGAGACTGGATGGCACTGCATACGACCCCAAGAATACCATCCCTACAGTCAAGCATGGTGGTGGCAGCATCATGCTGTGGGGCTGTTTATCAGCCAAGGGGCCTGGCCATCTGGTCCGCATCCATGGGAAGATGGATAGCACGGCCTACCTGGAGATTTTGGCCAAGAACCTCCGCTCCTCCATCAAGGATCTTAAGATGGGTCGTCATTTCATCTTCCAACAAGACAACGACCCAAAGCACACAGCCAAGAAACCAAGGCCTGGTTCAAGAGGCAAAAAATCAAGGTGTTGCAGTGGCCTAGTCAGTCTCCTGGCCTTAACCCAATTGAAAACTTGTGGAAGGAGCTCAAGATTAAAGTCCGCATGAGACACCCAAAGAACCTAGATAACTTGGAGAAGATCTGCATGGAGGAGTGGGCCAAGATAACTCCAGAGACCTGTGGCGGCCTGATCAGGTCTTATAAAAGACGATTATTAGCTGTAATTGCAAACAAAGGTTATTCCACAAAATATTAAACCTAGGGGTTGAATAATAATTGACCCACACTTTTATGTTTAAAATTTATAAAAATTTAACTGAGCAACAAAACTTTTTGGTTTGTAAGATTTATGCATCTGTTAATAAATCCTGCTCTTGTTTGAAGTTTGAAGGCTCTAACTTATTTGCATCTTATTAAACCTGCTAAATCTGCAGGGGGTTGAATACTACTTGTAGGCACTGTATATATATATACATATATATATATATATATATATTCTCATATGTTGGCACCAAACGGATTGTTATCAGCTCCTAGGTAAAGTACGGTAATAAATGTTCTAAAAACATATATATATATATGTCTTTTTTTATCTAGATATATAGATAAACGAGGAATGACGAGGAAAAAGCTAACATATTAAACACCTTCTTCTCCACGGTATTCACGGTGGAAAATGAAATGCTAGGTGAAATCCCAAGAAACAATGAAAACCCTATATTAAGGGTCACCAATCTAACCCAAGAAGAGGTGCGAAACCGGCTAAATAAGATTAAAATAGATAAATCTCCGGGTCCGGATGGCATACACCCACGAGTACTAAGAGAACTAAGTAATGTAATAGATAAACCATTATTTCTTATTTTTAGTGACTCTATAGCGACAGGGTCTGTTCCGCAGGACTGGCGCATAGCAAATGTGGTGCCAATATTCAAAAAGGGCTCTAAAAGTGAACCTGGAAATTATAGGCAAGTAAGTCTAACCTCTATTGTTGGTAAAATATTTGAAGGGTTTCTGAGGGATGTTATTCTGGATTATCTCAATGAGAATAACTGTTTAACTCCATATCAGCATGGGTTTATGAGAAATCGCTCCTGTCAAACCAATCTAATCAGTTTTTATGAAGAGGTAAGCTATAGGCTGGACCACGGTGAGTCATTGGACGTGGTATATCTCGATTTTTCCAAAGCGTTTGATACCGTGCCGCACAAGAGGTTGGTACACAAAATGAGAATGCTTGGTCTGGGGGAAAATGTGTGTAAATGGGTTAGTAACTGGCTTAGTGATAGAAAGCAGAGGGTGGTTATAAATGGTATAGTCTCTAACTGGGTCGCTGTGACCAGTGGGGTACCGCAGGGGTCGGTATTGGGACCTGTTCTCTTCAACATATTCATTAATGATCTGGTAGAAGGTTTACACAGTAAAATATCGATATTTGCAGATGATACAAAACTATGTAAAGCAGTTAATACAAGAGAAGATAGTATTCTGCTACAGATGGATCTGGATAAGTTGGAAACTTGGGCTGAAAGGTGGCAGATGAGGTTTAACAATGATAAATGTAAGGTTATACACATGGGAAGAGGGAATCAATATCACCATTACACACTGAACGGGAAACCACTGGGTAAATCTGACAGGGAGAAGGACTTGGGGATCCTAGTTAATGATAAACTTACCTGGAGCAGCCAGTGCCAGGCAGCAGCTGCCAAGGCAAACAGGATCATGGGGTGCATTAAAAGAGGTCTGGATACACATGATGAGAGCATTATACTGCCTCTGTACAAATCCCTAGTTAGACCGCACATGGAGTACTGTGTCCAGTTTTGGGCACCGGTGCTCAGGAAGGATATAATGGAACTAGAGAGAGTACAAAGGAGGGCAACAAAATTAATAAAGGGGATGGGAGAACTACAATACCCAGATAGATTAGCGAAATTAGGATTATTTAGTCTAGAAAAAAGACGACTGAGGGGCGATCTAATAACCATGTATAAGTATATAAGGGGACAATACAAATATCTCGCTGAGGATCTGTTTATACCAAGGAAGGTGACGGGCACAAGGGGACATTCTTTGCGTCTGGAGGAGAGAAGGTTTTTCCACCAACATAGAAGAGGATTCTTTACTGTTAGGGCAGTGAGAATCTGGAATTGCTTGCCTGAGGAGGTGGTGATGGCGAACTCAGTCGAGGGGTTCAAGAGAGGCCTGGATGTCTTCCTGGAGCAGAACAATATTGTATCATACAATTATTAGGTTCTGTAGAAGGACGTAGATCTGGGTATTTATTATGATGGAATATAGGCTGAACTGGATGGACAAATGTCTTTTTTCGGCCTTACTAACTATGTTACTATGTTACTAGATGCACACACAAATCATCAAACCTAACCCAGGTAAAAAATAAAATAAATAAAATAAAAAAAATAAAAAATAAAAAATGATTCAATGCATAGACCCCAGGGGGATTCCTCCCCATTTACTACATGCAAAGCTCAAGCTCTAGTCATGATCCACCCAGTGATCTGTATAATGGACTCAGTCTGCTGGATCCTATAATACCCCGTAGAAGGAATATATATATACATATATACACACACCAGACCTGTAAATGCAGAGAAACCTTTCTGGATCTATAGAAAAGGTCAAAAGAGCAGCTGCAATATGGATTACACCGAATACATGGCGCTGCAAGTAAAACTCCTGTATCTTCTTCCCCTGGGGCGCAAGTATATTACATTTCTTCTCCGGTACAGGGGTATGTGTCACTTCCCACTAAAACTTCACTCAACTTTGTTTCATTTTATTGTGCAAATCTGTCCACTATAAAATAAAAAAAACAACAACTGAAGAGTATTTTTCTGATCTAAGTCACACAGCTCCCCTGCCTTCCTGAGTGCTGGGGAGCCATGTGCTCCTGACCGTTAGTACCGGCGGCATGCTGCCCATACACTTTACAAGGCAGCATGGGAGGAGAAGGAGGGCACAGATCCCGCCAACATCAGCTCTTCACTTACAAGCTTGTAAGCGCATGCTCTTTGGTTAGGAAACTGCAAAGTTGCTTCTTTTTACAAGTAGAGATAATCCTTCTAATTGCATTTAAATAGAAGTGGGTTAATTAAGCTACCGTAAATGTTTATATATAATGTCTATCTGTAGCAAATGGGAGATATTATTTAAAGCCCCCTGTATGGCTGACACAGTGAGCGGCTTTCCATCTCAGGGCATCAGTCACTATCTGAGGATGTGAATCCCTTCCCCCACCTTCTGGCTGGTACGTTTTAATAAATCAAGGCCACCCCTTGACTCTCCGTCACGATTGAGAGTAATGATTTTAATAAATCAAAGCTCTAACGGGTTAGTCGGAGCTGTGGCCTTGATTTATTAAAATCTGCGCTCCGAATCTCAGCCTCATCCCTGCGAAAACAGCTAGAGTCACTTTAAGTGACTGTGTCTTTCCGGATATCGCTGCAGCCGTCCGCCTATGGCGGCGTTCTTCTGTATCTTCTGTACCAATACCGCACTTGTTCACGCGCGCAGACGTGATATCATACAGCGCCTCCGGGGGGGAAGGGGTTTGCGGTTTCAGCATTTTAGCTCCCATCCCACTGATCATTACATTTGTCGCAGCAGTTGGCGATTTTCACAAAAGAAGACATAGGCCCGTTCTTACCACTGTGCGTAGGCACGGCCATGGTGTTGGCCAGTTGGTACAGCCGTTGTTGCTGCTCCTCAAAACCGCCATGCTCGTTAAGTGCTGACATCATGCGCCTGTAGTGCTCCTCGGGGGTCATCTGAGCCAACGGCTCCTCCAGCAAAGGAGTCTGGGAGTTTTCTGCAGGAAAAAAAATAAATAAAAATGTAAAGCTTTTTCATGCATAAATTGCTGTTGACATCGCAACAATTACCAACACAAGGTAAAACGTGTGTGTCCTAAAGGGACATTAAATTTAGAAATATTCTTGCAGGATTTTCTGCATATTCCTGAAACAAACAGTCCGGTAAGAAATCATTTAGCGAAAACAGCTGCTGATCTTTTCCAGATTTTTTGGGGGGCTGAAAAATTAATGAGCTAGGGCTTAACCAAACATTTTTGCACTAGTGGGGAGAGGATCCTGCTGCAGTCAATTGTCTGACAGCCAGATACAGGACAGCGAGGATGTGGAAGAGGAGGAACATGACTGACCTTTTGGGACCCCCACCGATCACGAGGTCTCTGAAGAACCCCATGTGAACATAGCAGTGGAGGAAGACCGGATGACCGCAGCTTCACCATTTCCGGTGATCCGATTAACAATGATCAGATCGGATGTGCACTTGATCAACCAGTTCTCCATTCACACGGGGTTCTTCAGATCTGTGAGGGTCCCAGCGGTCGGAAAGTTATTCCTTAAAAAACTGAGACTGTCCAAGAGCTTATGCCTTAAGTCTAAAAAAAGGTGTCTGATTTTTGTTCTATTTTTTTATTTTACTTATTTTAAACTTTTTTTTTTTTTAAACTTCTAAGGAAGCTTTTATTATCTAGCTCCTGAAAGAGAATAAAAACAGGCTCCCGGTCTGGTCTAACTGGCTTCTAAAATGTAATTAATAATAATAAGTCCAGCCCCGATATGGGACATAACACAATATTCCCCAGCCCGACACCTGCACCTCGCAATGTAGATGCACACCTGGGTGCATAGACTAATCAAAAATTTATCTCCAGACGCCCCTGTGCGTATATTTATAGTATGCCGTCACCGCCACACGCACGACTCAAGTGACCTTTCTGGAAATAGGCAGAGCCAGCCTTGGGGGAAAGAAAACGCAATTACATTCATAAAGACGGGAGTGTGACGCTTCCAGGGCACGAAACCCACGGAACAGATGAGACGACGATCCTCTAAAAAGCGTAAAATGTTTTAGTGGGTGTGCGAGACCTTCTGCGAGGACTGTGCAATGAATAGCAGCAAGTGAATCTGAAGGACACAGTGTTCAAAGCTTTTATAAAGTGATCTGCAGATGCGGAAATCGACCAGAAAAACAAAAAAAGTCACAATTTTTTGGACAACTTTCCTCCAAAGATAAACTCTACTCAGTACACAGAAGAGACAGATACTGGAAGCCATTGATATATTTTGGGAACAGGTCATCAGAAAATTAACTATTGTTTACACTTTATGGTAAATGTATATTTGAAAAATAGGGATTTTTGTGTTACTCCCCGTAAAATCCTTTTCTCCGAGACGCTCATTGGGGGACACAGGACTGTGGGTGTATGCTACTGCCGCCAGGAGGCTGACACTCGTACATAAAAAAAGTTTCGCTCCTCCTCCGCAGTATACACCTCGACACCGGCCGCAGGCGAACCCAGTTTGGTGCAAATGCAGTAGGAGAGAAAAAGGAAACATATCAGCATTAATACAGAAAACAACATGTCTAGAAATAACCCCACTGACTGAACAAGTCAGAAAAAAATGAAACAAAAAAAGAGCCATCTGGCTAACAGGGAGGGAGCTGTGTCCCCCAATGACCGTCTCGAGGAAAAGGATTTTATGGTGAGTAACACAGAAATCCCCATTTCTCCTTCACCTCATTGGGGGACACAGGACTGTGGGATGTCCTAAAGCAGTCCCTGGGTGGGGAATTAACTCACCGGTAAAACATCCAGGCATCTGCCGACTAGAAGTGCGCTACCGCTGCCTGAAGAATCCTTCTACCCAGACTTGCATCTACAGAAGTCTGAGTGTGGATATTGCTGTGCTTGGAAAAGGTATGCAAACTAGACCAAGTTGCGGCCTTGCAAACCTGTTCTGCTGAAGCCTGGTGCCGGAGCACCCAGGAAGCCCCCACTGCCCGAGTGGAATGCGCTTTGATTCCGGCCAGAACGGCTACTCCCTTGACGCGGTAGGCCTCCTGAATAGCCGATCGTATCCACCTGGCCAAGGTTGATCTCGAGGCCGCAAGTCCCTTCCTGTGACCCTCAGGGAGGACAAACAGCACATCCGTCTGCCGAAAAGGTGCTGTCCGAAACACGTACCTTCTCAGCACTCTTACTAGGTCTAATGTATGGAGAGCTTTTTCCACACGGTGCATTGGTGCCGGACAGAAAGAAGGCAAGACAATGTCCTTGTTAATGTGGAACGAAGAAACCACCTTTGGTAAAAAGGAAGGTGCTTGTCTGAGCACCACCTTATCCTGATGGAACCGTAGAAAAGGAGCCTGACAGGATAGAGCAGCCAGCTCCGATACTCGTCTAATTGAAGTATCGACCACCAAGAATACAACCTTCCAGGAATGGTAAGTTAAAGAGATGTCCTGAAGGGGTTCGAAAGGAACTTCCTGCAAGGCACTTAAGACCAGATTAAGGTCCCAAGCATCCAGGGGGGCTCTGTAAGGAGGAACCTTATGAGCTACTCCCTGTAGGAAAGTTTTTACCTGTAGATTAATAGCGATCCTGCGCTGAAAAAGTACCGACAAGGCTGATACCGGTCTTCTAAGTGTACTCGGTGCAAGCCCTGAATCCAGGCCGGTTTGGAGAAACGCAAGAATGTTTAGGATGGAGAAACGTAGTGGAGGGAGCCCACGCCCTCTGCACCATGAAAGGAAAACCTTCCAGGTGTGATGATAAGTATGTGCAGAGACGGATTTTCAAGCGCTAATCATGGTAGCGGCTACCTCTTGGGAAAACCCGGCCTGTGTTAGGATCCAAGATTCAATGGCCGAGCCATTAAATCACAGGGCCCCTAAGTTCTGGTGGTAGATCGGGCCCTGCGAAAGTAGATCCGGGCGGTCCGGAAGTCGCCACGGAGCTCCGGCGAGCAGCTGCACTAGGTCTGCGTACCATAACCGACGAGGCCAATCTGAAGCAACTAGGATAGCTGGAACTCCTTCTGCCTTGACCTTTATGATTACCTTCGGGAGCAGTGCTAGAGGGGGAAACATATGGGAGATGAAACTGGCCCCAAGGCAAAACTAACACGTCCACAGCAATTGCCTGTGGATCTCGATATCGGGCGACAAACCTGGGTACTTTGGCATTCCTCCCGGAAGCCATCACGTCTACGTCCGGGGTTCCCCAGAGTTGACATATCTGCAGAAATATTTTGGGATGTAGAGACCATTCCCCCGGACGCAAGACCCTGTCGACTGAGAAAATCCGCAGCCCAGTTTTTCTCACTGGGGATGTGGACAGCCGAAATCACCGAGTGATTCTTCTCCGCCCAGCAGAGGACCTGTTTTATCTCGTGCATGGCCACCCTGCTGTGGCCTAGAAGTTGTTTCCCAGCGCTTCGGCGAGGAGAGGGGGCGGAGCCGCCGCAAATGACGTGACCGGAAGGGGCAGGACTTCCGTCCGCGGCCTACTTCTTGCTAGAAGCCGGGGACTAAATTATCGGCCGCCCCGGAAGTGACGCTGGCGGTCAGCAGTGCGGCGCCGCCAGTAACACACAGCCCTCGGCGCCACCGGCAAAAAAAGACTCCAGCTGCCATCGCAGCCAGCCCACAGGGATGCCAGGAAAGAAATGAAGTCCTGCTCTCCAAACCCCCGGTACGATGTGCGCCTCAGGAGCCCTCATAGCCCCCTCACAGGTAGCCCTTCTTGAATGCCGGCGCCCACGTGAGGGGGGCTGTGTAACCAAATAGACGGTGAAGGCACCCTAACTCCATCTTCCTTTCTATAGGATGAGGAGAGGGACCATTCGCCCCCCTTTATCACCGCTGTCTAGCATTGGTGATGCAGTAGGGGGCCGCACGGACAATGCGTACGCACCTGTACAGCCTAGGGTTTCATTACCTTAGGGTGGTCAGGGCTTAGTCTGGCAAGGTCTGGGAACCAGACGTGTGCCTCCTTCAGACACTAAGCATGAACGGGGTTCGCCTGGGGCCGGTGTCAAGGTGTATACTGCGGAGGAGGAGCTAAACTTTTTTATTTTTACTTAGTGTCAGCCTCCTGGCGGCAGTAGCATACACCCACAGTCCTGTGTCCCCCAATGAGGCGAAGGAAAAAATATATTTGTTTTGTGTATTTTTTTAAAAATATATAAAATCTTGAAATTTTTACACCGGGAACTAAGTCAAATACTAGACTTCTACTTCCTATAATGACCTTTGCCCAGATCAGAGCATGCCGAGAAAACTCTTCTATACAAAACAGTCAAAGGCATAGCCCATGTGATTGCTGAAGAAGAAAAAACAAACAAACAGGAAGAGTGAGTCCAGCATTAGACCTAGTGGTCAGTGTGAAAATTGCAAGATTGCTGTTGTTGGGTTTTTGTTTATTTAAATAGTGATAAATATGATGTTTGTTTATTTATTTATTTATTTATTTTTTTAAGCATAAAAAAGGGATGCAAACAGTAGGTTTCCTGCACTCGGACCACAAGTAATGCACAAAGAAAAATCACTGGAACAGCTTTTAATTTACAGCTGCACAGACCAACATTTTGGAGGGCTGCTGACAGTCTCAAGCAAATCACCGAAAACAAAGTCCATTTTCTCATGCTTATTAGTATCTAAAAAATGTGGGAAATCGAGAGGATTGTAAAGTGACAGAAAGTAGCGTCAATTGTTACTTTCTTGCCAAATATATCAGACTAAATCACTATGGTCCTGGAATCCTCTAGAAGACTGTTGCAAAAAGTTCTGATGCAGAAGAAAAAAAAGTTTGCTAAAAACCTTTCAGACTAAGTTCCCACCATGAGCGTTTTGTGAGTTTTCGATGTTGCATATTTTCTGCACCCTTTAAGTAAAATAGGTTACTTGCATTTTTTTCAAAAATACACAGCGTAAAAAAAAAAAAAAAAGTTACCAAAAACTCATCCTAAATACTTATAGTGATTCTCTGCAAACTGCTCTTCACTTTTGATTTGCAGAGAAAGATGTTGGAGAACCAAGTAAGGCTAAGTTCACATTTGCATATATGTGCTCAGTGTATCATCTGCATTCGCAAACGCATGCTCATGCAAAAAAAAACACTGCGTGTGCATGCGTTTGTATGCGTTTTTGCCTGCGTTTGCATTGTTTAGGTGATTGCTTTCGATATTTCCAGGAAGGGCGTGTCTCAATCGGTTCCTGGACATGCGCAGTCCGAAGTACGCAAGCGCATCGAACACAAGCACACGCATGCCCTTGCGTACCATTGCGCTCTCGTAGACAGTAATGCCTTGTTTTGATGCACTCATTTGTCGCGTCAAATATGCGCATGCAGAAAATGCAACATGTTGCGTTCGGCGGGCACGGTGAAACAACGCATGCGGACGCATCCACATACAATCCGATGCCAACGCATGTCCCTGCGTACACAATGCTAAATACAGGTACGCAAGACGCATGGGGGTCTATGCGGATCTGTACGCAGGCCTACGCTCCACACATATAATGTGAACCTGGCCTTATAAAGACTCTACCAAGTCTATAATAATGTTATTATTAATATTATTATACACCGGAGATGAGAGCAGCGATCAGTAGGGGGCAACACATACTGTACACAGAAATTCTGCAGCCACGTGTGATTAGTCATTAGCGTTATTTGGGGAGATTACACAATTGCTGATCCAGGATCCGACATGTGCCTTGTAGTACACAGGATGACACCATAATCTTACGTTTGGATTAAGGGGAAAAAAAAAAGAGAAAACGCCAAGACATTGATCTGTAATTATCAAGTAGTCCAGACAAAACCTGATCTGGAGCTTTAAATGCCCTCATCCCCCTCTAATACCGTGCTCACTGCAGCTTTCCGCTGTCTGTTCTGGTCATTACCGGCTAATATGGCCAAAGACTGGACATTGATCCAGCCAAATCTCCGAGAGGCACCAGGAAGGCGATGGATGGACCAGACAGCAGCATCTGTCTGTCTTCCTTCCCCTCTGACTGGCAAGAACAATAATTATCTGGTGACTGAAGGAGAAGCTTCAGCCAATTAGCGAGGGCACCGCGGTCTTCCCAGCAGCTGGAAAGGTTGAATGGGTCGTAGAGTGGCCGGCCGGCCAAACTACTTATCCTACAATATGTTATTGAGTGCTGGAGACCTCTACAGGGGGATCCTTAAGGTTAGTAGGAAACAAAGAATTTCCCCCTAAATTAGACTTTAAAAAAACCACCTGCAAATTCAAGTTCCTGAACCATCTTTGTGTCGTGTCTACTAATTTATGCACATTTACGTTGCCTTTATCGGTTGTGTCAGTCTTAACTGCATTTATAAAATTCTATTCGAATCACTGGAGGAGGACACAATGTTTTTGTTGTTGTTGTTTTTTTTGTAAAGAGTATGATAATCATCAGAATTACTGTAAGGCATCCGATATCACTAGCTGGGAAATCTTATTCCCCAAAGCAATGAACTTAAAGCAATGCTGGACAAGTCCCAGGTCACCGGCGGTGAACATAGATATTTTCAAATGGAGCCAAACTTTGTGCATCTTTGAAAGTTCTCACTGTCTGGCCAGTAAAAAAAAAGGTGGAATTGGCTCCTGGACGTCCATATTCCTGCCAGGGCTTCTGTCATTTATTTCCACATTGAGGGGACGCCCTAAAATTATCTGAAGACCAAAGTCGCCCATTAATGGCCCGGCACTAGAGGGGTTAATGCCAACGAGGGCTTTTTTTGTTTCTTAAGGTCTCCGACTGGGTTCATTGTGTCAGGGCTGTCTTATAATGAGAATGATTCAAGGAGACCTCAATACAAAAGAAGGAATCTACAGAGACTCCAAAAATAAAAACACTAATTATTTCTGATTAATTTTGTTTGGTAGCGTGAACAGAAGCTCAGAGAATTAATTGCCATGTATTTTTTTTTTTCATCCACATTTTTTTGTACTGCTCAGAGCGCAGTGTAATTATCCACTGTGAGCGGTTAGGCGAGCATGCGTTTCCTCAAATCCCAACTCCAAGGTTCAATAAGAAAAAAAAATCCAGTAAATGATTAACCATGATATACAGGAATTGGTGGGGGTTCGACCTTAAACGGGCAGTCACAATAAAAGTGCCACAGTCCCCTGTGTGTATGGAGTGCACATGCGCGACCACTGCTCCAATCATTGTCTATGGTCACGTATAGACCTGTAGAATAGTGCGGTGGTCGCACATGCTCACTACTGATCTACAGACCTGTAGAATAGTGCGGTGGTCGCACATACTCACTACTGATCTACAGAACTGTAGAATAGTGCGGTGGTCGCACATACTCACTACTGATCTACAGACCTGTAGAATAGTGCGGTGGTCGCACATGCTCACTACTGATCTACAGACCTGTAGAATAGTGTGGTGATTGCACATGCTCACTACTGATCTACAGAACTGTAGAATAGTGTGGTGGTCGCACATGCTCACTACTGATCAACAGACCTGTAGAATAGTGTGGTGGTCGCACATGCTCACTACTGATCTACAGACCTGTAGAATAGTGTGGTGGTCGCACATGCTCACTACTGATCTACAGACCTGTAGAATAGTGTGGTGATTGCACATGCTCACTACTGATCTACAGAACTGTAGAATAGTGTGGTGGTCGCACATGCTCACTACTGATCAACAGACCTGTAGAATAGTGCGGTGGTCGCACATGCTCACTACTGATCTACAGACCTGTAGAATAGTGTGGTGGTCGCACATGCTCACTACTGATCTACAGACCTGTAGAATAGTGTGGTGATTGCACATGCTCACTACTGATCTACAGACCTGTAGAATAGTGTGGTGGTCGCACATGCTCACTACTGATCTACAGACCTGTAGAATAGTGTGGTGATTGCACATGCTCACTACTGATCTACAGAACTGTAGAATAGTGTGGTGGTCGCACATGCTCACTACTGATCTACAGACCTGTAGAATAGGGCGGTGGTCGCACATGCTCACTACTGATCTACAGACCTGTAGAATAGTGTGGTGGTCGCACATGCTCACTACTGATCTACAGACCTGTAGAATAGTGTGGTGGTCGTACACGCTCACTACTGATCTAGAGACCTGTAGAATAGTGTGGTGGTTGTACATGCTCACTACTGATCTACAGAACTGTAGAATAGTGCGGTGGTCGCACATACTCACTACTGATCTACAGAACTGTAGAATAGTGCGGTGGTCGCACATGCTCACTACTGATCTACAGACCTGTAGAATAGTGTGGTGGTCGCACATGCTCACTACTGATCTACAGACCTGTAGAATAGTGTGGTGGTCGTACATGCTCACTACTGATATACAGACCTGTAGAATAGTGCGGTGGTCGTACATACTCACTACTGATCTACAGACCTGTAGAATAGTGTGGTGATCGCACATGCTCACTGCTGATCTACAGACCTGTAGAATAGTGCGGTGGTCGCACATGCTCACTACTGATCTACAGACCTGTAGAATAGTGTGGTGGTCGTACATGCTCACTACTGATCTAGAGACCTGTAGAATAGTGTGGTGGTTGTACATGCTCACTACTGATCTACAGAACTGTAGAATAGTGCGGTGGTCGCACATGCTCACTACTGATCTACAGACCTGTAGAATAGTGTGGTGGTCGCACATGCTCACTACTGATCTACATACCTGTAGAATAGTGTGGTGGTCGCACATGCTCACTACTGATCTACAGACCTGTAGAATAGTGTGGTGGTCGCACATGCTCACTACTGATCTACAGACCTGTAGAATAATGTGGTGGTTGCACATACTCACTACTGCTGCATTCACACAGGAACTTTGGGATCGCTACTCTTGTGATTTTCTGGGGTGTCCATTGGTCTGACACCCTACTGTTCATACATTTATCCCGTGTGATAAATTTTATTTTTTAGTACAAACCCATTAATAGAGATATTGTGATGCTTGTAGTTCCATAATGCCTCAAGTCCTCTAAAATCCTATCTATACATTGGCTTCTTTGACAACATTATCATGGCTTCCATAAAAACAAGTTATGCCCAAAAGCATAGGATAGGGTATAATTTGCTAGTTGCTGAGGGTTTGACATCTAGGACCACCAATGATCCTGAGATCATGCTTCAGGAACCCCAAAAACAGCACCCATCCTGAATGGAGTGCAAGTGTGCATACTTGGTCTCCCCTCCTCTATTCATTGTCTATGGGACTGTCAGAAGTAGCCGAGCACAGTCCAATAGTCAATGGAATGGAGGCTGAGCATGTGCATCTCCTCTCGAATCAGGATCGCTGGGGGGCCTGGTGGTCGGACCCCCTGGAGGATACAAGCCCATAAAGTCATGACATGTCAATAGGATCTCCCAGGACCTCATGACTGGTGTTATCAGTTTTTGGCTGTTCTTGAAGCTGCAAAATATGTCATTTTTGTCACAAACACACGACAGAACTGAATCAAACTCTAGATTAATAAAATAAACATTTTAAATAAAATGTTCATACAAAATAGTGCGGTATACAACGTATAGAGGGGGCTTCACCTATAATTATCCTCAGCATTTCCAATATAACTCCCACTATTTTAGGGAGCTAACAGATACAACAGTTAGAACCATAGACAATCATCAGACCGTATCCTCTTGCTATAGATATATGATTCTAAACTAGCGCAATTATCCAATCCAAAAAGTTCTTCACACAACATATCCCCAAGGAGAGGATGACATCGTTGCCTTTCTTAAAAAAAAAAACTTGCATAAAAGGCTACAACCTGCACTTACAGCGCCCCCAACATCCCGTTTCATTTTAAACAAGTATTTGTGGATTTAGTAGAAAAGAAAAGTGGAAATTAAAAGAACATCCAACAATCAATACAAAAGTGATAATCTGGAGTCATGAATTGTCCACGAGCCTCAAGAAAAGTTCACGGCCCACTTAAGAAAACAAAAAGAGTAAAGAGGATATATAATATTTGTATCGACCGTCTTCTCCATTTTTTAACAACAAAATGATAATACCCAATTCTCAAACTTAAATCTAGTCCGAGCCTAAAGAAAGTTCTAAGCCCTCGATATAAATGGGAATAATAAAAATGTAAACTAAGATGGAAGGGTTGCGAAAGCTATTGAGAATTCGCCCCGTAGACATTTAGCAGCTGCCAAGAGCTTTTTCGTTCTGACACTGCCCTTCCTCATCCCGTCTCTCATTGGCAGCTCGGAATGGATTGGATCACGGCTTAATGTCTGGGCTGACATCATGTAAAGTTTTAGCCGCCTCATTAACACCCATCTGCATGCAGAGCAAATCATTAGGGCACAGAGGAGTGATGTCCCTGATAGCAATGAAAGGGTGGGCTAATGAGGCATTTTTATCCACTCGGTAGCCCTTTTCCTCCTCCCTCCCGGTTACACTTTGACACTCCGCAAACACATCACCCTGACAACTCTCCCTCCCCTCCATCCCCGCCCTCCGCAAGCTATACGGACCCCCCACTCCGCCTTCTCACCCCCCCAACAATCAAGCTTTAAGGAAGAGCACGGGGTACCACTTACCCTTCGGAGATTCGCTTCTGGCTTTCTTGCTTTCCAGTGGGCACTCGCTGTTACTATTGGGAGAGCATTCTCGCTTCTTGCCTAAAAAGTCATCTAGAATAAAAGAAAAAAAAAAAAGATCAGCAACGTAAAAGTAAGAGTCCAATAAATATGTACAAAAGGATTAGAGTTTACATTGATGGGACAAAGCTAGATTAGACGAGGGTATAAAAACAAAAAATGGAAAAAAATAAAATCGAGCAAAAAAACAAAAAACATCTAAATAAGGAAAGAAGAGATCAACCCACTACCGGGAAGCCCACTAAGACGACAGTGATTTCTGTAACCCCCCCGGGTGGTGCACCAGCAGGAAGGAATCAATTAAATGATTTGGAGCCATAAAAATATTAAATGCAAGTTATTCTTACTGAGATTCATCATCTGTCCCCTGTGTGTTTCCAAACCCTACAAAAGAAGCGTGAGATTCTTCTCAGCCTCTTATCCAAATGCTTCTACAACAGCCCTCAGCCGCATGGACCAAGTATTCCCTGCCTCTTTCCTCGGCTGTCTCGTTGGCTTTGCAACTGTCTCGTCTCCTCTGCCTGCCTGTCTCTTCCACTTCTCTGCCCTTCTGCTCGCGGATGTTACGGAAACGTCAGACTCTTTTGCATTAGTGAAGCTCTGCGAGCCAACGCAAATATCTAATATACAATTACAGCGTCCCCCCTGCACAGATTTCCAATCAATACCCTCCTATTATGTGGCTGGGGGGAGGCTGGGAGCCCAATACTGCTGCACACGGCAGGAAGGAAGAGGCAGGCTGTCATTGGAAGCTTCAAATTCTCATCCATCAAGAGCTCGTTACAGAAGAGATGCAGCATCTTACAGGAACACGAAGAAAGGGCTCGCTGTGCATGAGCGGTGCAAGGCGCTCGCCAATTACAACGGGGTCCTGTGTCTGCAGAAATGAATTAGTGTTTGGTTTTTGGTTTTTTTTCCAAAATGGAAAAATTTATGGCAATTGTTCTTATTGTTTCAGGGTCATTCGAAAAATTAACCGTACATATTCACCATAATCCTTCGGGTCATTTTTGACCACCGAGCACCTTTTTGGATTAGAGCCATATTGACGCTTCCCATTCGCGGACTCATAACTAGTATCATTAGCGGATTCTTGAGTTAAATGTTAGAAGCAAAAAAAAAAAAGCAGATGGCAAGCTATATTTGGTGGTGTCTACAGCGTGCGTCTCATAAAAGTTCTGCTGCGGCATAAAGGGCAAACAAACAAGCACAGGCAAAGTTTGTACAAAGTCACAGACAGTGTGCTCGGTCACGAATTCTGCAAACACAAACACTGGCAAATCGCCATTCAACCTTCAGCGTGTGCTCCTGCCAGGAACATTACAGACAAGGAAGGGCAGGAACCCACAGGCTTGGTAAAGCGATCCCGAAGTCACCCACACACAGGCACAGTCACCCGCTTCTGACAAACATAAACAGAGACTGCTCGCCACCATCACAATACGGTCGCAGGTTCTGCCGCTATAAAAGATGCCATAAATCTAAGCAATGTCTGCAAGATAGTCTTACAATATCACGAGTCTCACGATAAAAGCCTCTAACAGTAAAGATTGTTCTTAAATTTAAAAAAAAGGCACCAACTCTTCACCGGGTTTGACCTGTCAGAGACTCTGTACAATTGTCAAGAACGGTAATAATTTCCAGGCAAACGTGGAGTCAATGGGAAGAGGGGGTATCATAAAGTAGACTTGTCAACCAAAACCACTGTGCGAAATCATACAAAGAAACCAACTGGAAACCCCAGTACAAACGCCAGATCCATTGTCCAATGGAGGTTTCATAAGGCGAAGATGAAGATCAGCAAACCAACGGCTTGATACAATTCAAAATAACGACGGAGAAGACCCCGGTGGACCTATCTAGGCTTGTACAAGATCGATCTTCCTACAGATTGTTCATCCATCATGTTGCCATGGCTTGAGATCGAGCTGAAGGCTTTTAAATAATAAATGGCTCCTTCTAATGTAAGTCTACCATAATAAAGTCAACCATAAGCACAACATATTCATCTGTGGACCATTGGCAGATCAAGCTAAATAAATTTGGTGGGAATGGATGAGAATCTGAGATCTTTGGTGGTTAAAGTGGTCAATCTGCAGAGAAACATATTGTCTATGGCCAACCAAAGATGGCCGTATACACGATATTGCCGATGGCCATTTCTCCCAAATCCCTCAAACACAAGAACATGTTAAGTTGGCCACACACACACACACACACACACACAAGATAGCAGTCAGCTAAAGCATGCTCTGACCGATGGTTTGACCAACAGTTATCTCTTCCATTTACGATCCTGTGTCCTCTATGAGAGAGCTGCTGCCAAACATGTCTGTCAGTGGCTTATACAGGGAGAACAATACGATTAGTAGTCTGAAATCCTTATGTACCCGACAACCAATTGTCAGGAGCCCCCATACACATTAGACAGTGAGCCTGACCCATCAATATCAGCAGGTTCAGCTGACATTAGTCTAGTGTGTGTGGGGAGGGGGGGGGGGGGCTTTAGGTTGGCCAAGCATTCAAGTAGAGAGAGAAGAAAACCACTACCAGGTGTCTTGTCTCCCCAGAAAAAAAAAAAAACAATTGGGCATTGAAATTCCAACAACCAGATTGTCGTCTTCCCTGTTCGTTTTGAGGCAGGACTCTGTGATACGGCAAAATTGGCAGGTTTGACCAAGGTCCATCTTAAAATGCTCATTAGACTGTTGTCAGCGGGACCAGCCAACCATCTAATGTGTACGGAGGCCTCCCAACTCTCTCATGACAGATGATTTTGGAAGAGAAAAGATTGGGCTTGTTCTCACTACAGATGGGCTGCTTCTAGTAAAAGTACCTGGAAGCGGCTTACACTACTGCCAAGTTGAAAACACATCGTACACGCTCAGCTGTGCAGAGAAAGTCCAGGAGAGACAGCCATCTCAGGAGCATGGACACCTGAAACCTTGCACAGTCCATTTGCAGAGCCGTTGGTTGAGTTTGCACACCTTGCTCTCAAAGTTAATGAGGGCTGTTATGTGGGGCTTCCTACCTTTATGTAATACTACTACACCAGAGTGTGATGATAGGGACCATTGTATAATCCGGACAGAGGAGGAGCAGGAATTTTTTGTTACTATGCCTACGTAGGAGTACTTGGTGACCAAATGAGATCTTCAAAGATTCAAAAATGGCGACAGGACTAAAAATATTACAGAACGCACCCTATAACTTAAATAGGAACTAGCGACATGGTTCCCCAACGCACGTACACCTAAACCGGGTTAAAGATGTAATTTTGCATTCACGGCCCTGCTTCACGCGAGCTCGGCACACCTTGATGCGCACACATTCCCATTTTGTGCTCAGGATATAGTCTCCTAACAGCTTGTGTTTTTTGGCTTGCAGTAGAGCAGATGTGTGTGGGATAGGGGTAGGCTCTGGCTCAGCCGTCACGAGCACTGTCCCAGATCTCTACACTGATTTACTGATTTGGCCCTTGCATTGCCACATGAGCATGTTCGAGAGGCTGGCTGGCAATGTAGGATTAGAGGGCAGCTGATAGATCGCAATTACTCACGTTACAGCAGAATAGAAATGTCGCTGATGGGGAGATGGAGGAAATGGATACGGACACTGAAGAATGTCATCCATGAGGTCAATTCATCTGATTTCTTGGCATACAGATAAGACGACCACAATGCTTCACCTTGAACCATGGGTCAATAGGCAGAATAGTTTACGAGAAAGCTCTATTCTGCTGTTTTATGTTGCCAACCACAGGGACTACCATCCAATTTTCACGTATCAATGGTAGATTTGCCTAATTATACTTTGATCCCACATCAGTTTTGGAAAGGAATTGGAACTGTGGTCACATTGCTCATCACTGCCAACATTACCCAAACACATAAAAAATTAAAATGTGCAATTTCGTAATTTAAAGAAGTTGTATTTACCAAATTATATATAATTTTTTTTTTTCGATCCGAAAAAAAAAACAAAAACTAAATTCTCTTCCATTAGATCTATGGTTCCCCCTGCATTTCCCTCGCCCGTGCCATCCACAGATGAATAATGCTTACAGTGAAACCTACGAGAAGCTGTCGTGCAGATCTGCTTGATGTTTGTTACTGCGTAAGCCTTATGGCTGCCTGCGAGAGAAGCCAAAGGTTGGTGGACAGATTGCAGATATGGGAAAGCGTTCAATTAGGGATAAACCTCTCCAAGGGATGTGCCTACTTCACAGTTGGAGTATAAAATGGCGAAAATTGGTTCTTGCCATCTATAAAGCCATTTATGTAGAGGATGAGACTTTCTTTTGTATTATTATTTGTGGAAACCGTAAAAAAAAATAAAAATTTGTAATATTCCTACTCTAAGCTGCCGGAAAGAGAAATGTAGAAATGCAATGGAATAAGAGTTGCCAATCTGCTCATGTCTATCTATAGAGTCATTTCCATTGGGGACATTGATATTACCAATTTAAAGTATTAATTACATTGAAAAAAAAAAAAATTGTTTGCATCCAGTTAATTGAGTAGTATAGTAGAGCTCAGCACTGGTCAATTTGTTCTAGTCCCATATACAGCCTTTATTTGTTACTCATCTCTACACATTTCCTTAAATCATGCAGTTTATGCCCAAAATGTAACTTCACCTGTGAACTGCAATGGTTTGGGGCGACTTTTCCCCAAAACACTAAATCCATACATCTTTATTTCTACCCCGCCTATTCCCTTCTCCCACAAGATTTTAAATCCATACAGTAGATACAAACAATGGAGTTCCAACCATGAGCAACATTTTATTACCTCGCTCGCTCTCTATAATCATCCTGGTGATGCATACCATAGTTAGTAAGGCCGAAAAAAGACATTTGTCCATCCAGTTCAGCCTATATTCCATCATAATAAATCCCCAGATCTACGTCCTTCTACAGAACCTAATAATTGTATGATACAATATTGTTCTGCTCCAGGAAGACATCCAGGCCTCTATTGAACCCCTCGACTGAGTTCGCCATCACCACCTCCTCAGGCAAGCAATTCCAGATTCTCACTGCCCTAACAGTAAAGAATCCTCTTCTATGTTGGTGGAAAAACCTTCTCTCCTCCAGACGCAAAGAATGCCCCCTTGTGCCCGTCACCTTCCTTGGTATAAACAGATCCTCAGCGAGATATTTGTATTGTCCCCTTATATACTTATACATGGTTATTAGATCGCCCCTCAGTCGTCTTTTTTCTAGACTAAATAATCCTAATTTCGCTAATCTATCTGGGTATTGTAGTTCTCCCATCCCCTTTATTAATTTTGTTGCCCTCCTTTGTACTCTCTCTAGTTCCATTATATCCTTCCTGAGCACCGGTGCCCAAAACTGGACACAGTACTCCATGTGCGGTCTAACTAGGGATTTGTACAGAGGCAGTATAATGCTCTCATCATGTGTATACAGACCTCTTTTAATCCTGGTGATGTACAGTACAGTACAGTCCAAAAGTTTGGACACACCTCATTTAAAGATTTTTTTGTATTTTCAGGACTACGAAAAATGTACATTCACACTGAAGACATCAAAACTATGAATTAACACGTGGAATTATATACTTAACAAAAAAAGTGTGAAACAACTGAAATTATGTCTTATATTCTAGGTTCTTCAAAGTAGCCACCTTTTGCTTTGATGACTGCTTTGCACACTCTTGGCATTCTCTTGATGAGCTTCACGAGGTAGTCACCGGGAATGGTTTTCACTTCACAGGTGTGCCCTGTCAGGTTTAATAAGTGGGATTTCTTGCCTTAGGCCGGTGTCACACTGGCGTTTTAAACGGCCGAGTGCAATGCGATTTAAAAAAAAAAAAAAAAATCGCATTGCACTCGGACCAATGTTAAGCTATGGGGCAGCTCCCACTAGCCGACTTTTTGTCGGCCATTGTCCTGCGATTGTCTCGGACCGAGGAAAACTCTCTGCTCACTCGCACCCATATAAGCCTATGGGTGCAAGTGAGACAGTGCACACCACTGGGATATCATCCTAGTGATGTGCGTTATAAGCGGACCCCAGCAATGGAGGAGATGGAGAAATTCATTTCTCCGCCTCCTCCATAGCTGTGCT
This sequence comes from Ranitomeya imitator, assembly GCF_032444005.1. Lineage (NCBI taxonomy): Eukaryota > Metazoa > Chordata > Amphibia > Anura > Dendrobatidae > Ranitomeya > Ranitomeya imitator. The sequence goes on from NC_091291.1 coordinate 128,632,771, forward strand.
CCGATCCTCCCTGTGCGAGAGAATCGGAGCACAGACGCATGACACTCGGCTCCTGCTCTGCTGCAAGCAGGAGCCGAGTGTCATTAGCATATCGCATCCGATGCAATACGCCAGTGTGACGCCGGCCTAATAAATGGTGTTGGGACCATCAGTTGTGTTGTGCAGAAGTCTGGTGGATACACAGCTGATAGTCCTACTGAATACACTGTTAGAATTTGTATTATGGCAAGAAAAAAATCAGCTAAGTAAAGAAAAGCGAGTGGCCATCATTACTTTAAGAAATGTAGGTCAGTTAGTCCGAAAAATTGGGAAAACTTTGAAAGTGTCCCCAAGTGCAGTGGCTAAAACTATCAAGCGCTACAAAGAAACTGGCTCACATGAGGACAGCCCCAGGAAAGGAAGACCAAGAGTCACCTCTGCTTCTGAGGATAAGTTTATATGAGTCACCAGCCTCAGAAATCGCAGGTTATCAGCAGCTCAGATTAGAGACCAGATCAATGCCACACAGAGTTCTAGCAGCAGACACATCTCTACAACAACTGTTAAGAGGAGACTTTGTGCAGCAGGCCTTCATGGTAAAATAGCTGCTAGGAAACCACTGCTAAGGAGAGGCAACAAGCAGAAGAGACTTGTTTGGGCTAAAGAACACAAGGAATGGACATTAGACCAGTGCTTTGGTCTGATGAGTCCAAATTTGAGATCTTTGGTTCCAACCACCGTGTCTTTGTGCGACGCAGAAAAGGTGAACGGATGGACTCTACATGCCTGGTTCCCACCATGAAGCATGGAGGAGGAGATGTGATGGTGTGGGGGTACTTTGCTGGTGACACTGTTGGGGATTTATTCAAAATTGAAGGCATAATGAACAAGCATGGCTACCACAGCATCTTGCAGCGGCATGCTATTCCATCCGGTTTGCGTTTAGTTGGACCATCATTTATTTTTCAACAGGACAATGACCCCAAACACACCTCCAGGCTCGGTAAGGGCTATTTGACCAAGAATGAGAGTGATGGGGGCTACGCCAGATGACCTGGCCTCCACAGTCACCAGACCTGAACCCAATCGAGATGGTTTGGGGTGAGCTGCACCGCAGAGTGAAGGCAAAAAGGCGAACAAGTGCTAAGCATCTCTGGGAACTCCTTCAAGATTGTTGGAAAACCATTCCCGGTGACTACCTCTTGAAGCTCATGAAGAGAATGCCAAGAGTGTGCAAAGCAGTCATCAAAGCAAAAGGTGGCTACTTTAAAGAACCTAGAATATAAGACATATTTTCAGTTGTTTCCCACTTTTTTGTTAAGTATATAAATCCACATGTGTTAATTCATAGTTTTGATGCCTTCAGTGTGAATATACAATTTATATAGTCATGAAAATACAGAAAAATCTTTAAATGAGAAGGTGTGTCCAAACTTTTGGTCTGTACTGTATACCATCCCATCCTGGTGATGTATACCATCCCATCCTGGTGATGCATACCATCCCATCCTGGTGATGCATACCATCCCATCCTGGTGATGTATACCATCCCTTCCTGGTAATGTATACCATCCCATCCTGGTGATCAGCTGTATACCATGAACGGAGCTGAACTTCAGTTCTTGCAATGGCCACAACACAGTAAATGGAGCTGTGCAGTTCCAGTTCCATTCATATCCGGCCATTAGTGCAGACAATTGGGTGCCGGGCGTTGCATTCCCACCAATCTCATATTGATGACCTGTCCTGCAGATTGTTCATCACTATCATAAGCTTGGACAAGCCCTTTAAATTAATTTTTCTCCTATGGTTTCCGGCACCTTTTTTTTTTGTCTTTTTTTAACGTCTTGCCCAGGGTAAGTCCCCTGCTCCCCATTTCTACAATTACTATTATGTTTTCCTCTCCTCCACGCGTTACGTTTCCACCTCCCTCCTCTCCGCTTCCCTGGTCCTCACGAAGAAGACAGTTTGAAAGCTTTCCGCTTCGCTCGGGGCAGAGTCTCGGCTCTTGGAGCCAATCAGTGGCGGCTCTTCAGCCCCAGTGGGGCTCTGCAAACATTAGATCAATAAGTTATTAGCACCATTCTGTCAGCTGTAATGTGGAGATTGATTGTGCGGGAGCCCTGGTTTGCTGGCTGCCACTTCCCCAGCCTGATGAAGATGACAGATTAAGGGAATAAGAGAAAGGAATTAAGAAGTCTGTGCCGTCAGATGTGTCGCGGACAGGAGACGCGTTGGCCCCACTGATCTGTGGCTCATGCCAAGCTCCGGAGTTGGCACTTTGGGGCGCTTAACACAGTGATGGGCTCAGTGGCATAGCTCTCCAAAGTCAGTGTGGTTAAGTGCTGCCTCATTAGCTGGGCACAGGCACGATGTGCCGCTGCCGCCTTCTAACGCTTGCTGCCGCAGCTGTGTTTGCCCCGCAGGTTGCTCCTTAATAGCACAGAGAGCTCCATAGAGAGCACAGGGAAAGGAAACACGGTTGTAAAAAGAAGCAGGCAGCGAGAGGAAGGGGAGAGGCGGCGGAGTTTAGATCAAGGGAGAAAAAAAAAAATGAAAAAGGATACGGGAATTGAAGGAGACGGGAAAAATAAAAAGCCAAACAGAAATTGTATGTGGAAGGAATAATGAATGCGGCTAATAGGGGGATCTTGTAGAGCGGAGTCGTTATTGACGGGATAATTATTACATCCGTACAAAATTCAGAATTGTCTAATGTCATGTAATGATGCTGCCGCCAATCCGACGACAGTCGCCATCATTCATTACCATCAGGATCGTCTGAACGAAGCATGAAATATTTTTGCTCTCGAATCCACACTAATCCCCACGATGGGCTCTCTCCGCAGTAATGCGCCATGGTTGTGCTACCAATGGGTAAAAAAAAATAGAAAAAGCAAAGCTTCCATTCTGTGGATGGAAAAATAATATTCACTTCTGTACCCAGTTTTGCTGCGGATTGTCTTGGGAGTTGTTCAAGATTAGAAAAGTGTCTACTTTTTTTTTTTCTTTTCTCCTAAGAAACAGCACCGCTCTTGTCTACAGGCTGTGTTTGGTATTGCAGTTCCATCTTTCCTGGGAGGGAAGATATTTAGATAATTTTGCCTAGTATCTAGTTTTGCTTTTCTTCCATTAGGGAGAGCATACATAGGTCAGTTAGCCTCACACGACTGAAATGCTGCCCACCCGCAGTGGTCACTGGCCACATGATTTTGTTTCACAATTGCATGGCTATTGCCCACCCCTGTTGATCAGAGCTGGAACAGAACGGCGCCCCTCACTGAGTTGTGGCCATTAGGAGAATTGCAGCTCGGAGACGTTTACTATTTGCATTTGGGCACCAGAATGATTAAACAGCGCTAGGTCATAAAATGCTGCTCACGGTTGGAGCCCTTTTGGTTATTTCCACAGTGTGGATTTCAGGTCAGATTAGTCAGTACCCAGTGGTGGCCACTAACCGGTGTGACAGCGCTGGTGTTCTGCTCCATACACTACTTACTGTGGCGCTGTAAAATGATGGTGGGGCGCCAGGGTTTGGACACTCACAGATACGACATTGAAGACCCATCCCCAGGATATCTCATCAACATCGAAGCGGTGCAAAATACTTTAAAAAAAAGTAATTAAAACTTTCAGGAAGTTTTTCCATATTTGGCAGGAACTTACACTGCCTGCCCATACTTTCTATTGAGTGCACGCTCCTGTATCCTGGGCTACGCACTGTTCGGGGGTCTCAGAGCCTTGACCCTCACTAATTTGCAGACAATTAAAGTGTTTCCCAAATATGAAAAAAAAGCAATCTTCCTGAAAGTTTAGTTCCTCTAACCCACACATCTCTGGTTCGGAGAACTTCCAAACGAATGTGTCACCTACACTATACGTGTGACATACGATGGTTTCAGCCTCGTACATTGTACTTTATCGGGGTGGAAAAGGCGACATTGCACTCAGGCCTCAGTCACATTACACATTTCTTGGCTGTACTTCAAGGAACAATGTCATCCCGACTGCGGGTTTCATGATCTCAACCATCATATATATATATGGATATATTGGGCTGTTCATTCAGCGGTCAGGAGTGGACGGGACTTGCAGCCATAATACGGATTTATAATGCAGCCACGATATGGCCATGTGAATAAGCGCTTACAAAGTAATGGCATTATAGAGAATGGAGAACATATAACAGCACCCCATCTGTAGCCGGTATTATTGGTGGCATTGCCATATAGGACATATGGTCAGATATAACCATTTATGACTAGAAATACAACTCAACCACAATGGCTGATAACTTGGGGTGCATAACTAGTTTGAAATCTATTCCACTTCAGTTTTTACACATTGTCCCAGTATTAAACAGTTAGGGAGAAATTTGGAAAACGGGCGATGTTTGTGGGGAACACAAAGTAGGAGGGAAAGGATATCATGGCCGTCATGCATGAGGAAAGCAAGGCTTTGTATCGTGGACGGTCAGAATATCCTATTCTCGGGTTTACTTTGCCTTCTGTCATTTCTAGACAGCTGCGGCGCTGACAGCAAAGCTCATCCGAGGCGCAGTCTTGTGGATTGGAAGATGACGCATGGCAAGGAGGCAAGAGAAAAGGTCAAGAGCGAAGCAGCAATGCGGCCACAGAGCTCCACAAGCAAGTTATCGTCCGGTTACCAACCTGAAGACGGCATCAAAGAGGCAAGATGACAAGTCCCGAGAACCAGAAGCAACGCCCCGAAACCACAATACGGGCCCCCACGCACATATCTGCTGTCAACCCATCATGGAGGCCTAGGTTATCGGCTGCAACCGTCTAATCTAGCAAGATCTGGGAAACCGGCGTCTTCCTGGAGCAGAACAATATTGTATCATACAATTATTAGGTTCTGTAGAAGGACGTAGATCTGGGGATTTATTATGATGGAATATAGGCTGAACTGGATGGACAAATGTCTTTTTTCGGCCTTACTAACTATGTTACTATGTTACTATGTATTATGGCTGGCTGACTCGCCACCTCGTCTCTTAAGTTGTTCAATGACTTTGTCCTACAGAAACTTTCGGTGCACGCACCATAGACATCCTATATTCGGCTTTTCGCTCGTTCTGCTGCGACTGTCTCCTTTTACCGTCACCGTGTCTAAATTTTTCACAGCCATCTTCCCCCCCTGTCAGTGAGACTCGGCGGAGAGCTGAGGTTTTCACGGCGTTGCACACGTAGGAGCCAGGTGAATCCTGGATTCCCGTCACGCTGATTGCACACAGATAGGAGCTGCCCATCCATACACGTCCTCATCAGGCTGAAGAGCCGACAATCAAACCTGAACATGAAACTGCAAGCCTGCCACATCTGTAGAGCAATGGCCGGCTACCCAACTACCAACAATACATGTGGGTCACTATAACATGGGCGGCATGTCACACTTCTGTATTGGCTCTGTTCACACTTCCACTTGTGTAATGGATCCAGTATTAACAAAGAACCGGATGCATCACAAAAGGAGCAAAAAATAGATGGATTCCATTTTTTGGTTCCATTTATAATGGATCCTTTCTTGCCACCTCCCGTGCTCAAAAAAGGATCCATTTACGAACAACGATCATAGATTGAAAGCAGGATCCTTACTCCTTGTGGGATCTGTTGATTTGATGTGTTTTTCTGTAATGTCTTTATTGTCCGTATAAGTCCCCTCTAAAATGTAAACTGCTGCGGAATACGTTGGATCTATAGGAATAAAACGTATTACGATCAGTTTCCTATAGACTTCAATGTTGCTATCCGTTATTTTGTTTTGTGATCCAGCTAGAAAGAAGACTGCAGTCAAAAGGAAGACAATTTAGGACAATTCCGTCCCCAGTCAAATGGATGGATCGTTGGATCCTGTACTGGACCAGTTTATTTGGATGTGTGAACAGAGTCAAAGACATTTTCTAGAATACAAAAATAAGGCGAGCCCACAACAAGTCCGTAGGAAAATGAAGAATATGTACTTTGCTTTAGTGGAAGGCGTTCTTTCCTTTTATCTCCCTGCGGATGTACTAAATACATTACTATGAACTTTGAACAGATATCGATGTCACCAAGGAGAGTTTAGTTTTGTTGATCCAGTGATGGAAAATAAGAAAAAAAAAATTAAAAAATGTCCATTGTTAGAAGGGAACCAGGCGTCATTTGGGGGTAAAATTCTGTTATTTTTAAGAAAAATATTTAGAATTGAGTGTCCTCAGTGGTTGATACCTTTTAATGGCTAACTGAAAAGATGGTAACAAATTGCTCAATTCTCAATATTTTTCTATCTACTGGCTAACACGGTACCAACATATGTTATTTTTAAGTAAATGCAATAGGACCTATATGAGATTTGCATTATAAAAAAATTCCTGCTGAACTTTTCAATTAAAAAAAAAACCTGTCTCTTTGCCTTTGCAATGCACATGCAGCACATGGTGGCAACAGAGAGGGTCACGGGGTCTCCGCACCCTCCCTCCGTGCCTTGTCCTTGGGCTTCAGGTTATCATGTGCAACATTAAGCAAACACTCTGTGTGCCACTATGTCTAACAGGTGAGACCAGGATATCCTGCCTGCCTATTAACTGTTTCAGCGGGGAAAAAAAAAAAAAAGAAACATAAAAAGCATTAAAAAAAAAAAAAAGCAACAACGATCACAAAATATAAGACAGTTCAAATATTGATAGGAACCACACACTAGATACAAAAGTAACAGCATTGCAAACTATTCCAAAACTTTAAACGCGTTGACTTTATAGTTGCTTTTTACAAGAATGCATTTATAAAACATTCTAAAAAAAATAAACAATTGACAAATAAATAAAAAGTGAACAATAAGGGAAAAAAAATCCCAAAATATCTCTAATGGAATTCCATACATGCACAACAAGTTATAAAATGGGTTCCAAAACATAAAAGTGATTAAAGTGAATAAAGAAAATTGTAGGCATTTCTAGACAACAAATTACCAGATTGGACAAATATCCGCCGTGTAGGTAGCAGAGGAGCCGGGGTTAAAGAGACAGGTGTCTGCATACAGAGGGCCATAAGAGAAAGGGCATGTGTGGCAGGAGGAGGGCAGGAGGAGGGCAGGGGCGGGATGGCCAGGATTGGGCTTGTTTACAGGGACACCTCGAGCTGCTTACAGAGGCTTCTAAAGCTGTGGTTAATGTGCAGGCCTGCAGCTTTGGGGCTGCCTTTGTCAGGAGCCTGGGCTGCCTCATCCCTTTGTATGTCTTCTCCAATTAAGATTAAAGTGAGCCTTGTGCCCAGCTCATCCCTCTCTCCAGATAAGCCAGCACTGCACCTCCAGCCTTATCACCGCTAATCTCATCCTTCCTACAGATAACAGCCACTTTCTGCTCACACAACATTTCCCTGGTGCTGGGCACAGAATATAGGCAAAATGGCTCATGTAGAAACAATGTGCTTTCACTGTAGCATCCTCCGACTAATTAATGGCTTGTTAGCAGCCCCACGCGCCGCCCGGTTATCTGCACAAGAGAAAAATGGCCATTCTTCTCTGCAAACAGCGCCACCCCTATCTACAGGCTGTGTCCAGTATTGCAGCTCATCCTGCTGCAATACCAGACCCATCCATGGGCAGATGATTGGCTGTTTATAGATGAAAGCAGCCATGTTTATTCTAATCTGTAACAACCCTTGTAATGTCCCGATACTGCGGTGGAAGGTGATGCCCTACTGCAAAGCCCAGCACTGGTGCCTCTCCTAACCTGGACTGGTATTCAAACTGGTCTGGGAGAGCTCAATTTTCCTTCTTTAAGGTATGTGCACACGATGCGGATTTTGCTGCGGATCCGCAGCAGTTTCCCATGCGTTTACAGTTCAATGTAAACCTATGGGAAACAAAAATCGCTGTACACATGCTGCGGGAAAAAACGCGCGGAAACGCAGCAGTTTACATTCCGCAGCATGTCACTTCTTTCTGCGGATTCCGCAGCGGTTTTACAACTGCTCCAATAGAAAACCGCAGTTGTAAAACCGCAGTGAAATCCGCAGAAAATCCGCAGCGGTTTTCCACTGCGGATTTATCAAATCTGCTGAAATCCGCTGCAGAAAAATCCACAGTGGACCCAGAATACGTGTGCACATACCCTTAGGGTTAAGTATTTGCAGCAGAAATTGCTCCACCATGTCTTGGCAGGAAAACCCCTGCGTAAAATAGGGGCATTTTTAAGGCTTTTTCTTAATATGCGTTTTTGGTGCTAATTTTTCTCCATTTATTAGCATGGGAGAAATCTGCAGCGAAAACGGTGAAATTGACATGATGCAAATTGAAATCTGCAAGTCACAAATAAGCAACGTGTGCACGAGACTTCAGGAATCTCACTGGCCGCTTTAGGTTTTCTGACAAATCCGCAACATGTGCACAGGCTCCAAAGGTCACCATACACGATAGGCAGTTTTTTGTATGGACTATGATGCCCTGATGGGCCATGAGTCTCCTGGCCCTAACCCCGACCGGCCGAGTGTCCCCTCATACAGTATGTGACACTATTGAGTTCAGGTCAATACCTGACCTGATGACATCGACTGTCAGACCAATATGTATGGGGACATCACAATTCTGCCCTGACGGATAACATCTAGGGAGAGAAGGATACGTCCTGCTGAATTTCACTGCACTATCCCTTTATTCCATGAGAGATAAGCTGCTGCCAGAAAAGTCTGGCAGCGGCTTTCTCATAGGGAACACAGGAGCTGAGCGAGCGCTGTGTATGGGGAAGTCATGGAAGGTGGCGGCCGGCCGAGCCCTCCTTATTGCCAACATCTATTTTATCGTGACCTCCCCTATGGGTTTGCAGTCACATGTTCTGACTACAGACCTGCAGATATTTGGATATTACCCCAGTGCCGACAATCTATAATGTGATTCTGATGCATTTTTTTTCCGACAGATGAAAATCTGCTTCTTTGGTTGGGATCGGCTCAATCACAGAGTAGACATTATAATTTGCAAATGGTAGTTTCTGGAAGCAAGAAGACCTTCACCGCTTATTATATTCCAGTACCGGAGCCGATACCAGAGGACAAATCACAGAAATCCAGAACTGCAGCCGCCCAGATAATACCTATAATCCCAAAGGACCTGGTGTCGTAGCCTTTTACAGAACATTTAGAGAAAGAGCTGATTGCAGATGAGCTGTATGTCAATTGTCAGAAATGTTTAGATTAATATGTATCAGTGTTCATCAAATTACAGAACAATATTCCGATTCTGTTCCTCAGTTTCCACGGTGCGCAGATGGAGGGGTGCACAATGGACATCATTAATGAAGTCTTTATACGACTTTGCAGCCATATTGAAGCGTAAGCTCCGCAGAACAGACGACTGGCGGTTTTGTCCTTTGTTCTCATATTATTACGGCGGTGTCAGAGGTAAATGAATAATATCAGCCGGTCCACGGCATCTGAATAGGAAGGGGATACACATCTCAATCACCCTCCGGCGCTCACACTGGCTCCAAGACAGATCAATATAGCAATTAGATGTTATCAGCGTGCGCCGCTTCCCCTGCCTCCCTCTGGCCTTCCACCCTCCCCCACTCAAAACTCGCAGCTTTCATGCCCTCATCTCATAGCCCTGATGTCACACGGATATCTGGGTTTAAGACCTCTGTGCGACTTTGTGCAGCCGTCCGGAGAGAACCGATAAATAGAGAAGAAAAAAAATAAAATAATAATAAAATGTGGCTGCATGCAAGAACACACGTACAATGGAAAATGAGCGCTTGTTAACCCGTCTATTACCATATTCGATGAAGCTCGATGAGAAAACATGGAATAGCATTGTTGATGACCGCAGAATTAAAGGGGGGTTCCAGTCGTGTGAATTTTTCTGCACAAAAATAACAAGGACATAAAAAAAAATAAGTATTACCAATCCCCCTTTCCAAGGGATCTGCCGGATCTCGTAGATCTGCAATGATGACGTGTCGTTTCGATATGTGACTGCAATGGTGTCGACACGCCAAAATGGTTCATAGAGAACAGTGGGAAGTGTTGACAGGTATGAGGAGTATTACTCTTTTTTGTCATTTTATAAATATAAATATATATATATAACCCTTTAAGGTGGCCATATGCATTAAATAACCGTTGGCTGAACCACTTGGAAGACCAATCAACCATAAAGTGTAAAGATGTCTTCCGTCTTAAGGTAGATGTGGAAAAGTAGGATCGGGAGTGATGGATTTCAACATACCCTATTTGTTCCCACGCCAGGCAAGCCACTGCCAAAAGGTGTCCAACAGCAACCTAATCCCCTTGCCCTATTGAGAATACATGCAGTTTGGCCAATTCGAGTGCGTATGTGTATGGTAGAGTCTGGAGGAAGAGCTCTTTGGTGAACACATGATAATGTTTAGGGCAGAAAGAGAGGAGAAGGGGTAGCAGGGTCCATCAGAGAGGACTGTGGTGCCTAGTAGTGCCACCATTAACATTTTTATCCTTTCTTTATCGGACAAACCATCATTGAACAGAACTACTTCGCACAGATGCTATATTCAAGAAGTCAAGAGCACTTGGAAGTTGAGTTTTGGCTGAAGGTACAACTTATGGATCCCAAGAATACAGAAGAACATCTACATGCTAGATTATATTTTTACTCATGTATATTCTAAGATTGGCGTCACTGTCCGAGTATGTATGGACTGGCTACAGGCCTCCTAACCCAAACTCTGAACCCTATGAGGGTGTTGAGTTCTGGTCTGGAGACCTGTATCCAAGTCCATATATATCCCCCATCCTCTTGAATTCAGTGCCCCAACACATCGGGTTATCCACTACTTTTGGATCCTTCAAAAGAAACCTGAAAACCCATCTCTTCAAAGAAGCTTACAGCCTGTAATGACCACACGGCCACCTCAACACCATCGGAGCTCCTGCAACCCTCGACCTACTGTCTCCTTCCCCATAATCCTGTAGAATGTAAGCCCGCAAGGGCAGGGTCCTCGCCCCTCTGTACCAGTCTTTCATTGTTAGTTTGTTTACTGTAAGTGATAATTGTATTTTGATGTAACCCCTTCTCATGTACAGCACCATGGAATTAATGGTGCTATATAAATAAGTAAATAATAATAATATCACAGTACATACTTGGACTGTAAATTTCGGATGTGTGAAATCAGCCTACACTATGGTCATAGGTGTCATACCATAAGCCGTCTATGGTGGGTCCACTTAGTTTAGACCTCCATTAACTTGTTAATTGTACTATTAGAATTTTCCCCCCAAAAAAGACACTATATAAAAGAACAAATACCGAAGAGAATGTCAAACATCAAGCCCATAAAACTTTATGGATAAATATTATGAAAAATCAACAAGGTCAAGCAAACTGAGAACGATATGATACAAGAAAGGGAAGGCTGTAGATTAAAAGGGTGTTCCCATCTGCCACATTTATGGAATATCAATAAGATATGCAACAATTGTCCCAGAAGGAACAAACCCCTTTAATATTTGAGAACAAGGGAGAGAAGGGCAGGACAGAGGCTCGTCAACGATCCTTCCCCCAAACACTCATGATGATGGGTAGGTGGGCATGAAACGGAGCCAGAACGAGCTTGGGAAGGGGGCACTTTGCTATAACCTTCTCCACAAGATGCCATTACATAGAATAGAGCAATATTCACTAATTAATAAAAAAAAAAAGAAAATTCTGTTCTATAATTTCAAGCTATATCATTTCCATCTAGCGGAGCATTGAGCGATATTGACAGGTGAATATATTTCAGGGTACAAGTGCACACAGAATAGATTTTCCCCATACATTTCTCAGCGCTCTGGATAATATTGAGTCAGTCTGCATGTTAATTATATCAATCTATCACACCATAGCTGCAGCCTCAGCAACTTAAATGAGGTCGAGCGGTCTTGACACTGGCTGAGGACGTGATCTTACGAAGCGAGGATCATCATGTACAACGCCGAACCTCACGGAGGAAATATGACCTTCCATTCAGGAGGGAAGGAATCCAGGGATGCGAATATTTTTTTTTGAAACTTAGACAATTAATACCTACAGACCTAGAGCTTCCATTCATTACAAGACATCATTGTCCCACAGATGTAAAGGTCGGGGACTAACAATGTTTTGCAATCTCTCCTTTTCCTGCTTGTGCCATTGGCTTCTCAAAATAAAAGTCTATTAGAATTTACTTTATGTCCCGTCAATATAAAAACGGTTCCAGGCAATGCGCATTTCCGATTCAACTGCTATCATGCAATATTAAAGCAAGCAATTATCTGGCGCGCCATGTCCATGTGCTTAAGCCCTGATGATGGTCTACCGAACCTGCCAATTTCGATGGAGCGGTTGAATGTCTAATGCGATCTTTATGTCCCCAACAGACTGTCGGCTAACTCAAGGATTGAGCGGCTGGAATTCAATCGCCCGATCCTTTTTTTTCCCGCAGGGAGCCGAGTCACTGCCCGAAATGTCCGACAGCGGCTCTCTCACAGAGAACACTCGGCTGAGAATGTCGGTCCTGTCTATGGGGGACTCAGGCGAAATAGCTTTCGGGAAAGGTATGAACTCCTAAAGTCATTACTTCTAGGCCATGAGTTCATATCAGTATTGGACAAGGTTTTGCCCAAAGTTTGTATGTAGTGCTAGTAATCTCCCATGGTTCATAAAAATGCATGATGCCCACCAGGAGAAGGTCCATCGGTATTCCGGATCCTATTAAATCTATATTGTGATCACACAACCTACCACTATCAAAGTACAGAGGAACCAATGAAGCCAAAACCAGGAGGTTTTTACTTGTAAAATTACAAACTTCAAGCTTTAAAGAGGTCCCTAAGTGGTGGAGGAAGAGAAGAAGACTACATCGGACACCGATGACATACTATTGCCTTGTCATATCAATGCCATTTGAGTTCATTGGCTGACCCTCCCCCACGTTAACGGGTAGATACCCCTTTCGGTATTATTAGCTAGAATCATTAATACCACTGCTGATACTGACCTGTAGATGAAAACGAGAGCTGATGACTGTTTCTTTTACTCTGATTCTCGGGCATAACGAGTTGGTGGCTCTGGTGAAGGTTGGTGATGATGCTGGAAAGGTCGCTGTCACGGCTGTAAGTAAAGATAATGGACAATGTAAAATAAAAGAAAATTGACGTACTCTTCTTATAGAAGAGAACAACATTCTTGACTGTCACTAGTAAGATAATCGAACCCTGTACACTCAGGTGAAGACACAAACCGGAGAAGCCCTGTGCAAGAAGAATATGTAGACCCTTTGTAGTCCAATAGCTCATCACAATTGACAATTGGACTACTTTGAAGCTAGAATTGGGCCCCTTTACTTCTTGGGCCCCTATGCAGCCACACAGGTTGCACTAATGGTATGTCGGCCCCTGTGTATACTACGGTAGGAGCTACGGCCACATATTGGGAATGGAGCTTAATTTATCAACCAAAAGGCCTTCTCACCAACATTCAGAGCTTGGGTAACACAGTATGATTTATTTCCCTCACTATATTCATGTGGGTTTCATCCAGGTCTCCCAGTCATCCCAGTTTCTATCCACACCCCCCAAAGATAAACCTATAGATGTACGAAGAGTAGCATGTGAACCCAAACAGGAACAGACAAAAAATACAACATAAAGTGCAAAAAAATAATATATATATATATATATATATATATATATATATATATATATATCAGTGCACCTAAGTACTAGCTAAACTCTTACCATCTAGACCCCCACCCTATATAACCCACTATCTCCCAGTCAGCTTCCAGCTTGGTTGAAGTCACGAAGTATCGTACATCTAATGAGCGCCAATTAAAACCGGCAAAGAACTACTCCTACCGATTGCTCTGAGATCACTGGATGGAGGCCGTTAAATCATTATTATTTCTGTGGGTTATCAAGCATGACAAGGAGAATCATTCCCCTTCCTGTAATTACAGATCTAATATTTCATGATAAGGGACGCTGGGAGCGCCATCTTATCCCCTCCGTAGTTTGAAGTCCTGAAATGACTTTGTAGCCGCCAAGTGTTTATGGTAAAAGACGCTACGGTCTCCTTGTGCGAGGACTGAGCGGGCAGAGACGCCCGGTACATCTTCCGCCTGGTTACGACCACAACTTCTCAGGTTCATATTTCAGCTAAGCCAATAACTCCTAATAATCTGTACGCCGTGCCAATTCCAGGATCACATATTTACTCACATGATCTGAGACCCCCATCTTTGTCCCTGCAACACACAGCACATTGTCTGCATGGGATGGTGGAAGGCAGAAGAGGACGACGTCAAGTTGCACTCAAGCCCCTCTTCGGCGTGAGCTATTGGCTTGACGGTGCACTTTAAACCATATATATACCCACTAAGCCCCCACCTATTGGCACATAAAAGCCCTCCAGCACCATGGCCAGCAGCCCCCTGTGACAGAAGCAGAGCTAATCTGTTTATAAGACCCCCTAATTGGATCAGGCTGTCTCCATATTACCAGCATTTTTGGCTAGACTGGATAAAAAAAAAATGAATTAAACTTTTTTCTAGAACTATTCCCAATACTTAGACCAACACCCATGATACAGAGTTGTATAATAACCAAGTGAGTCTGCATGGAGGTAATTAATAATGGGGTGAGAGGTAACGTCTGCAGACGGTGTTCATGCATACGGTAATCCCCCTGGGGTGCGATCCTCTCCCGATGCAGCGCATTATGTAAATATTGCTGGCTTGTAAGCAGTTTAGGAGGCGATTACCAGTTCTTTATGTGCCTAATCTCACAGATCGCAGAGGGGAAGACTGGTCCAGAGGACAAATGGAGATTAATGTTACCATCAGCACGAAGATGGGAGGGAGGGAAGCTGCTATGTATCCTTATGGGTAGGGTAATGAAGCCTCGGCACAAATAGAGTTATCCCTAGCCTTGTATCGCTGCCAGACACATTGGTCTGCACCTCACAGCTGGCTGTCATGGCCAGCGATGATCGCCTCATTCATTTTTCAATGGTGCCTGTGGGCCTGTCTCTCCTACGTACACTGATGAGCCCATCATGCGAACCAGCTTACCTGTTCGGAAACATAAAATATAGATCCCCCTTGTTGAATACACGCACTTGTTTTTGGAAGTCACATTTTGTATATTATATACTAGATGGTAGCCCGATTCTAACGCATCGGGTATTCTTGAATATGTATGTGTAGTGTGTAACAGCCCACGTAGTGTATAGCACAGCCCACGTAGTATATTGCGCAGCCCGCGTAGTATATTGCGCAGCCCGCGTAGTATATTGCGCAGCCCGCGTAGTATATTGCGCAGCCCACGTAGTATATTGCGCAGCCCGCGTAGTATATTGCGCAGCCCGCGTAGTATATTGCGCAGCCCGCGTAGTATATTGCGCAGCCCGCGTAGTATATTGCGCAGCCCGCGTAGTATATTGCCCAGCCCACGTAGTATATTGCACAGCCCATGTAGTTTTTTGCACAGCCCACGTAGTATAATGCACAGCCCGCGTATTATATTGCACAGCCCGCGTAGTATATTGCAGACCCAACGTAGTACATTGCCCAGCCCGCGTATTATGTTGCACAGCCCGCGTAGTATATTGCCCAATCACGTAGTATATTGCACAGCCCACGCATGGAGAAAAAACGCATCCTGCGGGCAACTTTGCAGGATGCGTTTTTTCTCCAAAACGACGCATTGCGACGTACGTCATACAACGCCAGCGTGAAAGTAGCCTTACTGGGAAAAAAAAACCTCAAACTTCATTGCCGTTTACTTAGGAAAAAGACCCCAAAATGTAACTTTTATGAATAGATCGATACGAGACATTCAGCTGCTAGCAATAGAATAGCTGAAAGAGACACACAATCAACAAGGACTAGAGGAAGGAGCATCTGATGATGCATTTTCTAAAATTACCGTAAATCAATAGTCTACAGCAAAGGTCCCCAACTCCAGTCCTCAAGGCCCACCAACAGGTCATGTTTTCAGGATTTCCTTAAGGTACCGTCACACTGGACGATATCGCTAGCGATCCGTGACGTTGCAGCGTCCTCGCTAGCGATATCGTCCAGTGTGACAGGCAGCAGCGATCAGGCCCCTGCTGGGAGATCGTTGGTCGCTGCAGAAAGGCCAGGACTTTATTTCGTCGCTGGCTCTCCCGCTGACATCGCTGAATCGGCGTGTGTGACACCGATTCAGCGATGTCTTCGCTGGTAACCAGGGTAAACATCGGGTAACTAAGCGCAGGGCCGCGCTTAGTAACCCGATGTTTACCCTGGTTATCATCGTTAAAGTAAAAAAAACAAACGCTACATACTTACCTACAGCCGTCTGTCCCCGGCGCTCTGCTTCTCTGCTCTGGCTGTGAGCACAGCGGCCGGAAAGCACAGCGGTGACGTCACCGCTCTGCTTTCCGGCCGCTATGCTCACAGCCAGTACAGAAAAGCACAGCGCCGGGGACAGACAGCGGAAGGTAAGTATGAAGCGTTTGTTTTTTTTAATTTTAGGATGGTAACCAGGGTAAACATCGGGTTACTAAGCGCGGCCCTGCGCTTAGTTACCCGATGTTTACCCTGGTTACCGGCATCGTTGGTCGCTGGAGAGCGGTCTGTGTGACAGCTCTCCAGCGACGCTGCAGCGATCCGGATCGTTGTCGGTATCGCTGCAGCGTCGCTTAGTGTGACGGTACCTTTAGTCTTGTCCAGGTAATAATTGCATCACCTGTGCAATGCAAAGGAAATCCTGAAAACATGACCTGTTGGTGGGCCTTGAGGACTGGAGTTGGGGACCTCTGGTCTACAGCACTCATCCAAAAAGTTTGTTGAAGAAAAAAAAAAACAACAACAAACACTCTTCACATCATGCAGGAGGACCAGGAAGATTCTGACGCGTTTCTAACTCATAGAACTGCATGTTCCTCCCACCATGAGGAATTGGGGAATGTGGCTGCTGAGCTTGTCACAGTTGTTTTACAGTATGTTCTGTATACTACTATGTACCTAGGGGATGAGTAATCGCCCTGAAAACAGTGGTCCAATAGTCTTGTCTCCAACGCGTTTCTTTATTTGGATCAGGCAGGATCTTCAAAAGATTAGACATGTAAGTCAATGATTTTTTTTTGCAACTGCCGTATGCTCGGCCATGAGGCATGAAGTGGCCAAAAGCTTTGTGTATCAATGGTATGTGAAGCGTACTGCCTTTGTTGGGAGTGCTGTGTATGGCAATACCACTTAAAGACAATCTCTCTGAAGGATTTTGTTATTTAATTTGAATGCTCCATGATATAGGGGCAGATACCCTTATTCAAGCGATGTCACTTACTAGGTTTTGTTGTTTCAATATAATCAGTGTTTCATCAGCAGGAGATTATCACTACAGGACTAGGTATATGGTGTCTCCTAGTCCAACTACACCCCCACCACTGATTGGCAGCTCTTTGTCAATATACAGAAAGCAGCCAATCAGTGGTGTGGGCGGGGTTATACACAGCTCTGCATTCCGAGCTCTGACAGATCTGCAGCAGAGAAAACGGGATTCCATCACAACTGAAATCAGGCTCTCTGTCCCTACATCATATGGCTGTTATGACTACATAGCAGAAACTTGCTAACAGATTCCATTGTGTAAAAGAAACGGACATCCAGCCTTTATTTATCTTATACACATAATTTAATTCATTTCACAGATGTGAGATAATACAAGGCTCAACCCCCAAAAATAGCCATATATTAACATTATGGGGAAAAAAAGGACGCTCCATCTTATTTTGACACTGACTAAAACAAAAAAACAACAACTTCAACTTGGACAATCACTGCTGCCCCGAGACTAGTCCGGCAGGTTTATTAAGCCACTCATGCCATAGAAATGATAATTTAGCAAATATTGACCAAAATGGACAATAATTCTACCATATCTGGGCCTGTGGAATACCGTACTTTGTCCGCCATATAAACAGACAATGAGCTGTTCCGATATTTGTTCATTATCTACCGTACTTTGTCCGCCATATAAACAGACAATGAGCTGTTCCGATATTTGTTCAACATTTTTTTGAAAATAAAAAGTTTGGAAAAATAACAAAAAAAAAAAAAATAATAAGTTCCCCGGTGCTGGAGGTGCTTTTATTGTCTTGGCAGCAGGTGGGTTAAGAAGGGATTGTGGCTCGTGGCTTTCCAGGCTACCAGCGCCTTCCACAGCCTTGTCAGCTACATAATCCCGCTTCCCGCCTGATGAACCCCTTCCTAGACCCTGCCGTAGGCGGCTAGAGGAGGCTGATACCTCCTAATGAGCTCCCCTCACCTCTCCGCTGCCCCCCTCTACCGCTCCCCGATTCCTTTCCTTCTTATCCCCCTGCTCCCTCCCTTTTCCCGCTCACAAAATCACGTCCCACGGGAATCCGCTAATTAGCTCATTAGAATTCAGCGAGCGAGGGGGGGGGGGGATGTAATAAATAAATAAGAGGAGGCGCAGCTGTAAATCCCATCTTTAATGCTCTTCACTTAACGATAAAATCTCCGGATCTCCTCTTCCTTTCCGCATAGTCCACCTTATAGTTGCCACTTAGGATTGAAAGGTCTTCGGAGGGCTGTTTAATTTTAACCTCCAATGCACAAGAGACCCTCGGAGTTATTAAAAAAAAAATAATAATAATAAAAAGGAGTCTTGGCAACACAAGGTCAAACTAATTAGCCTCCCAATCCTAAATGGCGGAGGTGCCAATTCTCTCCGAGACTGTAAATACACTATTATAGTCCTGCGTTTGAGGGGTTCACATAAACCTGCCCTCCTACAATTTAACGGCATGGATATATAAATAAGCGTGTCATTCAGATGTAATAATCAAAACCTGGAAAAATAACAAAAAACTAGTGACCCTCTTAAAAGCACCCGTCGACTGCGATTTTATTTTTTTTTCTAAGTGAAAAAAGGTCCCTGGCCTAAAGTATTTTATTTTTTTTAAATGTATCTAAAATGAAGAAATTAGCAAGTTTTACAAATGTTTTTATTTACAAACGCTGTGCGTCCAAAACTCCTATGTAAAGTCATGCGTTTCCTTGGTAACAGACTACAAACAAGCCCAGCGTAGTCTGATTTCCATGCACCGGTGTCTACTTTTTGCCAAGCGATACGATGTATGCTAGTAATAAATAGGGGGGACAGTAAGACTAAAGGAATAGAAGAGTAGGACCACATTATAAATTGTTTGGGGACATATAGGTTTGCGAAAATCAAGATGTTTTGCAAAGTTGCTTCATTTTCATTTGATGCACTGAAACAATGAAAAAAAAATGGTTGTGAAGACTCAAACTTATCCCTTCTTATAAGAGAATACCCAGTGAAATATTTGTTACAGGGAACACGAGTTTTGCATAATCTTGGCACAAGTAGACTGTTGAGCTCCATGGTCTTGGATCACCACTATACAGATTGCTGTTTTGAGCGCCCACATCACTGATTGGCAGATTTCTGCCTATGCACAGTGCAAATAGGTAGTGGGTGTGGATATTGAAGGAATTTGTACATCTGTAGCAGATAAAAACAGTGATTTTATCAAAACTGCAGCACAGTAAGAGACACATCGCTGGAATCAGGGTCTCTGCCTCTTCACAATGCTGCTCTGAGATCACATAGTAAAACCCTGGTAACAGATTCCCTTTAAAGTTAAAAGTTATGAGGAAAGGAGCAGAGAGGTTTTACTGACACCTAATTCCACGTTTCTACAAATCTCAAGTTCTTACACCTTAGGCTAATAAAAACAATGGAAATACGCTTAGAGAAATCACTCGCGGCTGGAGGGGACGACAAGGTGGCGGGAACGAGGCTTTAATAATGCTCGGAATAGCATTAGCGCAGATGCAGCTGGGAAACACGCGGGGTTGTATGAAGGTTAGAGCGGTTCTTGTGGACAGGTCGCACCTGGAGAGCGCTGGGGGAACTTTCTCAGCGTTTATCATGATAATAACTGGGCTAGATGCACTTATTAAATGCAGGGGAAACGCATTTTTTCAAAAAGCGCATGTGATTTTTATGTGTTTTATGTGTGTTTTTTGATGACACGCTTTTTACATTGCAATCACATTTTTGGTTAATGCAGGTAAAAGGTATACTAAAATATAACTTTTTTTTTGGGGGGGGGGTAGCATGCGTCTCTATCCCATGGCAGATCACAAAGGTACTCTGAAGACCCCCAATACGCATCAGACACAAGTCAGGCACACCTACAAAATGAATGGGTTCGATTGACACCTATGTGAATGGGGGTCCGCCGACAGATTATTGTCGGGGTGATAGAGATCCAGCATGACTGATGTCGGACTGAAGCAAGAGATGTCCCGCAGCAGCTCTCATGAAGAACTCGGCTAAAAGAGAAGATGGCTGCGGACGGAACGATCGGCCGACCACTATCTAGTGTATGGGAAGCTTAAATATCACTGGCTTCCAGAAAGTAAATGCTGACCGGTGCCTACCAGAAATAGCCGGGGTGGCTTCTTCAGACAAGACTAGTGTTGTCTCATGTTGACCTGGACAGGGCCGGATAGTTTTCAAGAAAAACTATGGGGTTGCCGGCCCTTACCCCGGCATCAATAGGGGTCTTGTTCAGATCAGTATGCACCGAGATCCAAACGTTCTGCATGTAAACTGATTATGGGGGTGAAATATTGAACGGTTCTCCTTTTCTACGACTTAAAGAAAGCATCTTGGAGGAGCGGCTAAAGAATAAGAAAGCAGCAAGTGATAGTTGTGTATAAAGGTTGGAGGGGTTGTCGGAGTTAAGGTCCCTCTTTACCCTGAAACACAACACTTATTAATGGGCTGGGTCAGATCAATCCTATGCAGGCTGGGACTGGCCCATAGGATAACAGGGGAATCCCCCGGTGGGCCGCAGTGCAGATAACCCCACAGTATGGGCAGTACTTGGCATAATTCACTCTGTGCAGGAAAAAGCAGCATCTCATCATTCATTAGCCAAACGACCCAGTTTACTATTCTAGAGATATAGGTACACTTGTGAACAAGGGTAATGTAATATTTGCACGCAGGTGAAAAGTGGGCCCCCCAAAGTCAGTGTTACTGGTGGGCCCTTGGCACTCCAGTCCGACACAGGTCCTATGTAACTAAATGGGGCCTCATTGCAATGTTTAGAGAAAGTTATTCCCGGAACAGAAGGACACCATATTTGTTCTAATTTCGAAAACCCCATTTCTGTTATAGCAGACCAAATTCTTAACAAAAATGGCGATTCTAGATGCAAAACCGTCACCCCAGGACGCAAGGTCAGGCTGAACTCGTACAGGGTGCAGTACAGGAATACTCCACTCCTCCATCGGTCCCACTCTCATCATCCGTCCTTGACATTTTCTAAGCGCTTCACTCTCGGATAGAAGGCGGCCAGTGAAACCAGTAGAGTCTCCCAGCAGTGAAATGGTCAACTGGCATTACTTTGTCACCCTCAGCATATTCTGCTCTGAATTATTCATGGATATTTCTGAGAGCAAGACGTGGAAGGAATAAACTTTTAAAAGGAAACCGGACAGGAGGGTACCCTCTCACTGACCCGGAGAGGGAGGGGGTTAGGGGAAGCCACAGAGGTGGGAAGGAGGTCACAGCAGGGGGGCACATAAAGCAATTAGCATATTTGTAATCAAGGTGATTTGGAATCAATTAACCAAATGCCTTAAGCTGTTCAAGAAACACTGACCCTGCCAATCCTATTAGAGGAGCTGGAGCCTGGGGAAAGATGCCAGCACTGCAATCCTGAGGGTGATTAACAGCTTCTCTGGGGAGGGGGACAACCAGTGACCATGGCCAAACTGTGCATGGCTGCAGAAGAGGCAATCCTGAATCTGAACAGCGGGGCACCAGCAATAGTAATGTACTGCCCTGCCCAAGATACAAGAGGGGAACTGAGCTTGTAGAGCATGATAGTGGGCATCTTTTCTGTGCCTTAAAGCTTTTTTCCAAATTTAGGTAACTTTTGAGTAATCATTGAAGAGTTATATAAAGTTGTATAACTTTTCAATATACTATAATTATGTTACGCACAGTGTTGAAAGACTAAATGCAACACGAGGGGAAAGAAGCCCAAACGCTAGGAAAAGGGGGAGTGGAGACCCCTAGGCAGATCTAATTGCACCCTGCCTCCCCTACCGTCCCTATATTGGCTCCACACCATTCGCCGAGAAGTAACCTAAACCCTGAATATCCCTAGAGCTAGGCCCTGAATAGGGAAGGGTGGGATGGGCTCTGGTCAGTCCCCACTGTACACTAAAAAGAAAAAGGGAGACAAAAAAGGGGGAAGAAACTTCTCTTGAGCACACTCAGAGAGGTAACACAAAACCGTCCTCCAACAGAACCAGAGAGGATAGCTGACTGCTATAGCTCCAAGTCTTCACGAGGGAAAATGTGAATATCACCGGCAGCTCCCTGAAGCAGAATAGGAGTCTATAAACACCCAGGTCCCGGTGTGTCAATTAGAGCCGGAGGGAGGTTGCCACTGGGTCCAAAAGAGTCTGAAGGATTAAGAAGGCGTCTGCAATGCCAAACGCAGAGACCTTCTGCATCCGGTTGCAAAGCGACTGTCTGTAGCCCCTGACATACACCATCTGACATAATTGTTTTCCAATTGAGAACTTTCAAATTACCCCCCCGCCGCCCTACAATCCCCAGTAGCAGGATAGATATCCACATTAGAGTGGATTGGTCACCAGATTTCATAATACAAACTACATACATTATTTCATAGTCCTGATAAGGCTGGTGTAATTACTGTGAAAATCCTTATCGGAGTGACTATATATTTCTGATATCAAAATTAGCATTTTATGAGTCCAGCTATGTAGTGAGTGAGCTCATGAGTCCAATTACATTCAGTTTCCACCCACTCAGCCTGATTGACAGCTGCAGCTTGTACTGAGCAGTGTGAGATCTAGCCAGCAGCAGGGAGGAGGGACACTGAGGAGCTGTTTATCAGGCTAGGTGGTCAGAGATTGATTGTAAAACTTGTTAAAGCATTATATATTCATTCTGACATGGATTTTCATAGTAAGTACACCAGACGTACCTGTTATAAGATATCTATTTGATAATATATGCAGATGAAATAAAATGGATTAAAAAAAATGGACCTGTCGGCTCTTCTGACATATCGGTTTTAGTAAATTATTCTGCTCAAATACCTGTTCTCAAAATCTGTTCTTCAGTTACTCCTCCTGGAAATGTCTGAATCCATTCAAAACGGGGTATTACCATAGTTCTGTCAATCGGACATGTCCTGAAACTGCCCAATTAGGGGGTACAGCCAACTGAAGAGGGGAGCAGTAGCACCCAGTTCTATATTCATTCCCACCTTTGCACAGGAGGAATGATCCAGGGAATTACATTTTATAGGTAATACAAGTAGAGAGCCGACACGTCTTCAATAACACAACACAGATCACTAAACTCAGCTAAGAAAATGGAATCTCCATGTACGTGTGGCCATCTGGAACATGTCATCCACATCCAAGCGTGCCGACACCGACGCATTTCACGTCAGAGAAGGAGCAAGATCATGGCGGCTCCTCCTAAGTTAGCAACTATATGCTCTTTTTGTTGCTTTTATGTGGGGCTGGGCTGGCAGAGGACTTGATGGCTTAGTTTTTACAGTTCTTTATTAGGATGGACACAGTGTATAGGTACAAACAGAAGAGAGCCGATGTTCAAAATCCCACTGGAAAAGACAATTTAGATCCATCCGTTTTCTGCTTCTAATTTCCCATCTGAACATTGTTACAGCGTTTCGTTACAGAGCAAGTTGCGATTTTTCAACCCAGACAAACCATAGGAAACAATATAAACTTTCTATTTATTTGTTTATTTGATGTATTATTTTTAAAGACATCCGATCCTTTTCTCCATGTTATTAGAGCAATCGTAAGGTTATACACAATGTAAGGTTATACACATGGGAAGAAGGAATCAATATCACCATTACCCACTTAACGGGAAACCACTGGGTAAATCTGACAGGGAGAAGGACTTGGGGATCCTAGTTAATGATAAACTTACCTGGAGCAGCCAGTGCCAGGCAGCAGCTGCCAAGGCAAACAGGATCATGGGGTGCATTAAAAGAGGTCTGGATACACATGATGAGAGCATTATACTGCCTCTGTACAAATCCCTAGTTAGACCGCACATGGAGTACTGTGTCCAGTTTTGGGCACCGGTGCTCAGGAAGGATATAATGGAACTAGAGAGAGTACAAAGGAGGGCAACAAAATTAATAAAGGGGATGGGAGAACTACAATACCCAGATAGATTAGCGAAATTAGGATTATTTAGTCTAGAAAAAAGACGACTGAGGGGCGATCTATTAACCATGTATAAGTATATAAGGGGACAATACAAATATCTCGCTGAGGATCTGTTTATACCAAGGAAGGTGATGGGCACAAGGGGGCATTCTTTGCGTCTGGAGGAGAGAAGGTTTTTCCACCAACATAGAAGAGGATTCTTTACTGTTAGGGCGGTGAGAATCTGGAATTGCTTGCCTGAGGGGGTGGTGATGGCGAACTCAGTCGTGGGGTTCAAGAGAGGCCTGGATGTCTTCCTGGAGCAGAACAATATTGTATCATACATTTATTAGGTTCTGTAGAAGGACGTAGATCTGGGGATTTATTATGATGGAATATAGGCTGAACTGGATGGACAAATGTCTTTTTTCGGCCTTACTAACTATGTTACTATGTTACTATGTATGTATGTCTGTCCCGACACCATTCAACTATTGCAGTGGAGCAAAATAAAAAAAGTTATTTTAGGTCTCATTTTAAATCCGTTATTAATAAGGTGTTTCTTCCGAGTCCTGACATCGTGTTTACTGTGGCAAAAACCATTATGGCCACTTTATGGGATACAGAAGCGACACCGGGCCAAAGCTACAGACGTCATCGCCAGTAACCGTACAGCAAAAAAAAATGTTATTTCCTCTCAATATTTCATTTCTAGATCACAGCAGTCACCGAGATTCAGCTGGAAGCGGCATTGGCTTCTTAAAGGGTAATTGCTATCCTCAGATGAATTAATTAAAGGAACGTTGAGAGAATCCTTGTGTGATCCACTCCAGTGTGATAAAGATGTGTCAGTGTTCCTCTAACGCTCGTGCATCCCTCCTCCATCAGAAGAGCTAAAATGCAGAACATAACAGCATCTGACATAACGACATCCTGTGACATTATCATCTCCTGATAAGAAAAAAAAAAGCCCTAAGGTGTCAAATACATCCCCGCTATAGCGACAAAGCAGGGCCAGCTCCTGATCAAGGCATCCATTGGTAAAGGCATCACATAAAATGTCCATTTTATTTTTTATATTAACAATACATATAATAATAATCTTTATTTTTATATAGCGCTAACATATTCCGCAGCGCTTTACAGTTTGCACATATTATCATTCACTGTCCCCATTGTGGCTCACAATCTAAATTCCCTATCAGTATTGTCTTTGAAGTGCAGGAGGAAACCGGAGAACCCGGAGGAAACCCACGCAAAAACGGGGAGAACATACTAACTCCTTGCAGATGTCGTCCTTGGTGGGATTTGAACCCAGGACTCCAGCGCTGCAAAGTAACCGTGCTAACCACTGAGCCACCATACAGTGCTAACTGGTGAGCCACCATAAATAGTGCTAACCACTGAGCCACTGTGCAAGCAAATATTTGTCGTGATTTTTCACAGCAGAGTTCGCCTGGTTTTCAAAGAAGCAGGGGTGAAATCTACCGTAAATCCACGTCAAAATCTTCATGATTTACATGTGGAGTTTGTTTCAAGTTCAGTACAGATTTGCGGCAAAATCTGCTGCGGAAACATCTGCTGTGTGTGGATCTATAATGGCAGTGATATAGTAGACAGGGAGGAGGGGGATGCAGCTGCAGCTTGTCTTTCTAAGGCTATGTGCACACGTTGCGGAATGGTGTGCAGATTTTTCCGCACTGTTTTTGCAAAATCCGCAGGTAAACCGCACTGCGGATTAGCCGCGGTTTTTGTGCTGATTCCTAGCACTGCGGAATCCGCACAAAGAATTGACATGCTGCGGAAAAAACGACGCTGCGTTTCCGCGCATTGTTTTCTGCAGCATGTGCACTGCGGATTTTGTTTTCCATAGGTTTACGTGGTGCTGTACAACGCATGGAAAACTGCTGCAGATCCGCAGCGGCCAATCCGCAACGTGTGCACATAGCCTTACTATGTTTCTGCATGCTTTGAAAAAGGGGAGAAAAAGTAAGGAGATATCAATTTTGCCAAGGTGATGGAAACCGCACTATCCGAGATGTGTGAGCAGCCAGAACTACCACTGTCTCACCGGGAAGAGCCTGCACACTCCATGTGTCGTCCATATGCAAAATGGATGGCATGCAAACAGCATACAGAGCAATGCAAGACAATGGGGTAGTTCATATGAGTTTCTACACATGGACCAAAGGATAAAACAAAAAAAAACCAAACAAAACATTGCAGCGTGCACTAGTCTGATCTGTGCCCATTAAACGCAATGGGTGTATAAAAAGCCAGATGTCATATTGTATTGCTATCATCTGTATGACATCTAATTTTGGTGGATCCACTATCTTTATCTTATCCTTTGGATAGGTGGGCAATATGAGATCAGTAGGGGTGCGACACCCGGCTGTCACATCGACCGCTGTCCCCGATGCCGCCGGCTACATGTGATCAGTTGCGGAGCTGCATAGCAAAGCATCATCAACAGGCCGGGTACTGCATAGCCACCCCTATTGTAATGAATGAGGCTGGATCTGTACCACACTGCGGCCACCATACAGTTTACTGCCGCTGATAACATCCGGCCAGGACTAGGAACAGCTGATCGGTGGAGGTGCCGGGTGTCACATCCCCACCAAACCGATATTGATGACCTATCATGCAGATAGGTCATCAATATAAAAGCCGCGGACGACCCCTTTAACATTGCAAATTGTATTTGGCATTTTCGAAATTGTTGCTGTAGAAAAGGGATGCATATGGATGTAAAAGAAAACAGACGTAGGGTTGAGATAAGGATGAAAAACAGACGATTTTACATTTGTTTTTCTGAGCTCATCCAAAGGGTGATAACGTGGTGCAGATAACTATCAACGATAAGATACGTTGGGGCATTATGGATAAATAAATAGATTAATATATAGATCAAGCTCGATCAATATGGGTCATTTTGGGTTGTGGTGACTCCAGCGTTTCTTCTGCACTTATCTGACCCCAGCAACTGATCGTATAAGTAATCAGGTAGGGAAAGAGTTACTGCGGCTTCTATAAAAGTACCAAGTTTAAAAAGACGCTTCCCCCCCTACATAAAATATGAGCAGAGGAGACATATAAATAAAGAGTAAAAGCCCTCTCAGCCTCTCTCCATCCCTTAACGAGCTCCCAGCAGCTGCAGGGATTATACTGAGCCGCGCAGATCAATAAGGAAACCAATCACCCTGACCCTGCCGCCTCCCACCTCCGAAAATAAAATCCGATAAATGCTACCAAGGGGCGGGAGCTCCGACAGCTCCGGGAGGAAGTCAGAGAGTCTGATTATCCCCAAGAGCGTCCGCAAGAAGCTGATGATCCCCGCCAGCATGTGTTGCGTGATCGTTATCTCCGGGAGCATTTTGCACGCGCGCCCGGTTATATTTATAGGATATTAGGATCTGCTGAAAAATTAAAGGACGGCTGCGTTTTCTTTATCCGGGGTTGTGATGCGGAGATAAGTTGCTTGTAAAAAAGGAATTAAAACATTTGAAAATGTCATTAAAAAAAAGCCTAAATGGAAGATGCTTTAGTCAATAAGCATTAATAAAAATTAGTGCAGAACTACAAATATTGGTGCAGTAAATCCACACCAAATTATTGAATGAGGCGCCCAATAACAATCATTATTTGTGCATGATGTGAAAAAAAAAAATGGCAGTCATAAAATTATGTACAGTGGCGTCACTAAACATCGCCATCAGATACAAGTCAGTAGGAAGAATCATTACCGATTCCCAGAATGAAGCAGGTGCCCCTCTCTTGTAGACCACCCAAACCTCTGTTCCGGGAAATCTTTGACACTTCTTTCTGAGCAAAATCTCCTCGGATCTGAATGGCTCTTTGTTTAATCTGTCGTGTAAGCGATTTACAGAGATGGAAATCTCCGAGCGGAGCTGAAGAGATTTGGGTGCTCTACGGTTCTGAAAAAATGGGCGCATGATATGATTTTCTGCCTCTTTGGACACTTTTTGGGTGGATTTGCACATTTGAAACAAATTAACAAAAAGTTAACAAAACTTTGGAAAACTCCAGTGACCCAGACTAAGGCTCCTTTCACACTAGCGTCGGAATCTCCCAACCGCAATGCGTCGGGGAGAGATTCCGACGCTAGCGTTTGCTGCATTGCACAATGGGTGCAGCGGATGTATTTTTCCGGCGCATCCGCTGCCCCATTGTAAGGTGCGGGGAGGTGGGGGCGGAGTTCCATGTAGCGTTTTTTTCTCCCGACGGTCCGCAAAAGCACGACGCATCCGTCGACGGATGCGACGTGTGGCAATCCGGCGCAAATGCGTAGTCAATGCAAGTCTATGGGGAAAAAACGCATCCTGCAAGCACTTTTGCAGGATGCGTTTTTTCTGCAAAACGACGCATTGTGACGGATTGCAGAAAACGCTATCAAACATGCATCAGGGCCCATCCAGGAGGACCGCGGGTCAGGTCCTAGTACTGGGGAAGTAGTTCATGGACCCACCGGTGGGGGAGCGGTGCAGCCATCCACTGCTGGCAGGGAGAAGGCACAAGCACAGCGTCACCAGCGCTCTACTGCTTTCCTTCTGCCCATAACCTCTGCGCTGGGCGACAGGGGAAGGTGACACCCCCGTAAAAGACCTGGTAAGACGCAGCAATCTGAGTCAGCACAGGCTGAAGGGATCGCTTTTATGGATATGACAGCTGTGGGAGGGACACGCATAGCTGACACTAGTCCCATACAGTAAGGGAAAGCTGTGTAAGCCCCTTTCGTCAGCGCACAGCTTGTTAGGGCAGGATGACCCCCGTGAGGATAAAAGGGGAGGATTAGGGTCAGGATTTACTGTAAAGCACCTAAAGGAATAAGAATCGGTTTAACGCTTTGGAGGCGCAATATACAGCAAAATATTTTGGAGACGACCAACCAAAATTGCATCAAAAAGGCGTCTTACCAAAGAATTATTATTATGCTTTGCTTATATAGCGCCAACACATTCCGCAGCGGCTTTACATACATTATCATCGCTGCTCACAATCTATATTCCCTATCAGTATTTACCAATGCAACCACGGGGAGAATATACTAACTCCTTGCACATATCATCCTTGGTGAGATTTGAAGCTAGGACCCCAGTGCTAACCACTGAGCCGCTATACAGTGCTAACCACTGAGCCGCTATACAGTGCTAACCACTGAGCCCCTACACAGTGCTAACCACTGAGCCCCTACACAGTGCTAACCACTGAGCCGCTATACAGTGCTAACCACTGAGCCGCTATACAGTGCTAACCACTGAGCCGCTATACAGTGCTAACCACTGAGCCGCTATACAGTGCTAACCACTGAGCCGCTATACAGTGCTAACCACTGAGCCCCTACACAGTGCTAACCACTGAGCCGCTATACAGTGCTAACCACTGAGCCGCTATACAGTGCTAACCACTGAGCCACCATACAGTGCTAACCACTGAGCCCCTACACAGTGCTAACCACTGAGCAACCATACAGTGCTAACCACTGAGCCACGATACAGTGCTAACCACTGAGCCGCTATACAGTGCTAACCACTGAGCCCCTACACAGTGCTAACCACTGAGCCGCTATACAGTGCTAACCACTGAGCCCCTATACAGTGCTAACCACTGAGCCGCTATACAGTGCTAACCACTGAGCCCCTACACAGTGCTAACCACTGAGCAACCATACAGTGCTAACCACTGAGCCACGATACAGTGCTAACCACTGAGCCGCTATACAGTGCTAACCACTGAGCCCCTACACAGTGCTAACCACTGAGCTGCTATACAGTGCTAACCACTGAGCCCCTATACAGTGCTAACCACTGAGCCGCTATACAGTGCTAACCACTGAGCCCCTATACAGTGCTAACCACTGAGCCGCTATACAGTGCTAACCACTGAGCCCCTACACAGTGCTAACCACTGAGCCGCTATACAGTGCTAACCACTGAGCCGCTATACAGTGCTAACCACTGAGCCCCTACACAGTGCTAACCACTGAGCCGCTACACAGTGCTAACCACTGAGCCCCTATACAGTGCTAACCACTGAGCCGCTATACAGTGCTAACCACTGAGCCGCTATACAGTGCTAACCACTGAGCCGCTATACAGTGCTAACCACTGAGCCCCTACACAGTGCTAACCACTGAGCCGCTATACAGTGCTAACCACTGAGCCACGATACAGTGCTAACCACTGAGCCACGATACAGTGCTAACCACTGAGCCGCTATACAGTGCTAACCACTGAGCCACTGCTTATCTTCTATAAGACTGTGCAGTCTTCTGCTGTTCTTCAAAAGTTAGACAGATTTAAGGGGTTGTCACATCCTCTAGCCTCAGGAGCACACCGCTCTCCCCTGCTTCTTGATTGCGGCTGCACTCCTAAATGATTGACCACTTGGATCAACGGCATCGTTTTACCGCTCGCCCACACTGTGATCTCGCCGATGCTGCAAGCAGAGGCAGCGTTGACTCTGCAGAGAGTAATGGCACTGACTGTGGCCAGATCCAACAATATAGCCAGCTGCAGAGCAGCGCTTACAAGCTGCATTGGGAAGAGCTCCTAAGCACTGCGCTTCTTACCTATACGCTGCAGAGGTGGCCAGTAACCTAGACAACAAGCTGTAAACATATTAAAAATCCCTCTATTCTCGAGAAAGGAAAACATATTTAAAAAGAAGTTAAAAAATGCCTTTTTCTACAAGCAATTTAACATGATGAGACACCCCCTTTAAGTCAATACTACTTAATGAACCAGGAGCGAGAGGGAGAACTTAAAAACACAATGTCCTCTGATGTTCCTCCATTACAATGCTAGGGTCCCATCATCAGCAGTGGTCATGTGCCGACCACGAGGAGAAGGGAAGGAGATCAGTAGGCACCAAGACGCGGTGTGAAATCAGTGGAGGAGTATGTGCTTTGTCATTTTTTTTTTTTTTTTTTTTTTTTTTTCACAGCAGAATTAAGCCCTAGTTAAAAAAAAAAAAAAAAAAGATAGACAACCCCTCTAAGGCTACGTTCACATGTTTTTTGCATTTTATTTTTCTGCAGGCAAAACCTGCTGTTTTGGCAGTAAAAAAAGCTGCTTAGAAAAAAACAGGTTTTGCTGAGTTTTTGCTACGTTTTTTTTTTGCTATCTCTTAATATGTTGATATGGTTTAGTGCCCCCCCCACCCAAAAAAAAAACCATGATGCCATTTACCCAATGCTTTCTATGGGTGGAAAAAAAAAAGCTGAAGAAACGCTGTAAGAAGTGACAAGCTGCTTCTTTCAAAAACACAGCAGTTTTCCAATTCAGTGAGGAAAAAAAACAAACAATGTGTGCGCATGAGATTTCCGAAATCTCAGCTTTTTCTGGTAGAGTAAAAACACAGCTTACAATTTGAAGTTAAAAAAAAAAAAAAAAAACTCCGCAAAAACGCAAAATGTGAACACCTAACTCAGGTGCAACTGCAGGTAACCACAATATCTTACTGTGTCATTTACTCGGGGGTAGATTTGGCTTTTATTCTTCTCATGGTTGAATAAAATACCCCTCTTTTGGGAGACTGTTCTCTTTCATTGAAAAAAAAAAAAAGCTAATTTTTGATTAATGAGCTTCTTGAAGGACCGGACTGAAATATTAGAAGCCAATGTAGCTGAGATACTGAGTTCTCAGAAAGTAATTCACGAGACGCCCTCTTAAACATAAAAAGGCCGCTGTGCCCCCGCTGATTCGCACAAGAGGTGGACAGATTAGAATGGTGTGAAATTGGCCTCGGCGTCAGGCGCCTCTCCTATAATGCAGCCTTCTGGAGCAGCGGCGATAAGTAACCCTGTGAATCCATCAGTTCTGCATAGCACAGCAAAGACGGCTGGGCCTGTAACAACAAGAAATGCTTCCAAACTCAATCTTGGCATTTTTTATATATAATATATATATATATATATATATATATATATATATATATATATAACTTTTCTCCATTCTTCACCTATAGAGCACACTTCATCGTAAGCTTCTGCAACCATGAACAGAATGCAAGAACCACAGTACAGACTGACACACAGGAAGAAGTTTTTTAGCAAATGTGTAATTTATTAAGTTGGCTGATGACCCTGGATATTAAGAAGATTGAAAAAAAATGACTAAACAGCATTTGGAAAACTTCGACACGAAATGATGGATTTTTGTTCATGGAAGTGAGAGACTCTTTAAAGTCTATAAACACCTTTGCACCGATTTATTTATTTTTTCAATCGTTGATTTGCTTCCAAAATACAAAGTTAAGCAACTTTCTAAAATAGTATTCATTAAAAAATGTCTATTATTTTGCCGCTGCTAAAAAAAAAATCCATTAAAGGTTCTGACGGCTCTTTCTGCTTCCCCCTCATCCTTCTCTGAGCAATAGATCTAAGCAGATGTAACACAGATGATGTAGAAAAGAGGGAAAGTATCTACTGTCTCAGGGAGGGGAGATAAAACGGATAAGATTGGAGGAAAGCACCTGATTTCAGAAATCAGTGCAGGATAGAAGCTGTGCTGTTATACGAGTTACTGAAGACAAAACCGAAAGAAATGAACTGGAATATAAGTTGGTATACATGCAAATTGTAGGAGAGAGAATGTTCACGCTGGCCATTAAATAGACAAAACCTGATTGGGTACACTTTGTCGGTGGTGGGATGGCTTTTAAGCTTTTTTTTAAAATAAAAAATAGTTTTTACTAAGTACCTTATGTTATTTATGTGCACCATTACTATTTAATTACAGCAGGGTATATGCTCATTTTGTTCCTGTCTCAGGTTTTGTCGAGCTAATGAAGACAGCAGCACCCTGAATACAAACAGACCTCACATCCAGCCTGTATTACAGGGAGAGACACTCACACAAGAAAAATGTGAAAGTTGGATCAGGTTGTAAACTGCATGTCAGGAAGTCTAATAATTAGTGAAGAAATTAAGCTTGGTGCAATGCTATTAACTAAAGGTAACCACTGACATATGCAAAAATCATATTTCCCATGTCAAAGGTGTCCATAGCCTTTAAGGTTTAAATGGAAGTGTATGTGCAGATGTCCCATCAAAACCAGCCCCCAATACTGTCAAGTGGTAAAAAAAAATCTATATACTTTTAAAATTCAGTACATCCTATACAACCAGTATTGATACATGCAACATGAACGATACCTATACAATAGTGCACTTCTGGGACCAAAAACATCCTACATAATGTAAAACAGGAAAGTAAATGTGCTACCTGCAAGAGGAGTCTTGGAAGGAGATGTTTAAATCCCAATGCGCCCGTATCCTGTTGATAAATGAATATAATAATTAATATATAGACAAGGAGACAAATTACTAACAGTCAAGTCAAAAATAAAAACAAACTTAAAGAGGATTGTCCTGGACTTTTATCCTTAGAAAAGGTCATCAATATCTGATCAGTGGGGGTGACACATGGCTTCCCCGCCGATCAGCTGTTCTCAGCTGTGGAGCTCTGCCCACTTCCTAGTGGTCACAGCGGGGTACTGCACATCAGCGCCTTATTGATTTGAAAGTGTATTTCGAAGCTGGAGAATCACTAATGTGGCTTTTCCTGGGAGAGCGAATGTGGAGGGAGGGGGTCTATAGAGGGCAAAAAGCAACCCCGATTATGGGAATTGTCAAGTGTCCATTATTTTTTTTATTTTAACTAATCTTTTTATAGCAACAAAGACTTAAGAATGCTTTTATTTGTATGAGTGCAATTTTTCTTCAGTGATGTCATCAGTGCAGGCATTCATCAATGTGATATCACAAGGATTGCCATTCATCAATGATATAATAAATGCAGGACTTCTTCAATGATGTCATTAGTGATGTCATCAGTGCAGGCACTCATCAATGATGTCATCAGTGCAGGCACTCATCAATGATGTCATCAGTGCAGGCACTCATCAATGATGTCTCCCCGCTCCAATCTGTCCTGAATGCTGCTGCCAGGATCATATTCCTCACCAACCGTTACACCGATGCCTCTACCTTGTGCCAGTCATTACACTGGTTACCCATCCACTCCAGAATCCAGTACAAAACTACTACCCTCATCCACAATGCACTCCATGGCTCAGCACCACCCTACATCTCCTCCCTGGTCTCAGTCTACCACCCTAGCCGTGCCCTCCGCTCCACTAATGACCTCAGGTTAGCATCCTCAATAATCAGAACCTCCCACTCCCGTCTCCAAGACTTTACACGTGCTGCACCGATTCTTTGGAATGCACTACCTAGGTTAATACGACTAATCCCCAATCCCCACAGTTTTAAGCGTACCCTAAAAACTCATTTGTTCAGACTGGCCTACCGCCTCAACGTATTAACCTAACGATCCCTGTGTGGCCTATTTATATGTAAAAAAAAAAACAGGTTCCTCGCATCATGTTCTCATTCACTTTATGCAGTTAATAGCCTCTGTGTCTGTACTGCCACATGCTTAGGCAGTTAACTGGTTCATGCAGCTTTACATGAGCACCCGAGCCTTACACTATGGCCGGTCCGAATAACTAAAGCAATTGTTACCATCCACCTCTCGTGTCTCCCCTTTTCCTCATAGTTTGTAAGCTTGCGAGCAGCAGGGCCCTCACTCCTCCTGGTATCTGTTTTGAACTGTGATTTCTGTTATGCTGTAATGTCTATTGTCTGTACAAGTCCCCTCTATAATTTGTAAAGCGCTGCGGAATATGTTGGCGCTATATAAATAAAATTATTATTATTATTATTATTATTATGTCATCAGTGCAGGCACTCACCAATGATGTCATCAGTGCAGGCACTCACCAATGATGTCATCAGTGCAGGCACTCACCAATAATGTCATCAGTGCAGGCACTCACCAATGATGTCATCAGTGCAGGCACTCACCAATGATGTCATCAGTGCAGGCACTCACCAATGATGTCATCAGTGCAGGCACTCACCAATGATGTCATCAGTGCAGGCACTCACCAATGATGTCATCAGTGCAGGCACTCACCAATGATGTCATCAGTGCAGGCACTCACCAATGATGTCATCAGTGCAGGCACTCACCAATGATGTCATCAGTGCAGGCACTCACCAATGATGTCATCAGTGCAGGCACTCACCAATTATGTCATCAGTGCAGGCACTCATCAATTATGTCATCAGTGCAGGCACTCATCAATTATGTCATCAGTGCAGGCACTCATCAATTATGTCATCAGTGCAGGCACTCATCAATTATGTCATCAGTGCAGGCACTCATCAATTATATCATCAATGCAGGCACTCATCAATTATGTCATCAGTGCAGGCACTCATCAATTATGTCATCAGTGCAGGCACTCATCAATGATGTCATCAGTGCAGGCATTCATCAATGATGTCACTAGGATTGCCATTCATCAGTGATATCATGAGTACAGGACTTCTTCAGTGATATCATTAGTGATGTCATCAGTGCAGGCACTCATCAATGATGTCATCAGTGCAGGCACTCATCAATGATGTCATCAGTGCAGGCACTCATCAATGATGTCATCAGTGCAGGCACTCATCAATGATGTCATCAGTGCAGGCACTCATCAATGATGTCATCAGTGCAGGCACTCATCAATGATGTCATCAGTGCAGGCACTCATCAATGATGTCATCAGTGCAGGCATTCATCAATGATGTCACTAGGATTGCCATTCATCAGTGATATCATGAGTACAGGACTTCTTCAGTGATATCATTAGTGATGTCATCAGTGCAGGCACTCATCAATGATGTCATCAGTGCAGGCACTCATCAATGATGTCATCAGTGCAGGCACTCATCAATTATGTCATCAGTGCAGGCACTCATCAATGATGTCATCGGTGCAGGCACTCATCAATTATGTCATCGGTGCAGGCACTCATCAATGATGTCATCGGTGCAGGCACTCATCAATGATGTCATCGGTGCAGGCACTCATCAATGATGTCATCAGTGCAGGCACTCATCAATGATGTCATCAGTGCAGGCATTCATCAATGATGTCACTAGGATTGCCATTCATCAGTGATATCATGAGTACAGGACTTCTTCAGTGATATCATTAGTGATGTCATCAGTGCAGGCACTCATCAATGATGTAATCAGTGCAGGCACTCATCAATTACGTCATCAGTGCAGGCACTCATCAATGATGTCATCAGTGCAGGCACTCATCAATGTCGTCATCAGTGCAGGCACTCATCAATTATGTCATCAGTGCAGGTACTCATCAATTATGTCATCAGTGCAGGCACTCATCAATTATGTCATCAGTGCAGGCACTCATCAATTATGTCATCAGTGCAGGCACTCATCAATTATGTCATCAGTGCAGGCACTCATCAATGATGTCATCAGTGCAGGCATTCATCAATGATGTCACTAGGATTGCCATTCATCAGTGATATCATGAGTACAGGACTTCTTCAGTGATATCATTAGTGATGTCATCAGTGCAGGCATTCATCAATGATGTCATCAGTGCAGGCACTCATCAATGATGTCATCAGTGCAGGCACTCATCAATGATGTCATCAGTGCAGGCACTCATCAATGATGTCATCAGTGCAGGCACTCATCAATGATGTCATCAGTGCAGGCACTCATCAATTATGTCATCGGTGCAGGCACTCATCAATGATGTCATCGGTGCAGGCACTCATCAATGATGTCATCGGTGCAGGCACTCATCAATGATGTCATCAGTGCAGGCACTCATCAATGATGTCATCAGTGCAGGCATTCATCAATGATGTCACTAGGATTGCCATTCATCAGTGATATCATGAGTACAGGACTTCTTCAGTGATATCATTAGTGATGTCATCAGTGCAGGCACTCATCAATGATGTAATCAGTGCAGGCACTCATCAATTACGTCATCAGTGCAGGCACTCATCAATGATGTCATCAGTGCAGGCACTCATCAATGTCGTCATCAGTGCAGGCACTCATCAATTATGTCATCAGTGCAGGTACTCATCAATTATGTCATCAGTGCAGGCACTCATCAATTATGTCATCAGTGCAGGCACTCATCAATTATGTCATCAGTGCAGGCACTCATCAATTATGTCATCAGTGCAGGCACTCATCAATGATGTCATCAGTGCAGGCATTCATCAATGATGTCACTAGGATTGCCATTCATCAGTGATATCATGAGTACAGGACTTCTTCAGTGATATCATTAGTGATGTCATCAGTGCAGGCATTCATCAATGATGTCATCAGTGCAGGCACTCATCAATGATGTCATCAGTGCAGGCACTCATCAATGATGTCATCAGTGCAGGCACTCATCAATGATGTCATCAGTGCAGGCACTCATCAATGATGTCATCAGTGCAGGCACTCATCAATGATGTCATCAGTGCAGGCACTCATCAATGATGTCATCAGTGCAGGCACTCATCAATGATGTCACTAGGATTGCCATTCATCAGTGATATCATGAGTACAGGACTTCTTCAGTGATATCATTAGTGATGTCATCAGTGCAGGCACTCATCAATGATGTCATCAGTGCAGGCACTCATCAATGATGTCATCAGTGCAGGCACTCATCAATGATGTCATCAGTGCAGGCACTCATCAATGATGTCATCAGTGCAGGCACTCATCAATGATGTCACTAGGATTGCCATTCATCAGTGATATCATGAGTACAGGACTTCTTCAGTGATATCATTAGTGATGTCATCAGTGCAGGCATTCATCAATGATGTCATCAGTGCAGACATGAATCTAATATTGTATCTGCTTTCAGCTCACTAGCAGAACGTGGTTTGATTAAAAAAAAAAAAGTGTTATGTCTTCATATACATTTTTGCCAGGACAACAAAAGAGACGAGACCTTTAGAAGAGTTAGAATTTGTAGGGCACCAGAACCTCTACTAGAGCTGAACTTGCTATTTTTCTAGATCTCCCCTTTCCATCGATCCCGCGTGCCAGCCCAGTGCACAAGAGCCTCATAAAAACAGCCAATACCTGTGCTACCATGAACAAGCTAAGACATAAGGTTTTGGGGCTTTTTTTTTTGCAGATTCATTCATCGATCTCAGAACGACTTCCTCCATAGGATTGTATATTGATCTGAAGATCTCAGTCCTGATCCTTACGCTAGGGTTTAGGCGATCGGTTAAACTAGAGGTGAACTTGCTGCTTGGGTACGAACTCCTTGGGAATCTCTTAACAGTTTCTAGAACGGAGGACCGGAAATATAGAAAAAGATCGCATACGACTGAATAAATCCAAAACCCATGGAACCAACGTATCCTGAAATAAGTTCTAAACTTTAAGCTTCAAAAAGGTAAAATAAATGTAAAGTCTCATTACAAGTCTCCAGGACTAGCATATGTTGTGCAATTCTTCTCATTCCTTCACTTTTTCCAACTTATTAATAATAATAACATATTTATTGTGAGCTACTTTATTTCTTTGTGTTATTGACGTCATCAAGAAAAGGCCTGAAATGGTCTGTACAGCACAGAGAGGCAGACTACTGTACAGCGGGAAGAAAATGGCACGGACGCTTCAGTAAATGTAGTTACATCCTGAGCTGGAGACATTCCTCTATGGGGAGGCAGTGTTGGACTGGGCAGCCAAGGGCCCACCAGTAACCAACTCCAGGACCCCCCTTCTCAGCTACATGCAAATGTGACATTATCCTCAATCACAAATGTATATAACAATGAGTTGGGTAGATTGTTAGATGAATAAGATGCCGCCTCTGTCTGCACATAGTGATTCAAGTATATAGTGCTAAGTACTGTTCATGGCCCACTCCTTCACAGCGGCCCACCGGAGGATTCCCCTTGTCTCCTGTGGGCCAGTCCAAGCCTGCCAGGAGGTATTATTTATTTTTTCCACCTCTATGAATCCATTAATAAGGGGTTGTCTAGTAGTTGACAGTCCCTCAATGGAAAGATAGCATGAAGGGGTTCTCTCTAAATCAAAAGTTATCACCAAGTTGATGAGTGTGTAACTGTTTGGGCCTTACCCCCTCACCCTACCTACAGGCCAGATGTAAAATGTGCGATTTCTGGGGGGAAAAGGGATGGAGAGAAGGAAGCTGTGGATAGAT
Source organism: Ranitomeya imitator (assembly GCF_032444005.1). Taxonomy (NCBI): domain Eukaryota; kingdom Metazoa; phylum Chordata; class Amphibia; order Anura; family Dendrobatidae; genus Ranitomeya; species Ranitomeya imitator. The sequence goes on from NC_091291.1 coordinate 128,672,134, forward strand.
TGTTATGTGAGATAATACAGTGGCAATTTATGAAAACAAAATATAATATATATATATATATATATATATATATATATATATATATATATATATATATATATATATATATATATACATATATATATAACCAAAACTTTGGACACACCTTCACATTTAAAGATTTTTCTGTATTTTCATGACTATGAAAATTGTACATTCACACTGAAAATGAAACAACTGAAAATATGTGTTATATTCTAGGTTCTTCAAAGTAGCCACCTTTTGCTTTGATGACTGCTTTGCACACTCTTGGCATTCTCTTGATGAGCTTCAAGAGGTAGTCACCGGGAATTGTTTTCACTTCACAGGTGTGCCCTGTCAGGTTTAGTAAGTGGGATTTCTTGCCTTATAAATGGGGTTGGGACCATCAGTTGTGTTGAGCAGAAGTCTGGTGGATACACAGCGGATAGTCCTACTGAATAGACTGTTAGAATTTGTATTATGGCAAGAAAAAAGCAGCTAAGTAAAGAAAAGCGAGTGGCCATCATTACTTTAAGAAATGAAGGTCAGTCAGTCCGAAAAATTGGGGAAACTTTGAAAGTGTCCCCAAGTGCAGTTGCAAAAACCATCAAGCGCTACAAAAAACCTGGCTCACATGAGGACCGCCCCAGGAAAGGAAGACCAAGAGTCACCTCTGCTTCTGAGGATAAGTTTATTCGAGTCACCAGCCTCAGAAATCGCAGGTTAACAGCAGCTCAGATTAGAGACCAGGTCAATGCCACACAGAGTTCTAGCAGCAGACACATCTCTACAACAACTGTTAAGAGGAGACTTTGTGCAGCAGGCATTCATGGTAAAATAGCTACTAGGAAAGCACTGCTAAGGACAGGCAACAAGCAGAAGAGACTTGTTTGGGGTAAAGAACACAAGGAATGAACATTAGACCAGTGGAAATCTGTGCTTTGGTCTGATGAGGCCAAATTTGAGATCTTTGGTTCCAACCACCGTGTTTTTGTGCGACGCAGAAAAGGTGAACGGATGGACTCTACATGCCTGGTTTCCACCGTGAAGCATGGAGGAGGAGGTGTGATGGTGTGGGGGGGCTTTGCTGGTGACACTGTTGGGGATTTATTCAAAATTGAAGGCATACTGAACCAGCATGGCTACCACAGCATCTTGCAGCTATTCCATCCGGTTTGCGTTTAGTTGGACCATCATTTATTTTTCAACAGGACAATGACCCCAAACACACCTCCAGACTGTGTAAGGGCTATTTGACCAAGAAGGAGAGTGATGGGGTGTTACGCCAGATGACCTGGCCTCCACAGTCACCAGACCTGAACCCAATCGAGATGGTTTCACACTTCTTTGTTAAATATATAATTCCATATTTTCATAGTCATGACAATACAGAAAAAAAAAAATATATATATATATAATATATTAGACAACCCTGCTTAAAAGTAAAGTGTTTTAGAGGATTCCTTATTTTTTGGGAGGAGTAAATTATTTAGAAAGGCTAATCCAGCTCACTCCCTTCCACCTCGGGGGCTAAGCAGGGCTGCTGACATCACTTTTACAGATATTAATCAATGGGCTACATGCAGAAACCCTCATTCTTGTGAGCCGGTAGATATCTACAGATGTGACATCACCAGCCCTGCTCACTTCCACATCGGATTCCCCCTTTAAAGGGATTTTCTAGTGTCGGAAAACCCTTGCCCCGCAACTGCACTTTGAGTTTCCAAAAAATAAATAAATAATCCTCTCATTATTTATCCTCTTCGGGTCCGGACTGGAGTATTCGCCGCTGCTTCAAGTGTCTGTTATTGTCGGCAGCGCTGACGAAACGTCGAGAGAGCTGCAGCCAATCACTGGGCTCTGCCTGAGTTGATGGGAGAGAATCTGAGCTCCCCTATTGGCTGCAGCGCTGTTGATGTGATGCCAGTGACAATAAGAGGACAGGGAGCAGCGGCGGAGACTCAACGCTTGACCTGGGGAGGGTGAATAAAGCACAGTTGGAAATCTGCAGATGGGAAACCAGGGATTTCTGAAATTAGAAAACATCTTTAAAAATTGATGGCAGACCACATAAAACAGAGGAAAAATAGAGAAACAGCTATGTAAACATGGCAAGGACATCATAAAAAAAATAAATATATTTATATAATACAGGATGAAGATGGAGGTATTTTTCTGGTGTCAGATGAAGCTACACAATCCCTCACAACATAGGGTTAAAAAAAAAAAAAATAATACTTTTCATCAGGTAAGTGGCACCTGTCTCAATATTTCAACACAGAAGTGAGGCGTCTGCCAGCGGCAAGACTACAAAGCAACATTAAAGGCGCTGCGGCTCACTTTAATGCCCTCCTGTTTTTTGTGTCACCGTGCCCGGCTTACAGACCTTTCTTTCAGAAAGCAGCCAAGCGTGAACCAGAGCAGAGAAGGAAAATCCGGACCTCTGTCATACCTTAACGAGAGATGGTCAGATGGAATAAGTAGGGAGCGGAAGGCGAGTAGGATTAGGAAAAAGGGGATTCAGGTGCAGGGAGGAGATGACTCTTCAAACCGAAAAAAAAAAAGCAAACAAAAAAACTTTGCTTATTATTTCTAATCTGTGAGCCGCCTCAAGTTAATTTTCAGCTGGAAAACTTTCTGCAGGAAAAAAATAAATAAATCTGCCACGTGTGAACATAGCCGAATAGAGTATAAGCCGGACAACCGAATAGTCAACTAGCGACTGTTCTATGCTCCGAGAGAGTATATATTATATATATGTGTGTGTGTGTGTGTGTGATTTATGGGGATTCGACTCCAGGTGGGCACAAGGAAGAATACCCCTGGGAATACGGAGGTGGATGTGATGAGAATAAAATTGCATTGCAGCAGGCACCGTCACTTTCCATCTATCAATTTCCTCACATTGGGACGCTGTGCGGAGCGGCGGGTCTGCGCGCTATATATAGAGATGTTCGCTGGTACATTCTGTACTTGTCCCGTTCGGTAGGAGACAGGCGAGTGTTTGCTTTTCTGCACAATGAGATACAACCTTGTAAACAGCGTCCTGATTGAGATAATGGGCTTTTTCTTACGTCCGCGGTTTTCATCCGGTCGTCACATTAACACTGTGCAACTTACTAAAAATGGTAGTCCTACACGTTAACCAAGTATCTACCCAATTATTCCGGTGGAAAACTACTGAATTCACGCATGACTATGAGCTTTCATTCCGAGCGGAGGCCCAGGCTGCTGCTTTTTATATGGGATCGGCTTTAGGGGCTTCTCCAACGTCCGTGTTACATCACGGCGGGTGCCATATTGGCCTATTGACCATGCACAGCTATTATTTCATTAGTCAGGGTACGAAAATCACCATTAAAAAAAATCAACTTAAATCGACCAGGAAACCATCACCAAGTAGGATAACTGCTGTTGACTGATCTGAATACTCCTGTGTGCCTCCATCCAGTACGGTGTGTACATAAAGCTGTGACGGTGTACAGATAAATGTAATAAACTCTAAATAAAACTTTAAAGTCCACAAATATTTAGGAAAAGTCACTAAAGCCCTGAAGTACTGAACTGAGACGTAACAATAACCTGCATGTTGATGGTTTCTAGAGAACAGAAAATCACAAAAAAAATAAATAATAATAACTAGAAACCAATTAAGATACATTACACAAATGATTAACGTTTACATTTGCCGACTTTATAATGTTACTAAAAGGTGGAGCTTTACTTTAAATCAGAGTTCCCCTTAAAGAGCTACCTTGGTAAATGCATAGTAATAGTCATTTCCTATCATGTAAACTATCATATTCTAATTTACCTAAAAAAAATGACCCTTTCTGCAATTACTCACCTTCCAGCAGGTCTCCCCAGGCTCCGCTAATATAGACGAGTCTGCAATAACCGGGTCATCAGCAGATTCTCCATCATCATGAACTGATCTATGGCATCTGGTGATGGAGATTGTGATTTCTTTTCCCCACTCAATAAACACTGCATCTCAAAGCCTGTCCTGATAATTAGGATTCTGTTTAGCTCCTAGGAATGGGACGGCCACCGTTTTGCAGCCGGCCCCTGTTTAACTTGGCGTGCATCTGTTTTTGAGCTTTAGGGCTTTGCAAGCTCTGAAATATTAACGTCAGGTGACCGCTGGAAATGGCCGTGGTAAAGCCATTAGTTTTGGAGAAAAATACAAAAACAGATGCAAAATGTCACAGTGGGTTTGGTTTTCCATAGGGTTACATGGTACTGTAAACCGCATGGAAAACAGCTGCAGATCTGCAGCAAAATCCGCAACGTGTGCACAGAGCCTCAGAGTTAGAAAAACTGGAGACGCTGGGACCCAAAAGCCCGGCTTACCGACTCCGCAAGATGGTTTACAACGTTTTTACGCCATCTTTCTAACATACCAAATAAAAATCCCACCAAGGAAAACAAGTACAAGGAATTTGTACGTTTTCCCCGTGTCTGCGTGGGTTTCCTCCAAAGACATACTGATAGGGATTCTAGATTGTGAGCCCCGATGGGCACAGTATGTAAAGCGCTATGGAATATGATGGGCTATATATGCACAGTAGAGGATGGCCAAATATATATATACCAATAACCGGTTAAGTATCCCCAATACCTTGTCCAAAAAGCTTTTCGGCTTCACATCGCGGATACAGATGGAACCAGCCGCCTTTAGAACATGATTTTGCTAGCCCGCTCCCATAGCTGGCGCCCCTCACCTGCTTCCTCCACAAGCGGTTGCATAGGAGTCTTGCTTCCTTCTTCTTTTCAAACTCAGGAAAGAGGGCATCTGCTCTCGCTCGGCAGATAGTAACCATTTCCTACCCAAAAAACCCCCTCCAGATCTGGCAGAGCTTCCGGAGCGATGGCAGCTGTCCAGCAACTCAACTATTTCTGCTCCCAAAAAAAAAAACGAAACGTCACCGTGACACATTGCGAAACTTCATCGTGCGTTGCACGTCTACCACCGTATAGCCGTTGCATCTAGTAGTACTTACTAGGGTGGCGGTATACTTTTAGCAATAGGATCCTGGTTTTAAAGTGTTAAAAATAAATAACAGCTGATACTTGTGGGGTGGGAGGTAGAGACGACACTACAGCGTTCTAAAATAGGGGTTAAGATCTTGCCGTTTCGATCCACAAGGCGTTAACGGGGATTTGTGTCAAAGCCTTGATGTGTAATAACCTTTTCACCTCATCCGTACCTGGCATTCGTGTTGTCCTGCGCCGCAGAATGTCAATAATGTAGACGTTCAGTCATTTCTATTTTAGTGAGGTGACAGGCGTCACTCCAGAGAGGGGTCATGGGGTGCTCTGCGGGGGGTATGTCGCTTTCTATGAAACAAAGACCGAACGGTGCCAGAAAGATCAGAAAAATGAAAGATAGAAAGGAGCAGGGAATGGCGGAATAGAAGGAGTTACTACTATAGAGCTAAGATGTGCACGAGTGCTCCAGTCTCCCGGTTACTACAGAGTCCATATAATGCCCCAGTCTAGGCTACTTCACAATTCTGAACTTCTCAGATTTTTTACGGACTATAAGATGCACTTTTTAGCTAGAAAATGTTTTGCGAAAAATTGTGTGCGTCTTATAGTCCGGAGGCAGCTTCCTATGATCGAGGAGAACGATAACATAGCGTCCTTCCCAAGCACTGAGAGAACTAGAAAAAACACATCCTGCAAAGTTGTCTGCAGGATGCGTTTATTTCTCCATAGGCTTGTATTAGCCAGCGCATTGCCACACGTCGCAACCGTCGTGCGACGGTTGCGTCGGACCGTCGGCACCAAAAAACGTTGCTTGTAACGTTTTTTGGTGCGTCGTGTCCGCCATTTCCCACTGCGCATGCGTGGCCGGAACTCCGCCCCCTCCTCCCCGCAACACACAATGGGGCAGCGGATGCGTTGTAATAATGCATCCGCTGCCACCGTTGTGCAGCGTTGAGACAGGATGCCGACGTTGACGCTAGTGTGAAAGTAGCCTAAGCTGTGAGTTTTGATGGTATAACTGAGCTGAGTTTGTTGTAGCTGAGCTGTGTGTGTGTGTGCTGATCTAGCAGAGTTGTGTATGTGTGCATGTAGCAGAGCTATGTGTACAGCCGAGCTCTGTGTATGTAGCAAAGCTCTGTGTGTGTAGCTGAGATATGTGTTAATGCAGCTGAGTTGTGTATTGATCTAGCAGAGGTATGTGTGCGCATGTTGCAAAACTGTGTGTGAAGCAGAGCAATGCTTAGGTAGCAAAGCTCTGTGTATGTAGCAAAGCTCTGAGTGTAGCTGAGCTGTGTGCGTTAATGTAGCTGATCTGTAAGTGCTGATGTAGCAGAGTTGTGTGTGCACATGTAGTAGAACTGTGTGTGTGTGTATCAGAGGTGTGTATTTAGCAGAGCTGTACATATGTAGCAGAGCTGTGTGTTAATATAGCTGAGCTGTGGGTGCGCATGTAGCAGAGGTGGGTGTATGTAGCAGAGCTGTGCATATGTAGTAGAGCTATGTGTGTTAATGTAGCTGAGCTGTGTGTGCTGATCAAGTAGAGTTGTGTATCAGACCAGTGTGTGTAGCAGAGATGGGTGTATGTAGCAAAGCTGGGTGTACATGTACTGTACGGGAAGCAGTGTTGTGTATATGTGTGCGCTGCAGAGAGTGAACATAATGTAAGCTGTAAAGATTTGTAGGTATAAAATTACACATGTTGTAGAGAAACACTAGCAGGAGATCTATTACATCCCTATTTTACCCTGGGACAATAACATTTGTGATACTGACCCCTCTTCGTTTCCCCACCAGGGAAGTTCTACTTAGTTGATGTTTCTATTTTGTACTGTCAATAACTGGGGTGCGTCTTATAGTTTGAAAAATCCGGTGCTCAAAAACCAATAATAGGAATGATGAAAAAGAGACGCAGACCTCCAATCCAGCAGCCACATCGGCAGTCTCTAGCCGCTGGACCGGATCTATGTTAACCTCTTCATGTCTGCGGCATCCCCAGCGCCTCTTGATTAGTAGGCCTAGCCCCACATCAATGTTGCGAAGTGACACATGACGCCACTCCAGGCCTGCTAATCAGAAGAGGCACCATGCATATTGGCAGGTAGGAGTTAGTTCACAAGGCTCTGACCTGGCGGCAACAGACCACCAACATTGCCACTGGACAAGGGTCTTTGGAATCTTTTTACTCAACTCTAGCCAATAGTGATATGGCCAATATAGGTTTGTTTTTTTGCGCGGCAATCCACGTACATGGTTACCAAGCACAAAGAAAAGAGGGAAAACAAACGGGACTGTGTCACAGGAACTTAAAAATTTAATTGTTGATCATCTCACATGGTAAATTTTCACTAGCTTGGAAACAGGATCATTTACAGTGGCGAAACTACGGATACCCATGCAGATTAGACTGGATTTCAACCCAAAAAATAGCTCAAGTATTTATTTTATTTTTAGCAATATGCTTATTTTTTATTATATATCACAATCTATATAAAACATAGAAATCTACAGTGTTCACACTGGCCACTGGGGGTTTTTTTTAGACTCGAACTTCTTGTTGTTTCAGGAAACAACACATGTACATTAGACACAATGGTTGGACATAGATCCTATCTTTTTTATTGAAATGTCTAATGAGCGTGTGTAAAGGTAATTGCGAAAGGAGGGTAAGCTGTGACATTGCCTAGTGTGATTGGTGGATTCTTTGTTTTCCAGCTATGTGTAGAAGAGTTATCTGCCATTGTCATCCTGCCTCTGATGATAATGAGCGTGCTGAAAATAGTTCCTAAAAGGGCAGGAAGTATAAATATAAAAAAAAGCCAAAAAGTCTATATCAGGGGAGAGGAGCAGAGCAGTTGGGTCAGAAGTTAAAGATGGGAATGATAAATGCAGGGATACAACACTTCCTGTTTCTACATAGAGCAGAGAAAAGAGAATAATTAACTGGGTAGAAGGGCAAAAATGAGAAATTGTAAGTACACAGTCCTATATAATATGATGACTGCAATATATGAAGGTGATAAATACTTTGATGGGAGGAGTGCTTCTTTAAACAATAGGTCATTTTTCGATGATAGTTCCCCTTTAAACCCAAGTTGCAGCTCCTAACATCGCTCTAAACTAATCAAGCAGGGGCAGCAGGTGGCAAGCGGCTGCTTGTGCCGCCTACATGAAGATTCTCCCTTCCTAGAGCGCCTATCTTTTCTGCAGAGTGGCCTCCTAATGCTGCTGTTTGAGTTGCTTATAAAGGACGGCGGGGGTGTAGAAAACTGCAACAATTAAGAAAAAAATGACATCACCTATAGAACAGAAAATGTGAAAAAAATACAAAAACAATCAAGATATTGGACAGGGAGATTTTCGAGCAAGATTGAAAACTATCCTTTTTCTGCAAGAAATGAGCCGATGTCTCTTTCTCATTGCATCTGAAGCCTTTCAGATGTGCCCCCCTTACCCATGGCTACTCCAAAGATACGTTTCGTGATCAGCTAGAATGGGGGATGGGATGGATATTCTAACAAAACCAGCATTCAATCTATAGATCTAAAAGCAGATAAAAAAAAAGTATCATTAAAATAAAAAAATAAAAACTAACAAGGATAAATAGGTGACGGCACAGTACCATGTGCACAGCCTGCAACCTGACATAGGACTGACAGTCTGATAATAGGTAAATAAATCCCTTCATTATCGGCTGCTCCTGACAACCCCAAGTCATTCATCAGCATTATTCTATTCACTTCCTCAACGGCCAAAGAAAATTAAGACTTTCGGCACTTAGGCATGGACGCACATTTTTTTTTTTTATACTCCACACCCTTGAGTGAAGTTGTTAACAGATGACAGGTAAGATGTCGTCAGATGATCTGACTAGTATAGACAAGAACGGCAGAATAGCAGGTAAAGGGCCAGATGGGAGAACGACTAATTACACAGTACCTAGAATTTGGGGAATACAGATAACATTTTAATTTCCATGAAAAAGTGATTACATTTTTTTCCAAAATGTGGTTATAACCACATTGTATCCACGTGTCCAATCTATGGGGGCCTTCAAGAGCCTAGCCAAGAGAGTAAAAGTCACATCCTAAGATGGTACATGCAATGTCTTTATATCTTGTTCTTAACTTTCTGCACAGGGAACGATCATACTCTTGGGGTGCTCCACAGTGATTTAAGTAGAGAGCAGTTAGTTAAGCAACACAGGGTACTTAGGGTAGTAAGTCAAGAAGCACTGGGTATTTAGGGTACTTAGTCAATAAACACTGTATACTTAGGTCACTTAAGCACTGTGTACTTAGGGCACTTAGTCAGTAAGCAATAGGTATTTAGGATACTTCGTCAAAAAGCACTGGGTATTTAGGGTACTTAGTCAAGAAGCAGTGGGTATTTAGGGTGCTTAGTCAATAAGCACTGTGTACTTCGGTTACTTAGTCAAGAAGCTATAGGTATTTAGGATACTTATTCAAAAAGCACTGGGTATTTAGGGTACTTAGTCACGAAGCACTGGTATTTAGGGTACTTAGTCAATAAGCACTGGGTGCTTAGGTTACATAGTCAAGAAGCACTGTGTACTTAAGGGACTTAGTCAATAAGCAATAGGTATTTAGGATACTTCGTCAATAAACACTGGGTATTTAGGGTACTTAGTCAAGAAGCATTGGGTACTTAGGGTACTTAGTAACGAAGCACTGGCTATTTAGGGTACTTAGTAGTGATAAGCGAGTGTACTCGTTGCTCGGGTGACCTCCGAGTATTTGTTATTGCTCGGAGATATAGTTTTCATCACCTCAGTTGCATGATTTACGGCTTCCAGATACGCTGAATACATGTGGGAATTCCCTAACAAACAGGCATTCCTCACATGTATTCAGCATATCTGGAAGCCGTAAATCATGCAACTGAGGTGATGAAAACTATATCTCCGAGCAATAACAAATACTCGGTGGTCACCAGAGCACGCTCTGGAAAACCCGGGCAACGAGTGCACTCGCTCATCAATAGTACTTAGTTGAGAAAAACTACACAGAACTTATTAAATGGAAAACAAACACAAATTATAGAAATATAAAATAAAAATTAGTTATTTAAAATACCGCTTCTGCAGTGATAAGCATCACCACCTTTTGGACCACTAATTAGTGGCGCTGGAGTGCTGAAGTGTTTTAAATGGGTGAGTAATTACTTTTTATTATTTTTAATACATGAGATACCCTTAGATAATCACTTAGGAGGGTAATATGGCGCATCCACACACTTCCACATCAGGAGATGAGCTGGGCGGCAGACGTCACGTCTTCCAATATTCGCCAGGTATCGTGCAAATCTCCTAATCTAATGAATACGCACAAGTGGCTGGTATCACCCACCTGTCCAAGAAGAAAATGAATCTGATTGGGTCTGGTCTGCGAATAGGGCAGGTGTGCTATACCTACCACTTGCGAATGAAAGCCAGCAGATGTTGAAAGATGTGACACCGCCGGCCTTGCTCACCCCTCAATATGGAAAGATTATCCTCTGTGATAGAACTGTAGGGTAAAACCACAGAACATAACCTTACAACAAAATACCAAATCTTGGAGATGCCTTTTCACTATATTAAAGAGAATTTATTAAGAATTTGCCCCAAACACCGACGTTTCTTATGAACACGTGCTGCCCCCACCCCCCCAAGATGTGACCACCATCCCCCCCCCCCCCCCACGTCCTTTAATTGGTTTTGATATTCCCCCGTCTCCTTTATGTCATTCAAGAGGCAGCAAAGTGGCAGCTCAGACACTCAAAGCTTCAGTCCAGGGGGGGGATCATATTAATACAGGGTGGGGACCGGAATGAAGGATAGCAAAAGGTTAAAGAGAAGGGGCAGATGTGACTGTGGCTCTAGTAAAGGCCATCTGTTCCGTCTGGCAATGAGGAGGGAGATCGGATGACATGCTGGCATTAGCCCAGACCAAAAGGCTAGCCAGACGGTGTCCATGTTACCCTGATACTCTATGATAGTCAGCAGCAGACATGCCAGTACTCCTGTGACTACAACTCTCATTAGGACAAAACATATGGAATATAATTAAATCCTCAACATAGTAAAAAAAAAAAAAAAAAACACCTTTTGACTAGACATGGTTTACATTTTAACAGGAATCTGTCATCAGAAAATGACCTATGGTTGAAATTAATTTTTCTTATTTTACATTTATTTCTAAAAAAAAAAAAAAAAATTGGCCAAGTTTTTTTGTAACAAAAATTATTTTTATATTTTTTTAAAAAATGTGATTTTAGAACTTTGACACTAGCCAGAAGAGGTTTTAAGACCCATATTACCTGTCCTTTCAGAAAGAGTTTTCAGCAGGGTCATTATCATCAGAGGCAGGATCACAATGACAGGTAACACCTCTATACACAGTCGATAACAGGATTCACCAGTACCAATAGACGATAATAATAATCTTTATTTTTATATATACATATTCCGCAGCGCTTTACAGTTTGCACACATTATCATCGCTGTCCTCAATGGGGCTCACAATCTAAATTCCCTATCAGTATGTCTTTGGAATGTGGGAGGAAACCGGAGAACCCGGAGGAAACCCACGCAAACACGGAGAGAACATTCAAACTCTTTGCAGATGTTGTCCAGGGTGGGGTTTGAACCCAGGACTCCAGCGCTGCAAGGCTGCTGTGCTATCCACTGAGCCACCGTGCCACCCTGCTTCCTTTCTCCTCACAATCACTTCTGCACCCGCACATTAGCTGATTAATTTCAAAAGGTAGGGTCAGTCTGTTCACTGTGGCTAATGTACATGTATTTAACTGGAAAAAATGAACTGGAGTACAAGTTGGTATGCATGCAGATAGGAGCGTGTTCACACTGGCCATTAAACCGACAAAACCTAAGACAAAAACAAAATGGACATATATTGTGATAAAAAAAAGTGTAAAATCCATCCCACTAGTGTCAGGATGCCAAATCGGGATGGCCCTAACCTGTAATGGTTAGTATCATCCCAATTTGGGTACACTTGGATGCTGGTGGGACAGTTTTTATACCTTTTTTGATCAAAAACAATGTTTACTAAGCACCCTATGTTGTTTATATGCACTATTGTGTTTACTTATTTACTTACAGCATGGTATATGTTCATTTTGTTTCTGTCTCAGGTTTTTAAATGTACATGTATTGTTTCCTGAAATAACAGAAAGTTAAAAGTGTCTAAAAAAAAGCCCCAGTGGCCAGTGTGAAAATTGCAAGATTTATTATATTATATATATAAGCCTTGAGAAAGGCTCAGTGTGAGCCGAAACGTCGCACAGAGATGTGGGTCTGAATAAACTTCACAGTTTTTCACCTTTTCAAGAATTGGAGTGCTGCCTTCTTCTCTTTTTGGTATATTATTTGGGTGGATGAGTGGACCGTCTTACCCAGGAGGCTTGGCACCCACCGGTGAGCATAGATTGTGGCCCGATTCTAACGCATCGGGTATTCTAGAATATGCATATCCCCGTAGTATATGGACAATGATGATTCCAGAATTCGCGGCAGACTGTGCCCGTCGCTGATTGGTCGAGGCAACCTTTATGACATCGTCGCCATGGCAACCATTATGACATCATCGTCGCTGTGCCCGTTGCTGATTGGCGGCCTCGACCAATCAGAGACGTGGGATTTCTACGTCGATGCTGTGCCGGTCTCTGATTGGTCGAGGCCTGGCGGCCTCGACCAATCAAAGAGCTGGGATTTCCAGGACAGACAGACAGACGGAAAAACCCTTAGGCAATTATATATATATAGATTACACACACACACACTGCTCAAAAATATGAAGGGAACACTTAAACAGAACATAACTCCAAGTAAATCAAACTTCTGTGAAATCAAACTGTCCACTTGGGATGCAACACTGTTTGACAATCATTTTCACATGCTTTTGTGCAATTGGAATAGACAACAGATGGAAATTTTAGGCAATTATCAAGACACCCTCAATAAAGGAGTGGTTCTGCAGGTGGGGACCACAGACCACATCTCAGTACCAATGCTTTCTGGCTGATGTTTTGGTCACTTTTGAATGTTGGTTGTGCTTTCACAATCGTGGTAGCATGAGACGGACTCTACAACCCACACAAGTGGCTCAGGTAGTGCAGCTCATCCAGGATGGCACATCAATGCGAGCTGTGGCAAGGTTTGCTGTGTCTGTCAGCGTAGTGTCCAGAGGCTGGAGGCGCTATCAGAAGATGGGGAGGGGCCGTAGGAGGGCAACAACCCAGCAGCATGACCGCTACCTCAGCCTTTGTGCAAGGAGGAACCGGAGGAGCATTGCCAGCCGTGCAAAATGACCTCCAGCAGGCCACAAATGTGCATGTGTCTACACAAATGGTTAGAAACAGACTCCGTAAGGATGGTCTGAGTGCCCGATGTCCACAGATGGGGGTCAGTAATGGTGTGGGGTGGCATTTCTTTGGAGGGCCGTACAGCCCTCCATGTGCTCGCCAGAGGTAGCCTGACTGCCATTAGGTACCGAGATGAGATCCTCAGACCCCTTGTGAGACCATATGCTGGTGCGGTTGGCCCTGGGTTCCTCCTAATGCAGGACAATGCCAGACCTCATGTGGCTGGAGTGTGTCAGCAGTTCCTGGAAGATGAAGGCATTGAGGCTATGGACTGGTCCGCCCGTTCCCCAGACCTGAATCCGATTGAAGACATCTGGGACATCATGTTTTGCACCATCCACCAACGTCACGTTGCACCACAGACTGTCCAGGAGTTGGCGGATGCTTTAGTGCAGGTCTGGGAGCAGATCCCTCAGGAGACCATCGGCCGCCTAATCAGGTGCATGCCCAGGCGTTGTAGGGAGGTCATACTGGCACGTGGAGGCCACACACACTACTGAGCATCATTTCCTTGTCTTGAGGCATTTCCACTGAAGTTGGATCAGCCTGTAACTTCATTTTCCACTTTGATTTTGAGCATCATTCCAACTCCAGACCTCCAGGGATATTAGTTGTGATTTACCTTTATCATTTTTAGGTTTGATCGTTCTCAACACATTCCACTATGTAATGAATAAAGATTTACAACTGCAATATTTCATTCAGTGATATCTAGGATGTGGGATATTCGTGTTCCCTTTATTTTTTGAGCAATATACATATATACATATATATATCTCAAAAGTAATAACACCCCTCACATTTTTGTAAATATTGTAAATATTTTATTATATATAATCACGGGACAACACTGAAGATATGACACTTTCATACAATGTAAAATAGTCAGTGCACAGCTTGTATAACAGTGTAAATTTGGTGTGCCCGTTAAATAACTTAAACACACATCCATTAATATCTAAACCGCTGGCGGCAAAAGGGAGTACACCCCTAAGTGAAAATGGCCAAATTGTGTCCAAAGTGTTAATATTTTGCATGACCACCATTATTTTCCAGCACTGCCTTAACTCTCTTGTACATTGACTAGAGCTTTTCCGTTTGCCACTGGAATCCTCTTCCACACCTCCGTGATGACATAATGGAGCTGGTGGATGTTGGAGACCTTGTGCTCCTCCTTTTCCATTTGAGGATGCCCCACAAATGCTCAGTAGGGTTTTGGTCTGGATACATGCTTGGTCAGTCCAGCACCTTTACCTTCAGTTTCTTTAGCAAGGCAATGGTGGTCTTATATGTGTGCTTTGAGTCGTTATGTTGGAATACTGCCCTGCGGCCCAGTTTCTGAAGGGAGGGGACCATGCTCTGCTTCTGTATGTCACAGTACATGTTGGCATTCATGGTTCACTCAATGAACTGTAGCTCCCCACAGCCGGCAGCACTCATGCAGCCCCAAACCATGACACTCCCACCACCATGCTTGACTGTAGGCAGAACACACTTATCTTTGCACTCCTCACCTGGTTGTCTTCACACACGCTTGACACCATCTGAATCAAATAAGTTTATCTTGGTCTCATCAAACCATAGGATGAGGTTCCAGTAATCCCTGTCCTTAGTCTGTTTGTCTTCAGCAAACGGTTTGTGGGCTTTCTTGTGCATCATGTGAAGAGGCTTACTTCTGGGAAGACAGCTATGCACACCAATATGATACAGTGTGCGGCGTATGGTCTGAGCACTGACAGGCGGGGCCCCCCATCCCTGTAACCTCTGCAACAATGGTGGCAGCACTCCTACATCTATTGGGACAAGACAACTTCTGGATGTTACATGGAGCATGTGCACTCAGCTTCTTTGGTCGTCCATAGCGAGGCCAATTCTGAGTGGAACCTGTCTTGTTACACTGCTGTATGGTCTTGGCCACCGGGCTGCAGCTCAGTGTCAGGGTGTTTGTAATCTTCTTATAGCCTCGGCCATCTTTATGTGGAACAACAATTCTTTGCCATGATGAGCTTCCAGTGACCAGTATGAGAAAGTGTGAGAGCGAAAACACCATATTCTACACACCTGCTCCCCATCCATACCCGAGACCTTGTAACACTAATGAGTCACATAACACCAGGGAGGGAAAATGGCTAATTGGGCACAATTTCGCCATTTTCACTTAGGGTGTACTCACTTTTGCCGCCAGTGGTTTAGACATTACTGGCTGTGTGTTGAGTTATTTAGATAGCACACCAACTTTACGCTTTACACCGACTACTTTACATTGTCTCAAAGTGTCAGATCTTCAGTGTTGTCCCATGAAAAGATATAAAATAATTACAAAAATATCACTTTTGTGATATACGTTATGTAACAAAAGCCTGATTTAAACAAATTTCTGATCAAAGCTTCTCGTTAAATGCTATTCCCACATGTGACTTTCACATAAAGGACCTCACCGATTTTTCTAAATGATCCCCTAATACTTGTAGGATATTGCACACTTCATTTTCTGACGTTTCAGCGGCCGAGTCCCCTATAGATGTGACCCGCACAACGACTCGTATAATGGAAGAACAGCCTGGAGAGCGGCGAACGCTGCCGGGGACACATCCGTCATGTGTCAAGTGGTGTCCCAAGATGTGTACTATGCACTAGGCGCTATCTGGCATCTAGCGACCTCATTACTCTTACGGTGGTGACATCAGAACTTTCTCCGCGGAGATTCGTGTGGTTGTCACACCAAGAACTACGCCAGGATGAAGAACCAAGCACATATAGGCTTTCCAATGCCAGTCCGTCAGGAAATATCGAGTGGTTTTTTTTTGTGTGTGGTTCTCTCCGCTTGACTCTAGTTGCGGAAGCAAAAAAAAAAAAAAGCAAAGAATTTCCCAAAAACACGTCGATTTACGCTGGTGCTTCCAAAATGTGTGGTTTCTAGAATAAACCTGAGGTTTGGGGTGAACACGTTCCAGTGTATTCCGGTATATTGTGCCGGAGGTGACGGTGCTGAGTGAGTACAGGGACCTGCAGCACAAGGGAAGGAACTTTTAATACCTGGCTTGTTAGCATATCATCATTTCATTTACGGCATCCACCCAAGGAGCACAATTTATTTGGTAATCATCTCTATGTGTGGTCTTCCCCTCCACGTTGCTGCTGCCAAGCTTCAGCCCCAAAGGCAGCTACTACATTGCTTCACAAGCAGTTAAAATGTCCAAATGTAATAGATCGCCCATCCTACTTTGATGTTTAATGGGAAAGCGTTGCTCTTAAAGCGCACCTGCCGTCCCCAAACTGCGGCATTGTGGAAAGGAACTTGTCAGTTCCGTTGGCGTTAATTGATGTAATGAGGACACAAAGTTTTTAGTTTAGGTTTTTATTATTTAGGCAACTGACTAAATATTACACATACAAATGTATCTTATATTTCAACCGTATGTCCAGTAACGATAAACCAGATTACTAAGATTACTAAGGAAATCAAATCAGAAGATCTCAAGTCACCCAAACCCGTAAATCATTGTCGCTCCAACTGTTCAGGAACTACAACTCTCAGCACTCCCTGATTGACACAGTTGGGGTACCGCAGGTTGCTAATTCTTGATCTAATCTGAATGAGAGAGTCATGACTCTTCCCAAATAACGGATCTCCATGGAATGAACGATCAGGCATGTTGGATTTCAAGCCAATTGTACGAGTATGGCGTCTGTTTCTCCAACAGCAATCTAAGGGGGACTTCACGTCCGTGTTTGCAGTACGTGTGGCATCTGTTCTTCTCACGGATGACACATGTACCCGTTGTAACTTATGGTGGTCCTCACATGTCCGTGTGTTTTCCAGCAACACGGATGACAAAGGCCAATACAAGTCAATGGGGCCATGAAAAACACGTACAGCACATCCGTGTGCCGTCCATGTGCCGTACGTGAGAAGCTTTGTAATTTAATTCTTTCTTTATCCATACAGGAAAAACACTGATTGTCCACTAACGACACACGTATAGCACACTGATGGCACACGGATAGCACACAGATAGCATACTGATGGGACACTGATGGGACACTGATGACATACGGATAGCATACGGATAGCACACAGTGTCCCATCAGTGTCATCAGTATGCTATCTGTGTGCCATCCGTATGCTATTTGCATGTCATCAGTGTGCCATCCGTATGCCATCTGTGTACCACTAGTGTGTCATGTGTCCTCAGTTTGCCATCCGTGTGTGCCATCCGTATGCCATCAGTGTGACATCAGTATGTTATCTGTGTCATCTGTGTGTCGTTAGTGTCCCATCAGTGTCATCAGTATGCTATCTAACGACACACAGATGACACAGATAACATACTGATGTCACACTGATGGCATACGGATGGCACACACGGATGGCAGACTGAGGACACACTAGTGGTACACAGATGGCATACGGATGGCACACTGTTGACACAGATGGCACACTGACGACACAGATGGCACACTGACGACACGGATGGCACACAGATGGCACACTAATGACACACGGATGGCACACTAATGACACACGGATGGCACACTAATGACACACGGATGGCACACTAATGACACACGGATGGCACACTAATGACACACGGATGGCACACTAATGACACACGGATGGCACACTAATGACACACGGATGGCACACTAATGACACACGGATGGCACACTAATGACACACGGATGGCACACGGATGGCACACTAATGATACACGGATGGCACACTAATGACACACGGATGGCACACTAATGACACACGGATGGCACACTAATGACACACGGATGGCACACTAATGACACACGGATGGCACACAGATGGCACACATGACACACGGATGGCACACTAATGATACACGGATGGCACACTAATGACACACGGATGGCACACTAATGACACACGGATGGCACACTAATGACACACGGATGGCACACTAATGACACACGGATGGCACACTAATGACACACAGATGGCACACTAATGACACACGGATGGCTTACAGATGACACACGGATGGCACACTAATGACACACGGATGGCACACTAATGACACACGGATGGCACACTAATGACACACGGATGGCACACTAATGACACACGGATGGCACACTAATGACACGGATGGCACACTAATGGCACACGGATGGCACACTGACACACGGATGGCACAGATGGCACACAGATGGCACACTAATGGCACACAGATGGCACACAGATGGCATACTAATGACACACGGATGGCACACTAATGACACACGGATGGCACACTAATGGCACACAGATGGCACACTAATGGCACACAGATGGCACACTAATGGCACACAGATGGCACACTAATGACACAGATGGCACACTAATGACACACGGATGGCTTACAGATGACACACGGATGGCACACTAATGACACACGGATGGCACACTAATGACACACGGATGGCACACTAATGACACACGGATGGCACACTAATGACACACGGATGGCACACTAATGACACGGATGGCACACTAATGGCACACGGATGGCACACTGACACACGGATGGCACAGATGGCACACAGATGGCACACTAATGGCACACAGATGGCACACAGATGGCATACTAATGACACACGGATGGCACACTAATGACACACGGATGGCACACAGATGGCACACTAATGACACACGGATGGCACACTAATGACACACGGATGGCACACTAATGGCACACAGATGGCACACTAATGGCACACAGATGGCACACTAATGGCACACTGATGGCACACTAATGGCACACTAATGACACACAGATGGCACACTAATGACACACAGATGGCACACTAATGACACAGATGGCACACTAATGACACAGATGGCACACTAATGACACACGGATGGCTTACAGATGACACACAGATGGCACACTAATGACACACGGATGGCTTACAGATGACACACGGATGGCACACTAATGACACACGGATGGCACACTAATGACACACGGATGGCACACTAATGACACGGATGGCACACTAATGGCACACGGATGGCACACTGACACACGGATGGCACAGATGGCACACTAATGGAACACAGATGGCACACAGATGGCATACTAATGACACACTAATGGCACACAGATGGCACACTAATGGCACACAGATGGCACACTAATGACACACGGATGGCACACTAATGACACACGGATGGCACACAGATGGCACACTAATGGCACATTAATGGCACACAGATGGCACACAGATGGCACACTAATGACACACGGATGGCACACTAATGACACACGGATGGCACACTAATGACACACGGATGGCACACAGATGGCACACTAATGGAACACTAATGGCACACGGATGGCACACAGATGGCACACTAATGGCACACAGATGGCATACTAATGGCACACGAATGGCACACAGATGGCATGCTAATGACACACAGATGGCATACTAATGGCACACGGATGGCATACTAATGGCACACGGATGGCATACTAATGGCACACAGATGGCACACAGATGGCATGCTAATGACACACGGATGGCACACAGATGGCACACAGATGGCATACTAATGACACACGGATGGCACACTGATGGCACACAGATAGCATACTGATGGCATACGGATGCCATCCTTGTGGTGATGTGGGTGTTTTTTATGGAGGGCCCATTTACTTTACTATTAACTGAAGGAGGATTTTGGGGAAAAATAGTGCTTTTTTTTGTTTTTTTAATCTGTAACGACAAACAGATTCAACTCGGAAGGTAAAAATGGACACAGATTAAAAAAGGACCCAAATAGGATGCATCACATTGATAAAAAAATAGACGTCAGTTTTTCACGTATGATCGTATTTTTCACGGATAAAACTAATTATCCATTATAGTCTATGGAGCTGTTCATGGAATAAGGAGAACTGATTTCACAGATTTTCCCTGCAAAAAAAAACAAAAAAAAAAACAAACCTCTCAGCCAGCCATTGTGCAGGAAACTACAACACTGGGGCAGGAGACGGGGGAAACAGAAGAGATTCAGAAAAAAGTGAATACAAGTTCTACGTATCACCTGGATATCTGTTCTATGAAGCCCAATTTCAGGGGATTATTTCCCCTCAGTCACAGCCGGCGTAGCCTTCTCTGCCTCCCACTTTGCAGGGGCAGGGCAGTCTGAGATAACCAGCGCCTATACTAATAGCAAGATTTAATAAAAGGAGATTTGGCTGCGATGCAATTAAATTACATTCCAGTCTCTCGAGGTGAAATCTCATGCAAATTTCAAATCATAACATTGAACTCAATTAAATTCTTTTCTATTTAGTTTCGAGTGACTTTGATGTGATTTAATTACAAGGTTTTCACAACTGGGCCAAGTCATCGTTTAGCAGATCTAACTTGAGACCGAGCACGGACTGGTGACACAAGTTGGTAAAAAAAAAAGTGTTAAAAAAAAAAAAGGTTCCTATAATATTTTAATGACGATGAATTAATGTAATCAGAGAGAAGACGGGATATTAAAGGAAATTAGAAAAGCATGGCTGATGTCTTCCAATAGTGGCGCCACCAGCTGTTATGTCCGGTATTGCAGCCTTGGTCTACTGAAGTAAATGGGACTGATCCGCAATACCATTAACTACCAGTAGACAAGAGTGGCACTGTTTGTTTGCCTTGTGATGTTTTTTGTAACCCAGTTCAAACCCTTTAATGAGACTTGATCCAATCAAAGCGAAAGGGAATATGTGAGAAGGTTTTTGCTATGTAATCTGAAAGCAGCATGATGTAGGCGCAATGTCCCCGATTCCAATGATGTGTCACTTACGAGGCTGTATTTTGATGTTTAAATAAAATCAGCATTTTATCAGCAGGAGATTATCACTACAGGACTATATGGCTTGCGTCTCCTAGTCAAACCACATCCCCACTACTGATTGGCTGCTTTCTGAGAAAGCAGCCAATCAATGATGTGGGCGGGGTTATACTGAACTGTGCATTCCCAGCTCTGCTAGATCTGCAGCAGAGAAAAGTGTGATTCTATCACAACTGCTGCACTCACTAAACTAAGTGATACATCACCGGAATCAGAGTCTCCGTCCCTACATCATGCTGCTGTCAGAATACAAAACAAAACCCTGCTGGCGGATTTCCTTTAATGTTTAAACAATCTGAAGGTGTAGTCCTCCTCTGGGAACATTTATTTGTTATTACTTAAATACATGTACTTGGGGTAAAAATTCCCGTTTAATTAAATATTTGCATTGTTTGGCTTTCATAGACTCAACTTTACTGTGGTCTGTGGTCATAACTGAGCTGAGAGGAGGTGAGAAAAAACAAGGATAAGAGTTATAAACTCTCTCACTGACGGGATTCTCGGTTTACTGCTTCTGCGGCCAACAGTACACGGTACATCACAGAGGCTATAGAAGTCAAATGATGCAAAAAACTTTATGAGACCGAATTGCAAAAATGATTTTTGGCCCCCATTACATATATTAACGTAAAATAAAAAAAATTGTCCCCAAAAGTGGACAACCCCTTTAAAATGTGAGTTGCAGATAATACCCTCTAAGGCTACGTTCACATTGGCGTTCTGCCAGGCTGCGTTGGGCGCAGCCGTGGCGACGCATGCGCCATGTGCCCCTATATTTAACATGGGGGCGCATGGACATGCGTTTGCATGCGCTTTGCGATGCATGCGTCTTTTTTGCCGCAAGCGTTAGGGCGCAGAGGACGCAGCAAGATGCTTTTTTTTTCCGTCCAAAATCCGACAAAAAAAGGACGCATGCGTCGCAAAACTATGCGTTTTGCATGCGTTCTTGTTTGCGTTGTGCGTTGCGTCGCCGACGCAGCCCCGCACAAAGCAAATGTGAACGTAGCCTAACCTATTAGTATAAAGTGGCGACTTCACCAATAAGGCCACCTGTGTTTACCGGACCCCTAAACGTGTTCTTTCACCCGACCACTCACTTTAGGAAAATCGGTGCAGTGGATGGACACAATCTAGAAGCCTGATATGTATTAAGGTCTCCCGTTTAATTTTAGATTCAGATTCGGCTTTTCCTTTTTACTGGCCGATGTTTTACGACGCCGACCCCCGCGTCACACCGTCATACATCCTATGACTCTCAGGTGTGTGTCAGTGTCCATTGACATCTCCCTGTGTTTAGTGTGAATCATCCGGCTGGCGCCAGGAAGGATCGCTCCACTATCATTATTCAATAAATCTCAAGGGTCACTGCTACCGCACTGAAGGCGAGCAGACAGTCCCGGATGACGTCACCAGATTCGTGGACGGAGGAGAGCAGGCCCGGCTCAATAATGCCATTAAATCCTCGACTAAGCAAGCAAGTCGAATACGGGCAGGTAGACTGAAGGCTTGTGACACAGTTTTGTCATAGTCTCCATGTCGTTTCAGAGTCTTAGATTTAGATCTGGTGCATGTGGTGCATAGTGAATGATTTCTTCCAGCAACAGCGCCACCACCTGTTCACAGTTTATGTCTGGTATTGCAGCACGGCTCCATCAATATAAATAGGGCTCTGCTGCTGCAATACCTGTAACAAGTTGTAGACATGAGCGGCGCTCTTTTAAGTCATCACTCACTTTTTGTTTAACCCAGTTCAACCCCTTCAATAACACTGATCCAAACAAAGCAAATGTTCATGAAAATGTGGGTGGCAGGTCATTCCTGTTTACCTATCAGTTCTAAAATTGCTAACTGGTCTAATATGGTTCCCTGTGATTTACCATACCACCCAAACGCTTTATTGCATCCGACCACCCAATTTAGGAACATTGGTGCAGGTTACAGAAAATGTCACATTGCAAAACTTCGGTCCATGCAACATTGAAAAGTTGTAAATACATGAAACAGGGGTGGACATATCAATGATGCAACCAGTGCGTTTGCACAGGGACCCCAAGAAGTAAGGGGGCCCATTTCTACTTCCAAGGCAAGTGGAATGTTGCATTACGATGAGCTCTTGGGCTGCAAAGCGCCCAAATACTGCTGCACGGAGCCCTTTTTTGTCTGTGTTCGCAAGTGTCATGAACGATCATGCTTGGGAAGGTCGGGAGAGACAGCCGTCACCCAACTGAACCAATGTATATAGGGGCCTTAAGACTGTGCGAAGGGCAAACTTTTGGCAGCATGGAGGCTGAATGGTCAGCATTGGTGACTTGCAGAGCTAGGTCCCTGATTTGCAATGGCGATATCTGGGCTCATCAGCTTTTTCTCACATGCCCAAAATATGTGATTTGTACAGGTTTTAAGTCAAATAGCTTTATCATATGAACTTCAAGATTGGGACATTATGCCGTGAGCCCCAACGGGCACCAGGACTGCTATGAATGATTACTGTATATCACCGAGGAATAAAATGGTTCTATACGAGCACCGACAAATGAACTTTATTTCAGACATGGAGAAAAGCAATTTATCAAGGTTTCACTAAATCATGGCAAACCCTGCAACCGGAGAAAGATTAATAGCAAAGAGCCTAATCGTCTGTGGCAGGGTTATAATATGGGAATAGGGGCGAGACTTGTATCTGCGGAGCAGACACGTTCTCCCACCCTCAGACTTCACAAGATTAGGAGAGCAGGGCTGCCCTGTCTCCTGCTGGGACGGGATCAGTGAATGCAGCAGGTGCTGTCCGAAAGGCACAAACTGATCCTGTTTCCGTGAAAATGTTGCCAGCTTGAGAGAGGAATCAGCCAAAATGAGCCCACACATGACGGCTGTTCAAAGCCTCTACCCCAGGGGCACTGGAAGCTTGTTAAACGCCGCGTCTCGTTAGGACATGTACCTTCTTTTCATGATACTAATGTGCAGATCCTCTTCCAGCTTTAGAGTCTGGATTTCTCCATTGCCTTTGGGACTCTCTTCCCCTGGGGAGAACACAGAACAGGGTTCCTTTTTCGGTATTCTGCTAGGTGGAAGTGGGATAGTTCTTTTCTCAGCTAGTCGTCCCCGATTCTGTGCAAGGAGGAGAAAAGACAAACGCTGAAGTATTCTGACGAGCAAGTTTTCATCATCAGATCTTTTACATGTTTAATACATGATCTTAAAGTCAAGCAGAACATAGAAGAATACAAAGAATGTTTTACAAAAACTACTGAAAAATAATTCAAGAGTGTCTTTTTCATTTATACACTTTCAGACAATCTGTAAATTACTTTATGCCAAATTATGTTGCTTTGACCCTTGGAAAAAATGCTAAAAAGTGACGATCACTAAGTGCCTCCCTTCTGTCTCTCTGTCCCCTGCCTGTTGTCGAGTACAATCTGTCTCTGGCAGCAGAGAAGCCATGACAGATTACAGGAAGCTCGGATTGGTCTTTTACTTTCTGCTCTCCTGACTGTGAAACTGCATAAATTCATAGCAGAGCGACAGGCTTTCCGTTCATGACAGGCAAGGTCAATGCATACTGGAAAGTGAGTGAAAAGGAAGTTCTGGTAACTATAGTGCTGTAAGAATGATGATAACTATAACCATAAAGTGAATGGTAGATTACAGAGAAGAATAATCGGGACAGTTCTAGGACATGTGCACCAAAACCAGAATATTTGTTGTTGGGTATGGCAGCAGCATCAACACTTTATTTTCTACAGGTTTTGTATAAAAGCACAGATACTCTTCAAGTTGAGAAAAATAAGGATAATATTGGCATACACTATGCCCAGGGACTGGTTGCAGGCAGTATTTGTCTGCATGGACTGAAGATATGTATCAGTATTGCAAGCAGACATCAGGTACCACTGCTGCAGGCATTTCTGTATCATGCAGTGTATATTAGGGCATAGGATTCCACATCTTTAAAGATATGGAGGGCATGTACCACAGCAAATAATACATTAAAGAGTGGGTGTCTTAGAGGGGGTCTGTCTGCATAAAATGAGCAAACAAAAAAGGCGCTTGGTGCACCCTTGGTGAACTGTGGTGAACTCACTGAGCTGAACTGTGGTGACCTCAGTGACTTTTTCTCATGGTGCTGAGGTCACCGCAGTTCAGCCCGGCTGGGAATGCACTTCAGTGACCGGAGGAAAGCTCGATATCATCACCGTTGGTCACTGATGCTGCGCTCGCAGCAGCTCATTCAACAGTAGATCCCAGCCTGGACGGTCGCATCTTGGAAACTTCCAGGTTGAAAACTATCCACAGTCATCGATTACAGCGTGGGACAGAACGACTGACAGGTGAGGGATATTGTTTTTTTTTTACTTTTGTTTTATTACAGGAGACGAAGGATTCAATGGAATGGGCATTAGGTGAGTATAACAGTTTGTTATTTTTAAATAAAAATGGCAAAGTGTGTTTTGTTTTGAATTCACATAAAAATTGTTGATACTTGCTGCGTCTTTATTTGCCATATAGCTATAGAATTAGCAATGGATAGGTGTCTTATATAGACACCTCTCCATTACTAATCCGTGGGCTTGATGTCACCAGACAATACAAAGGTGACATCAACCTCACAAATATTAATTCCACTTGCCACCGCTACAGGGCCAGTGGGAAGACCCAGGCAAAGCGTTAGAATTGGCACATCTTTGTCTTTTCTGGGTGTCTGCGGGCTACTATTTTTAAGCTGGGGGGGATGGGGCAATATCCGCGGCCGTTACCAGCCTGAAAATACCAACCCCCAGCTGTTTGCTTTAGCATGGCTGGTTGTCAAAAATGGGGAGGACCCCATGCCTTTTTAAGGGGGGACCCATCTATTCATCATAACAAGCCTTGCTGAAGCTGACAGCTGAGAGTTGCAGCCTGCAGTTGTCAGTTTTGCCTGGCTGGTTATCAAAAATACAGAGGACCCCAAGTCATTTTTTTTATTTATTTATGGCGCAGGCGGCGGCTGATGAATACTCCCATCAGCCGCCGCCTGCTCTCACTGTTATAAGCGGTAGCAGGTATAGGCTGATGGGAGTAATAGTCCAATCAGCTGCCGCCTGCTGTCACTGTTATCAGTTGAATATAACTCATCATTCTCTCCTGCTCACGGTGATCACCAGCAGAGCAGGGGAGAATGATGAGAGTGGTCTTCAGCACCTGGCGCCAGGAAATAGCGCTAACTGTATCGCTGTTTCCCAGGTGCCGGGACGTGTGGTACTGATTTAGCACTTGGTTGCCACACGAGCTCCACAAGTATTACACACATGGACACACAGACACAGATATCTCCGGTACTGGGTTTTACGGTTCCGGAAATATCAGGACGTGAGAAACTGGCCTTACAGTACCAGCAAAAACTATGAGATTTCCGAAACTTCATGCACACACATTGTATTTTTTTTTTTATTCCTGACTGATTTGGAAAACTGCTGCGCTTTTGCAAACTGCAACATGTCACTTCTTTCAGCAATTTTTTACCCATAAGAAGCAATGGGTAAGTGCAAAAACGCAGCAAAATTTTTTTTTTCTTTGGGGGGGGTAGGGGATATGGGGGGGCACTAAACTTTATCAGCATGCACAAGAGACCATTAAAACGCTGCTAAACAAACACAGCAAAAAATGCAGCAAAAACACAGTAAAACCTGCTTTTCTGAAGCTGCTTCTTTACTGCCAAGTGTGCAGCTTTTACCAGCGGCGGAAAAAAAACGCAACATGTGAACATAGCCTAAGTCTGTGGTGCTCATCGTGAGTTATTGATGCTGCATACTTTGGAAAAAATGCCCTTAACCTATTTTACTTAATGGGTGCCGATAATCTGCAACATCAAAAACTTCCCAAAATCTCATAGAGTTCTCAAGATGGAGCATCACTTCAGCTGATCGAGGGACAAGCGATACCGTATTTATTTTATTATTATTTTTTTTTTATTATTATTTTATTTTAAATACGCAGCGTAAGAAAAATCACCATAAACTCATTGTGGGAATATAGCCTAGTGGATACAAAACTATAAGAAAATCACTTTGTGAGAGCAGTGAACACAACCATCCAGAGATATGCACTTTTTTTCCCCTATTGACACCGACCTTCACTGCATAATGCAAATTGGCATGTTATAAGCTAATGGTAGCCAGAAAATAATTTAAAAAAAACCCTGTACATCCTGCCAGACAGAGAAAAAAAAAAGAAAAAGTCTACTCAGAGAGGACACAGGAAAGGATTCATTGTGATTGAATGTGCGTCAGAGAGAAAAGATAGCGACTGCATCATAAAAACTCTTTATGGCCATTAAGGTGCGGAGGGGCAGTTAGAAGTCGTCAGGGAACATCCAGGGACTCGTGATTAATAACAAGAAAGGATATGCAGGCATTTAACTGCGACACTGGGAGAGAAGGTGACTATCTGCAGGAGGAGGACAGGCACCATTTCCCAGCTGTCACAGCTCCTGTCTGACCTTTCACCCTCCCCCTAAGACTTCCGAGGATGTCATAGTCTTCCTCAAAGTCTTTTAATGAGCATTTACATAAAAGAAAAATCTACACAGACAGAAAAGGCAAAAACCACACCGACAAGCTTCGCCGTACTACAAAAGCAAAATTATGTATCACCTGATTATTATTTAGAGCCAAAAATATTTAACTTTACAGAGCACTTTGAAAAATGTAGTTTTATTGGCCACCTTGAGGGGGCGCTGCATGACACGGAGATTCCCGCTATGGCGTCCATTGTGCCATGCACTAACCCTCCTTCAGGCTGTCCTCTAGGCAGTGGATAAAGTTGACCACACACCTCTGGTGCCTGTCAATTCGCCTGGCTGACCGACTATTACTAATGACCCCCCATCACATACGTGGATACACGGACTGGGTGGAGCAAGCATGGGGTTCCTAATAATATTTGATGTTTCCATACTCTTTCGTTACAAAGGATTTGAAATGTTGTGAATCCAATACAGGTCCTTCTCAAAAAATTAGCATATAGTGTTAAATTTCATTATTTACCATAATGTAATGATTACAATTAAACTTTCATATATTATAGATTCATTATCCACCAACTGAAATTTGTCAGGTCTTTTATTGTTTTAATACTGATGATTTTGGCATACAACTCCTGATAACCCAAAAAACCTGTCTCAATAAATTAGCATATCAAGAAAAGGTTCTCTAAACGACCTATTACCCTAATCTTCTGAATCAACTAATTAACTCTAAACACATGCAAAAGATACCTGAGGCTTTTATAAACTCCCTGCCTGGTTCATTACTCAAAACCCCCATCATGGGTAAGACTAGCGACCTGACAGATGTCAAGAAGGCCATCATTGACACCCTCAAGCAAGAGGGTAAGACCCAGAAAGAAATTTCTCAACAAATAGGCTGTTCCCAGAGTGCTGTATCAAGGCACCTCAATGGTAAGTCTGTTGGAAGGAAACAATGTGGCAGAAAACGCTGTACAACGAGAAGAGGAGACCGGACCCTGAGGAAGATTGTGGAGAAGGACCGATTCCAGACCTTGGGGAACCTGAGGAAGCAGTGGACTGAGTCTGGTGTGGAAACATCCAGAGCCACCGTGCACAGGCGTGTGCAGGAAATGGGCTACAGGTGCCGCATTCCCCAGGTAAAGCCACTTTTGAACCATAAACAGCGGCAGAGGCGCCTGACCTGGGCTACAGAGAAGCAGCACTGGACTGTTGCTAAGTGGTCACAAGTACTTTTTTCTGATGAAAGCAAATTTTGCATGTCATTCGGAAATCAAGGTGCCAGAGTCTGGAGGAAGACTGGGGAGAAGGAAATGCCAAAATGCCTGAAGTCCAGTGTCAAGTACCCACAGTCAGTGATGGTGTGGGGTGCCATGTCAGCTGCTGGTGTTGGTCCACTGTGTTTCATCAAGGGCAGGGTCAATGCAGCTAGCTATCAGGAGATTTTGGAGCACTTCATGCTTCCATCGGCTGAAATGCTTTATGGAGATGAAGATTTCATTTTTCAGCACGACCTAGCACCTGCTCACAGTGCCAAAACCACTGGTAAATGGTTTACTGACCATGGTATTACTGTGCTCAATTGGCCTGCCAACTCTCCTGACCTGAACCCCATAGAGAATCTGTGGGATATTGTGAAGAGAAAGTTGAGAGATGCAAGACCCAACACTCTGGATGAGCTTAAGGCCGCTATTGAAGCATCCTGGGCCTCCATAACATCTCAGCAGTGTCACAGGCTGATTGCCTCCATGCCACGCCGCATTGAAGCAGTCATTTCTGCCAAAGGATTCCCGACCAAGTATTGAGTGCATAACTGAACATTATTATTTGATGGTATTTTTGTTTGTTATTAAAAAACACTTTTATTTGATTGGATGGGTGAAATATGCTAATTTATTGAGACAGGTTTTTTGGGTTATCAGGAGTTGTATGCCAAAATCATCAGTATTAAAACAATAAAAGACCTGACAAATTTCAGTTGGTGGATAATGAATCTATAATATATGAAAGTTTAATTGTAATCATTACATTATGGTAAATAATGAAATTTAACACTATATGCTAATTTTTTGAGAAGGACCTGTATGTTTGATCCTTCTTTTGCCCAGCATCTGCCAACAAGGAAACACATTGAATGGTAAAGATCAGTTCTGCCCAAATCAGAGCGTTCAGCCAACATATGTCCGATGTGTATGGCCACCTTAAAGGGATTCTCCTGGATTTAATAAAAAAAAAAAAAAACTTGGTTGGAAATTAGTTAACGTAACAAAGTTGAGTAAAAAGTTTCGGAGGATCAGGAGTGAGACCGGAGTAGTGCAAAATTCCTTTGCCAGCACTTAAACGCCAGCATCCTTCTCATTTCTGGACCCCCGCAAGATCACTAGGCCTAAGAAGTGACAGGGGGGATGGTTATTAATCAGAAAATGCTCCC
Organism: Ranitomeya imitator; assembly: GCF_032444005.1. Classification (NCBI taxonomy): domain Eukaryota; kingdom Metazoa; phylum Chordata; class Amphibia; order Anura; family Dendrobatidae; genus Ranitomeya; species Ranitomeya imitator. Next base: position 128,702,305 of record NC_091291.1, read on the forward strand.
AGGATGTCGTCATTCCAGTGGCAGCCAAGAAAGTTCGCAGGACACTTGGCTCCAAGGTGGATACAAGAATAGGTTCCCGGGAATCTATAACCATTAATTACCTATTCAATTCCCTGGTTCTGCAGCCATGACTTCACTTCCAAAAATGTACATGACCATTACTGACCCCAGTGGTGACATTTGCATGACCGGAACGTGGCCAACGAGGCCAGTGATTGGCTGCACCGGTCATGAAAATGATGGACCAGTGAGTGGCCATTAATGGCGCTGGCAACGTTGGCAGGTTGTCTGCAGGAAAGGATCCATCCACACAAGCTCTCTGCTATGTTGGGTGACAATTTTGGTGTCCCATCAGAGAAATCAAGTTTGGATTTTGTTTCCCCGAAAGATAAATGGCGCTGCTGGCAACCGGTTATTCCCTACTGAAATAACATTCCAGTTCAGGGAGTCGGAGAAGACAGCTTTCTGCCCAAAACGATCCTTCTGCAGCTGCTATCTTCTGCGTGTGGCCGCTTTATCTCTTCCTCGCAGTGTCAGCCTTCACAAATAACCTCTGGATAAAAATTGCTGAAAACGGAGGGATCCGACACTTTACAAATGCCTTCCGATCTGAAGGCTGCGCGCTCGCTCGTATAATCAGCGGGCAGATGTCATTTTAATGCATCTCTCAATCATCCGGCGCACACGTATCATTATCACGTCTGATCAGCACTCATTTTTAGTGATGGTGAATCGATCCTCCTGATTTGCCGATTTAGCAGTCGATAGAATACAATGGGCGAATTGATTTGTGAAATGTCCACATCAATTAGGAAAGAAGGAGACAAGAGGTTGGCGAAGCATTTTGATCCACACGCATTTATAGATTGCAGATAGGTAGTAAAGCGACTGGCCAATTTTCTACTTGTGAAGTCCCAGCAATTGCCAGGATATTCCATACATTTTCTAACACAGATAATCTAGAATTAATTAAATCCAATCCATAGCCAATAAAACGACTTTGATGGATTGGGTCCAAAATTTGAGCAGAGCACGTCATTCTTGTCTCAAATTCTTCATGGCTTTTGTACCATTTTTCCGCCAGTATTAAAAATCATTTTGAGTTTGAGCAACAGAGGTTTTCATTATTCAGATATTTCGTCATTTGGAGCTTTTTGAAATGTTAATTTGTTGCAATGCAAAATCAAAAATTTTGATATCTTGTGCAACAGTTTAAAGTTTATTAAAAGAATTGTGCAAGATTTTACCTTAAAAAGGCCAGGAAAACAGAAACGTCGTATTTTAACTTGCACCAAATTCATCAAATATTGTGCTCCATTTTGATGAATCTGGAGAACCAGCGAAATCAGAAAGATAAGACAAGGCAGAAAAATGCAATTCAAGCTTCGCTCACATTAGAGTATAAATCGGATGAGTGCAATGCGAGAAAAAAAAAACCGCATTGCACGCTGCCCTCCGTGAGACCCGGCGACTCTGATGAGCGGTATAGTTAATGACATCACTGCTCTTCTGAGCCGCCGGGTCTCGCGGAGCTCAGCATGAACAGAGAGTGGCTGTTGGTAATAGCCTATGGAAACTCAGAACAGGTCTCCATAAACTTTTATTGATGGAATCAGGGAACATCCGTGGGAAGTGCTTAACTATGTCAGACCTAAGTGGGACCCTTATTTTCTAATTAGTGAACGAGGGACAGTGTCTGCTTTTTGTTTCTCTCTTTTTATGTTTTTAAGGTTTCCATTTGTGGACTACATTGGATTCCCTGGACTACGTTGGATCCCCTGGACTACGCCGGATTCCCTCGACTACGCCGGATTCCCTCGACTACTTCAGATTCCCCGGACTACTTCAGATTCCCCGGACTACTTCAGATTCCCCGGACTACTTCAGATTCCCCGGACTACTTCAGATTCCCCGGACTACTTCAGATTCCCCGGACTACTTCAGATTCCCCGGACTACTTCAGATTCCCCGGACTACTTCAGATTCCCCGGACTACTTCAGATTCCCCGGACTACTTCAGATTCCCCGGACTACTTCAGATTCCCCGGACTACTTCAGATTCCCCGGACTACTTCAGATTCCCCGGACTACTTCAGATTCCCCGGACTACTTCAGATTCCCCGGACTACTTCAGATTCCCCGGACTACTTCAGATTCCCCGGACTACTTCAGATTCCCCGGACTACTTCAGATTCCCCGGACTACTTCAGATTCCCCGGACTACTTCAGATTCCCCGGACTACTTCAGATTCCCCGGACTACTTCAGATTCCCCGGACTACTTCAGATTCCCCGGACTACTTCAGATTCCCCGGACTACTTCAGATTCCCCGGACTACTTCAGATTCCCCGGACTACTTCAGATTCCCCGGACTACTTCAGATTCCCCGGACTACTTCAGATTCCCCGGACTACTTCAGATTCCCCGGACTACTTCAGATTCCCCGGACTACTTCAGATTCCCCGGACTACTTCAGATTCCCCGGACTACTTCAGATTCCCCGGACTACTTCAGATTCCCCGGACTACTTCAGATTCCCCGGACTACTTCAGATTCCCCGGACTACTTCAGATTCCCCGGACTACTTCAGATTCCCCGGACTACTTCAGATTCCCCGGACTACTTCAGATTCCCCGGACTACTTCAGATTCCCCGGACTACTTCAGATTCCCCGGACTACTTCAGATTCCCCGGACTACTTCAGATTCCCCGGACTACTTCAGATTCCCCGGACTACTTCAGATTCCCCGGACTACTTCAGATTCCCCGGACTACTTCAGATTCCCCGGACTACTTCAGATTCCCCGGACTACTTCAGATTCCCCGGACTACTTCAGATTCCCCGGACTACTTCAGATTCCCCGGACTACTTCAGATTCCCCGGACTACTTCAGATTCCCCGGACTACTTCAGATTCCCCGGACTACTTCAGATTCCCCGGACTACTTCAGATTCCCCGGACTACTTCAGATTCCCCGGACTACTTCAGATTCCCCGGACTACTTCAGATTCCCCGGACTACTTCAGATTCCCCGGACTACTTCAGATTCCCCGGACTACTTCAGATTCCCCGGACTACTTCAGATTCCCCGGACTACTTCAGATTCCCCGGACTACTTCAGATTCCCCGGACTACTTCAGATTCCCCGGACTACTTCAGATTCCCCGGACTACTTCAGATTCCCCGGACTACTTCAGATTCCCCGGACTACTTCAGATTCCCCGGACTACTTCAGATTCCCCGGACTACTTCAGATTCCCCGGACTACTTCAGATTCCCCGGACTACTTCAGATTCCCCGGACTACTTCAGATTCCCCGGACTACTTCAGATTCCCCGGACTACTTCAGATTCCCCGGACTACTTCAGATTCCCCGGACTACTTCAGATTCCCCGGACTACTTCAGATTCCCCGGACTACTTCAGATTCCCCGGACTACTTCAGATTCCCCGGACTACTTCAGATTCCCCGGACTACTTCAGATTCCCCGGACTACTTCAGATTCCCCGGACTACTTCAGATTCCCCGGACTACTTCAGATTCCCCGGACTACTTCAGATTCCCCGGACTACTTCAGATTCCCCGGACTACTTCAGATTCCCCGGACTACTTCAGATTCCCCGGACTACTTCAGATTCCCCGGACTACTTCAGATTCCCCGGACTACTTCAGATTCCCCGGACTACTTCAGATTCCCCGGACTACTTCAGATTCCCCGGACTACTTCAGATTCCCCGGACTACTTCAGATTCCCCGGACTACTTCAGATTCCCCGGACTACTTCAGATTCCCCGGACTACTTCAGATTCCCCGGACTACTTCAGATTCCCCGGACTACTTCAGATTCCCCGGACTACTTCAGATTCCCCGGACTACTTCAGATTCCCCGGACTACTTCAGATTCCCCGGACTACTTCAGATTCCCCGGACTACTTCAGATTCCCCGGACTACTTCAGATTCCCCGGACTACTTCAGATTCCCCGGACTACTTCAGATTCCCCGGACTACTTCAGATTCCCCGGACTACTTCAGATTCCCCGGACTACTTCAGATTCCCCGGACTACTTCAGATTCCCCGGACTACTTCAGATTCCCCGGACTACTTCAGATTCCCCGGACTACTTCAGATTCCCCGGACTACTTCAGATTCCCCGGACTACTTCAGATTCCCCGGACTACTTCAGATTCCCCGGACTACTTCAGATTCCCCGGACTACTTCAGATTCCCCGGACTACTTCAGATTCCCCGGACTACTTCAGATTCCCCGGACTACTTCAGATTCCCCGGACTACTTCAGATTCCCCGGACTACTTCAGATTCCCCGGACTACTTCAGATTCCCCGGACTACTTCAGATTCCCCGGACTACTTCAGATTCCCCGGACTACTTCAGATTCCCCGGACTACTTCAGATTCCCCGGACTACTTCAGATTCCCCGGACTACTTCAGATTCCCCGGACTACTTCAGATTCCCCGGACTACTTCAGATTCCCCGGACTACTTCAGATTCCCCGGACTACTTCAGATTCCCCGGACTACTTCAGATTCCCCGGACTACTTCAGATTCCCCGGACTACTTCAGATTCCCCGGACTACTTCAGATTCCCCGGACTACTTCAGATTCCCCGGACTACTTCAGATTCCCCGGACTACTTCAGATTCCCCGGACTACTTCAGATTCCCCGGACTACTTCAGATTCCCCGGACTACTTCAGATTCCCCGGACTACTTCAGATTCCCCGGACTACTTCAGATTCCCCGGACTACTTCAGATTCCCCGGACTACTTCAGATTCCCCGGACTACTTCAGATTCCCCGGACTACTTCAGATTCCCCGGACTACTTCAGATTCCCCGGACTACTTCAGATTCCCCGGACTACTTCAGATTCCCCGGACTACTTCAGATTCCCCGGACTACTTCAGATTCCCCGGACTACTTCAGATTCCCCGGACTACTTCAGATTCCCCGGACTACTTCAGATTCCCCGGACTACTTCAGATTCCCCGGACTACTTCAGATTCCCCGGACTACTTCAGATTCCCCGGACTACTTCAGATTCCCCGGACTACTTCAGATTCCCCGGACTACTTCAGATTCCCCGGACTACTTCAGATTCCCCGGACTACTTCAGATTCCCCGGACTACTTCAGATTCCCCGGACTACTTCAGATTCCCCGGACTACTTCAGATTCCCCGGACTACTTCAGATTCCCCGGACTACTTCAGATTCCCCGGACTACTTCAGATTCCCCGGACTACTTCAGATTCCCCGGACTACTTCAGATTCCCCGGACTACTTCAGATTCCCCGGACTACTTCAGATTCCCCGGACTACTTCAGATTCCCCGGACTACTTCAGATTCCCCGGACTACTTCAGATTCCCCGGACTACTTCAGATTCCCCGGACTACTTCAGATTCCCCGGACTACTTCAGATTCCCCGGACTACTTCAGATTCCCCGGACTACTTCAGATTCCCCGGACTACTTCAGATTCCCCGGACTACTTCAGATTCCCCGGACTACTTCAGATTCCCCGGACTACTTCAGATTCCCCGGACTACTTCAGATTCCCCGGACTACTTCAGATTCCCCGGACTACTTCAGATTCCCCGGACTACTTCAGATTCCCCGGACTACTTCAGATTCCCCGGACTACTTCAGATTCCCCGGACTACTTCAGATTCCCCGGACTACTTCAGATTCCCCGGACTACTTCAGATTCCCCGGACTACTTCAGATTCCCCGGACTACTTCAGATTCCCCGGACTACTTCAGATTCCCCGGACTACTTCAGATTCCCCGGACTACTTCAGATTCCCCGGACTACTTCAGATTCCCCGGACTACTTCAGATTCCCCGGACTACTTCAGATTCCCCGGACTACTTCAGATTCCCCGGACTACTTCAGATTCCCCGGACTACTTCAGATTCCCCGGACTACTTCAGATTCCCCGGACTACTTCAGATTCCCCGGACTACTTCAGATTCCCCGGACTACTTCAGATTCCCCGGACTACTTCAGATTCCCCGGACTACTTCAGATTCCCCGGACTACTTCAGATTCCCCGGACTACTTCAGATTCCCCGGACTACTTCAGATTCCCCGGACTACTTCAGATTCCCCGGACTACTTCAGATTCCCCGGACTACTTCAGATTCCCCGGACTACTTCAGATTCCCCGGACTACTTCAGATTCCCCGGACTACTTCAGATTCCCCGGACTACTTCAGATTCCCCGGACTACTTCAGATTCCCCGGACTACTTCAGATTCCCCGGACTACTTCAGATTCCCCGGACTACTTCAGATTCCCCGGACTACTTCAGATTCCCCGGACTACTTCAGATTCCCCGGACTACTTCAGATTCCCCGGACTACTTCAGATTCCCCGGACTACTTCAGATTCCCCGGACTACTTCAGATTCCCCGGACTACTTCAGATTCCCCGGACTACTTCAGATTCCCCGGACTACTTCAGATTCCCCGGACTACTTCAGATTCCCCGGACTACTTCAGATTCCCCGGACTACTTCAGATTCCCCGGACTACTTCAGATTCCCCGGACTACTTCAGATTCCCCGGACTACTTCAGATTCCCCGGACTACTTCAGATTCCCCGGACTACTTCAGATTCCCCGGACTACTTCAGATTCCCCGGACTACTTCAGATTCCCCGGACTACTTCAGATTCCCCGGACTACTTCAGATTCCCCGGACTACTTCAGATTCCCCGGACTACTTCAGATTCCCCGGACTACTTCAGATTCCCCGGACTACTTCAGATTCCCCGGACTACTTCAGATTCCCCGGACTACTTCAGATTCCCCGGACTACTTCAGATTCCCCGGACTACTTCAGATTCCCCGGACTACTTCAGATTCCCCGGACTACTTCAGATTCCCCGGACTACTTCAGATTCCCCGGACTACTTCAGATTCCCCGGACTACTTCAGATTCCCCGGACTACTTCAGATTCCCCGGACTACTTCAGATTCCCCGGACTACTTCAGATTCCCCGGACTACTTCAGATTCCCCGGACTACTTCAGATTCCCCGGACTACTTCAGATTCCCCGGACTACTTCAGATTCCCCGGACTACTTCAGATTCCCCGGACTACTTCAGATTCCCCGGACTACTTCAGATTCCCCGGACTACTTCAGATTCCCCGGACTACTTCAGATTCCCCGGACTACTTCAGATTCCCCGGACTACTTCAGATTCCCCGGACTACTTCAGATTCCCCGGACTACTTCAGATTCCCCGGACTACTTCAGATTCCCCGGACTACTTCAGATTCCCCGGACTACTTCAGATTCCCCGGACTACTTCAGATTCCCCGGACTACTTCAGATTCCCCGGACTACTTCAGATTCCCCGGACTACTTCAGATTCCCCGGACTACTTCAGATTCCCCGGACTACTTCAGATTCCCCGGACTACTTCAGATTCCCCGGACTACTTCAGATTCCCCGGACTACTTCAGATTCCCCGGACTACTTCAGATTCCCCGGACTACTTCAGATTCCCCGGACTACTTCAGATTCCCCGGACTACTTCAGATTCCCCGGACTACTTCAGATTCCCCGGACTACTTCAGATTCCCCGGACTACTTCAGATTCCCCGGACTACTTCAGATTCCCCGGACTACTTCAGATTCCCCGGACTACTTCAGATTCCCCGGACTACTTCAGATTCCCCGGACTACTTCAGATTCCCCGGACTACTTCAGATTCCCCGGACTACTTCAGATTCCCCGGACTACTTCAGATTCCCCGGACTACTTCAGATTCCCCGGACTACTTCAGATTCCCCGGACTACTTCAGATTCCCCGGACTACTTCAGATTCCCCGGACTACTTCAGATTCCCCGGACTACTTCAGATTCCCCGGACTACTTCAGATTCCCCGGACTACTTCAGATTCCCCGGACTACTTCAGATTCCCCGGACTACTTCAGATTCCCCGGACTACTTCAGATTCCCCGGACTACTTCAGATTCCCCGGACTACTTCAGATTCCCCGGACTACTTCAGATTCCCCGGACTACTTCAGATTCCCCGGACTACTTCAGATTCCCCGGACTACTTCAGATTCCCCGGACTACTTCAGATTCCCCGGACTACTTCAGATTCCCCGGAATACTTCAGATTCCCCGGACTACTTCAGATTCCCCGGAATACTTCAGATTCCCCGGACTACTTCAGATTCCCCGGACTACTTCAGATTCCCCGGACTACTTCAGATTCCCCGGACTACTTCAGATTCCCCGGAATACTTCAGATTCCCCGGACTACTTCAGATTCCCCGGACTACTTCAGATTCCCCGGACTACTTCAGATTCCCCGGACTACTTCAGATTCCCCGGACTACTTCAGAATCCCCGGACTACTTCAGATTCCCCGGACTACTTCAGATTCCCCGGACTACTTCAGATTCCCCGGACTACTTCAGATTCCCCGGACTACTTCAGAATCCCCGGACTACTTCAGATTCCCTGGACTACTTCAGATTCCCTGGACTACTTCAGATTCCCCGGACTACTTCAGATTCCCTGGACTATGTCAGATTCCTTGGACTACTTCGGACCTGGATGAGTTGTTTCTAAATACGGTACATTGGTGAACCAGAGAAAGCGTTGGGGAGTATTCATTCAAATAAATTATTTTTAATGTGTGTATGTTGGGGTTTTTTAATTACTGGGATAGTAATGAAGAGGTGTCTGATAGACACATCTCCATTACTAACACCAGAGCTTGATGCCAGCTATGATTTTTTACAAATCACAGGTGACATCAACCCCAAGCTCCATTACCATCTAACTACACACCTGTTGTGAATTCTGTGGCTGAGTTCACTTCTGTGGTCACAAGTGGTATTGCAGTCTCTGGGCTTCCTCCCTCAGGTGTTTTGGTGAGCTCGTTGGCTGCCTTGCTATTTAGCTCCACCTGAGTCTGTCTTCCTTGCTCCTTGTCAATGTTCCAGTGTTGGATCTGAGCTACTGCATCTTTCCTTGGGCCTGCTGCTCTGCTAGATAAGTGCTTCTAGTTTGTTTTCTGTTTTTTTTCTGTCCAGCTTGCTATTGTCTTTTGCTGGAAGCTCTGAGAAGCAGAGGGGTGCACCGCCGTGCTGTTAGTTCGGCACGGTGGGTCTTTTTGCCCCTTTGCGTGGTTTTCGTTTTAGGGTTTTTTGTAGACTGCATAGTTCTCTTTGCTATCCTCGCTCTGTCTAGAATATCGGGCCTCACTTTGCTGAATCTATTTCATTCCTACGTTTGTCTTTTCATCTTGCTAACAGTCATTATATGTGGGGGGCTGCCTATTCCTTTGGGGTATTTCTCTGAGGTAAGTCAGGCTTGTATTTCTATCTTCAGGCTAGTCAGCTCCTCAGGCAGTGCCGAGTTGCATAGGTAGTTGTTAGGCGCAATCCACTGCTGCTTATAGTTGTGTGAGGATAGATCAGGTACTGCAGTCTACAGAGATTCCACGTCTCAGAGCTCGTCCTATTGTTTTTGGTTATTGCCAGATCTCTGTATGTGCGCTGATTACTGCACGCTGTGTTGCCTGATTGCCAGCCATAACTGTACAAGGAGCCACACCAATGATTCCCAATAGAGGGAAAAAAGAAATCCTGACATCATTTTTTTTTCTTAGCTCTGTCTTCAGTCTTTTTTTTCCCCTAGACATTAGAGTGCTTCAGGACACAGCTGTGGACATGGATATTCAGGCTCTGTGCTCCTCAATGGATAATCTCGTTGTAAATGTACAAAAGATTCAAGATACTATTGATCAGAAATCGATGCTAGAACCAAGAATTCCGATTCCTGATTTGTTTTTTGGTGACAGAACTAAGTTCCTGAGCTTCAGAAATAATTGTAAGCTATTTTTGGCCTTGAAACCTCATTCTTCTGGTAATCCTATTCAACAGGTTTTGATTATTATTTCTTTTTTGCGCGGCGACCCACAGGACTGGGCGTTTTCTCTTGCACCAGGAGATTCTGCATTGAGTAATGTTGATGCATTTTTCCTGGCGCTCGGATTGCTTTACGATGAGCCTAATTCAGTGGATCAGGCTGAGAAAAATCTGCTGGCTTTATGCCAGGGTCAGGATGATGTAGAAGTATATTGTCAGAAATTTAGGAAATGGTCAGTACTCACTCTGTGGAATGAATCTGCACTAGCGGCTTTGTTCAGAAAGGGTCTCTCTGAAGCTCTTAAGGATGTAATGGTGGGATTTCCTATGCCTGCTGGTTTGAATGAGTCTATGTCCTTGGCCATTCAGATCGGTCGTCGCTTGCGCGAGCGTAAATCTGTGCACCATCTGGCGGTACTGCCTGAGAGTAAACCTGAGCCTATGCAGTGCGACAGGACTATGACTAAAGTAGAACGGCAAGAACACAGACGTCTGAACAGACTGTGTTTCTATTGTGGTGATTCTACTCATGCTATTTCTAATTGTCCTAAACGCACTAGGCGGTTCGATAGCTCTGCCGTTATTGGTACTGTACAGTCCAAATTCCTTTTGTCCATTACCTTAATGTGCTCTTTGTCATCGTATTCTGTCATGGCGTTTGTGGATTCAGGCGCTGCCCTGAATCTGATGGATTTGGATTATGCTAAACGTTGTGGATTTTTCTTGGAGCCTTTGCGGTGTCCTATTCCGTTGAGAGGAATTGATGCTACACCTTTGGCCAAGAATAAGCCTCAGTACTGGGCCCAGCTGACCATGTGCATGGCTCCTGCACATCAGGAAGTTATTCGCTTTCTGGTACTGCATAATTTGCATGATGTGGTCGTGTTGGGGTTGCCATGGCTACAAACCCATAATCCAGTATTGGATTGGAACTCTATGTCGGTAACCAGCTGGGGTTGTCAGGGAGTACATGGTGATGTTCCATTTTTGTCTATTTCGTCATCCATTCCTTCTGACATCCCAGAGTTCTTGTCGGACTTTCAGGATGTATTTGAAGAGTCCAAGTCTGATGCCCTACCTCCGCATAGGAATTGTGATTGTGCTATCGATTTGATTCCTGGTAGTAAATTCCCTAAGGGTCGTTTATTTAATTTGTCCGTACCTGAACACACCGCTATGCGCAGTTATGTGAAGGAGTCCCTGGAGAAGGGACATATTCGCCCATCGTCGTCACCATTGGGAGCAGGGTTCTTTTTTGTAGCCAAGAAGGATGGTTCGCTAAGACCGTGTATTGATTACCGCCTTCTTAATAAGATCACTGTTAAGTTTCAGTATCCCTTGCCATTGATTTCTGACTTGTTTGCTCGGATTAAGGGGGCTAGTTGGTTTACTAAGATTGATCTTCGTGGTGCGTATAATCTGGTGAGAATCAGGCAGGGAGATGAATGGAAAACGGCATTTAATACGCCCGAGGGTCATTTTGAGTATCTGGTGATGCCGTTCGGACTTGCCAATGCTCCATCTGTTTTTCAGTCTTTTATGCATGACATTTTCCGTGAGTATCTGGATAAATTCTTGATTGTTTACTTGGATGACATTTTGATCTTCTCAGATGATTGGGAGTCTCATGTGAAGCAAGTCAGAATGGTTTTCCAGGTACTGCGTGCTAATTCCTTGTTCGTGAAGGGATCAAAGTGTCTCTTCGGTGTGCAGAAAGTTTCATTTTTGGGGTTCATCTTTTCCCCTTCTACTATCGAGATGGATCCGGTTAAGGTTCAGGCCATCCAGGATTGGACTCAGCCGACATCTCTAAAAAGTCTGCAGAAATTCCTGGGCTTTGCTAATTTTTATCGTCGCTTCATCTGTAATTTTTCTAGCATTGCCAGACCATTGACCGATTTGACCAAGAAGGGTGCTGATTTGGTTAATTGGTCTTCTGCTGCCGTGGAAGCTTTTCAGGAGTTGAAGCGTCGTTTTTGCTGTGCCCCTGTGTTGTGTCAACCTGATGTTTCTCTTCCGTTCCAGGTCGAGGTTGATGCTTCTGAGATTGGTGCAGGGGCGGTTTTGTCACAGAGAGGTTCTGGTTGCTCAGTGTTCAAACCATGTGCTTTCTTTTCCAGGAAATTTTCTGCTGCTGAGCGTAATTATGATGTGGGCAACCGAGAGTTGCTGGCCATGAAGTGGGCATTCGAGGAGTGGCGTCATTGGCTTGAGGGTGCTAAGCATCGCGTGGTGGTATTGACTGATCATAAGAACTTGACTTATCTCGAGTCTGCCAAGCGCTTGAATCCTAGACAGGCCCGTTGGTCGTTATTTTTTGCTCGTTTTGATTTTGTGATTTCATACCTTCCGGGCTCTAAAAATGTGAAGGCGGATGCTCTGTCTAGGAGTTTTGTGCCCGACTCTCCGGGGTTATCTGAGCCGGCGAGTATCCTCAAGGAAGGAGTCATTGTGTCTGCCATCTCCCCTGATTTGCGGAGAGTGTTGCAGAAATTTCAGGCTAATAAACCTGATCGTTGTCCGGCCGAGAAACTGTTCGTCCCTGATAGGTGGACTAGTAAAGTTATCTCTGAACTTCATTGTTCGGTGCTGGCCGGTCATCCAGGAATCTTTGGTACCAGGGAGTTGGTTGCTAGATCCTTCTGGTGGCCATCTCTGTCACGGGATGTGCGTGCTTTTGCGCAGTCCTGTGGAATTTGTGCTAGGGCTAAGCCCTGCTGTTCACGTGCCAGTGGGTTGCTTTTGCCCTTGCCGGTCCCGAAGAGGCCTTGGACACATATTTCGATGGATTTCATTTCTGACCTTCCCGTTTCTCAAAAAATGTCGGTCATTTGGGTGGTCTGTGATCGCTTTTCTAAAATGGTCCATCTGGTGCCCTTGGTTAAATTGCCTTCCTCCTCTGATTTGGTGCCTTTGTTCTTCCAGCATGTGGTTCGTTTACATGGCATTCCTGAGAATATTGTTTCTGACAGAGGTTCCCAGTTTGTCTCGAGGTTCTGGCGAGCCTTTTGTGGTAGGATGGGCATTGACCTATCTTTCTCCTCGGCCTTCCATCCTCAGACTAATGGCCAGACCGAACGAACCAATCAGACCTTGGAAACATATCTGAGATGTTTTGTTTCCGCTGACCAGGATGATTGGGTGTCATTTTTGCCGTTGGCTGAGTTCGCCCTTAATAATCGGGCCAGCTCGGCTACCTTGGTCTCTCCATTTTTCTGCAATTCTGGGTTCCATCCTCGTTTCTCTTCAGGACAGGTTGAGTCTTCGGACTGTCCTGGTGTGGATTCTGTGGTGGACAGGTTGCAGCAGATCTGGACTCAGGTAGTGGACAATTTGACCTTGTCCCAGGAGAAGGCTCAGCTTTTCGCTAATCGCAGACGCCGTGTGGGACCCCGACTTCGTGTTGGGGATTTGGTTTGGTTATCTTCTCGTCATATTCCTATGAAGGTTTCCTCTCCTAAATTTAAACCTCGTTTTATTGGTCCGTTTAGGATTTCTGAGATTCTCAATCCGGTGTCTTTTCGTCTGACCCTCCCAGACTCCTTTTCCATACATAATGTATTCCATAGGTCGTTGTTGAGGAGATACGTGGCACCTATGGTTCCATCTGTGGAGCCTCCTGCCCCTGTTTTGGTGGAGGGGGAATTGGAGTATATTGTGGAGAAGATTTTGGATTCTCGTGTCTCTAGACGGAAACTCCAGTATCTGGTCAAATGGAAGGGTTATGCTCAGGAAGATAATTCCTGGGTTTTTGCCTCTGATGTCCATGCCCCAGATCTTGTTCGTGCCTTTCATGTGGCTCATCCTGGTCGGCCTGGGGGTTCTGGTGAGGGTTCGGTGACCCCTCCTCAAGGGGGGGTACTGTTGTGAATTCTGTGGCTGAGTTCACTTCTGTGGTCACAAGTGGTATTGCAGTCTCTGGGCTTCCTCCCTCAGGTGTTTTGGTGAGCTCGTTGGCTGCCTTGCTATTTAGCTCCACCTGAGTCTGTCTTCCTTGCTCCTTGTCAATGTTCCAGTGTTGGATCTGAGCTACTGCATCTTTCCTTGGGCCTGCTGCTCTGCTAGATAAGTGCTTCTAGTTTGTTTTCTGTTTTTTTCTGTCCAGCTTGCTATTGTCTTTTGCTGGAAGCTCTGAGAAGCAGAGGGGTGCACCGCCGTGCTGTTAGTTCGGCACGGTGGGTCTTTTTGCCCCTTTGCGTGGTTTTCGTTTTAGGGTTTTTTGTAGACTGCATAGTTCTCTTTGCTATCCTCGCTCTGTCTAGAATATCGGGCCTCACTTTGCTGAATCTATTTCATTCCTACGTTTGTCTTTTCATCTTGCTAACAGTCATTATATGTGGGGGGCTGCCTATTCCTTTGGGGTATTTCTCTGAGGTAAGTCAGGCTTGTATTTCTATCTTCAGGCTAGTCAGCTCCTCAGGCAGTGCCGAGTTGCATAGGTAGTTGTTAGGCGCAATCCACTGCTGCTTATAGTTGTGTGAGGATAGATCAGGTACTGCAGTCTACAGAGATTCCACGTCTCAGAGCTCGTCCTATTGTTTTTGGTTATTGCCAGATCTCTGTATGTGCGCTGATTACTGCACGCTGTGTTGCCTGATTGCCAGCCATAACACACACCGCACCAGGGCAATCGAGATGAGTACCAGAATTGGCGCATCTAATGTGACGCCATTTCTGGGGCGGCTGAGGGTTGGTATTTTAAGGCTGGAAGGGCCCAATAACCATGGACTTTCCCAACCTGATAATATCAGATCACAGCTGTCTGCTTTACCTTGTCTGGTTTCATTTATTTATTTGGCTAAACAAGCCTAAAAAGCTGTAGAATAAACTCCACATGAAAGGCACTAAAGGGAGCAAGTTTATAATATGTAGGGGGTTATGAAATTATACATCTATCTATCCAATATCTTTCCATCATCTGCCTATATTTATATATCAGATTGCTTTATTAGTTTTGTAAATTAGCTTTAAGTTACATAGAGCATTATTGCATGTAAAAGATTATGCTAAAAAAGCATTACACACAGATGTCATACAGATGTTAGGGAAAAAAAATAAATAAATCGGAATCTTACATAGCGGTCACATGACATACGGAATGACATACACGTGACACTCGTCCAACTTTACGGGATAAACATTGGAGCAATTTTTTATATGTAGATGTGAGCGAGCCCTCAAGGTGGTCTCCATTTTCAGGAACGTGGACCCTAAACTCCGTAAAATACCTAGAATACTAAACACAGCAGGTGCTCGCCCTGGGCACATGCGACGTGTGTCCGTCACTGCTCCAGCAGCGCACGTCACCGCTGCAGCTAATCACTGAGCTCAGCAGCTGTGCCGAGGTGCTGAGCTTAACGACTGGCTCGTGGTCAACGTGACGTCACTTATGCAGCCAAGCCACTGAGACCAGATCAGCGGTGAGGTTATAATATACTATGACTTGATGTTTTCTGCAGAAAATAAGTGATTTTTTTAACTTTTAGATTTCTCGATCTGTCGGATAATCTGGGATTTTGATATAAATGGAATGACTAAACAGCCTATGCATTTATGACTGACCTAATCATCTAGGGTCTGTTCACACAGGGTGGACACGCTGTGAATTTTCCATCCAGATTTGGCCCATTTTTTTTTTTACGTGTTTTATGCACGTTTTTTTTTCCGTACAGTTATTATACGCCGTGCGATAGCTCTTTGTAGGATGTATATTACATACGCACAAGGCGCACACACACATTTATTATGAAGCTTCTACCTCCCTGGGTTGCAGGAGGAGGTCAGAACAGCTGCATCCCCAGCTGTGACATCTGGAGATGGGCTGAAATGGAAAGGTTCCCCAGTCAGGGCTCGTCAGGCTTTAATTGATCCCAGCGCTGCGCGTCCCTCATCGGCAGCAAGCTGTGAAGAGCGTGCGGAAGCAGAGAAAGGAAAAATAACAAGCAAAGCACTGCTCCCATGTTAACTCCTGCCATGCTGGAGATGCCTGCGGTGAGACTGATGAGAGTTCTTCCACCACAGCTCATTGCTAGATGAGAAAACGGTATAGCGGGTCATTTTTTGGGGACGATTTCGGAAAAAAAAAAAAAGATGGCCAAATGTGGCCTATTTATTTGCCTCCTGATGAAACAATTGGCCCATGAGTTCTATGGAAAGATATCAAAAACCATGTTCATAGCAGAGGCAAGCACCATTGGTGCAACCTTCCCAGGAGATAAGGGGTCTACTAAAACCTCCAAAGCAGCAAAGGGGTCTACAAACACCTCCAAAGCAGCAAAGGGTCTACTAAAACCTCCAAAGCAGCAAAGGGGTCTACAAACACCTCCAAAGCAGCAAAGGGGTCTACTAAAACCTCCAAAGCAGCAAAGGGGTCTACAAACACCTCCAAAGCAGCAAAGGGTCTACTAAAACCTCCAAAGCAGCAAAGGGGTCTACAAACACCTCCAAAGCAGCAAAGGGTCTACTAAAACCTCCAAAGCAGCAAAGGGGTCTACAAACACCTCCAAAGCAGCAAAGGGTCTACTAAAACCTCCAAAGCAGCAAAGGGGTCTACAAACACCTCCAAAGCAGCAAAGGGTCTACTAAAACCTCCAAAGCAGCAAAGGGGTCTACAAACACCTCCAAAGCAGCAAAGGGTCTACTAAAACCTCCAAAGCAGCAAAGGGGTCTACAAACACCTCCAAAGCAGCAAAGGGTCTACTAAAACCTCCAAAGCAGCAAAGGGGTCTACAAACACCTCCAAAGCAGCAAAGGGTCTACTAAAACCTCCAAAGCAGCAAAGGGGTCTACAAACACCTCCAAAGCAGCAAAGGGGTCTACTAAAACCTCCAAAGCAGCAAAGGGGTCTACAAACACCTCCAAAGCAGCAAAGGGGTCTACTAAAACCTCCAAAGCAGCAAAGGGGTCTACAAACACCTCCAAAGCAGCAAAGGGTCTACTAAAACCTCCAAAGCAGCAAAGGGGTCTACAAACACCTCCAAAGCAGCAAAGGGTCTACTAAAACCTCCAAAGCAGCAAAGGGGTCTACAAACACCTCCAAAGCAGCAAAGGGGTCTACTAAAACCTCCAAAGCAGCAAAGGGGTCTACAAACACCTCCAAAGCAGCAAAGGGGTCTACTAAAACCTCCAAAGCAGCAAAGGGGTCTACAAACACCTCCAAAGCAGCAAAGGGTCTACTAAAACCTCCAAAGCAGAAAAGGGGTCTACAAACACCTCCAAAGCAGCAAAGGGTCAACTAACACCGCCAAAGCAGCAGTCAGCCTGTGTCAAAGACTCAAAGGGGTGGATTATGATGAACTATTGGACTGTACAGGGGCCCATATACCGTTCTTGAATGGGGTTGGGGTGGGCCTTCTTCGGAGTGCATCCGCCCGTGGTGACCCATCTAGTGCCAAGGTCATGAGGGTCTGGGAACAGAAAGGCGTCACACCACTTTAGGTGTCTGGGAGACATCTCTCTGTGAATGGTCATTAAAGGTCATTAGTTTGTGGAAGCGGTAATCACAACGGAGCCACCATTGTGCTGTAATGAAAGCGCTCCGTCTATCCTCAGCCTACCCGTGCTGCCGCCGCCGCTTTATATTTTGATCAGTCATTCATGAGATCCATCATGATTACACTCTCTAATTGCAGCGTCTCATTAAGCCGCGGCATCTACTCTTTTTTTTTTTTCATGTTTATAAGATTAAGAGAGTCATTACAGCGTTACGTCGTTTACCGGCATCATTTAATAGTAATATGCTGACCTAAGACAATATATGCAAATTTAAAGGGCAACTCTATTCAAGATCCTTCTCGAGCTCTAACGAGAGGCCTAATCCTAACCGTAATCCTCAGCAGATCACATGAAAGGGATTAGGATAGGAAGCGTGATTTCCATTTTTTCCATTTTAACCTTCGTTATCAGTGCAGTCCCACCAGATCTAAAAGATCAACTTACCTTATGTTGTATAAAAATTTTTTTAATTTTAACCTTTGTCATCAGTGCAGTCACCATCAGATCTAACAGATCAACTTTCCCCATCCTGCACATATTAAGAGGCCCTGCACCCAAGTGTCATGGAGCCTATAAATTAGTATTTGGATGGAAGTTTTAACTTTCCTTTCCAGGTCTGCTATGACCGGCGTGGAGCTGTGAAAATCATGAGAGGTCCCCTGCATTTACTTAGGAAATAATGCCCCGGGGTCCGATTAAAATAAAAACCCTGTGCGACCCACTACTGGGAGACCAAAGCCCGTAACCTTTTCCATATGTGACGGAAATCCTGCCATCCAGACTGCGATCCCTGCGCCACCCCCTGCACCATAAACCACCCTGCGCTTAAGTCTCACAGATAATAAATAATGGTTTCCTCCTTGTAAAAGCCGCTGCTAAGACTTTTCATAGGACGTTAAAAACAAGGAGATATTCGTTTTCACCGTGTGGTATTACGATACAGGAGGGAAAGGAATATCGGAGAGGATCTGCGGCCCCTGGTAAGAAAATGAAGAATTTTCTACTCCCAACCAGACCGGTGATTTTTTTTTCTTGATTTTTCCATCTTAAAAGAAATTCAGTAATGACAACTACCTATAGTCTCCAAAAACACGTTGGTAAAAAAATAAAAATAAAAAATTATTACAGTAGTTCACATTAAACACTCCAGTTCCTTATAAACCACAGACAGCACTTATCATGCAGAGTGATGGACCAAAGTTTAGGTGAAGACCCTCTGTGAAGTGACTGACCGCTCTGAAGAATGACGTACCCATAAACCGCCTGCAAAGCAATTCCTAAAACCCGCGCAATCCACAGCAAAAGGGCAAAGCCAACTGGGCTACAAACGACACGACCGTCTAAGTACAAGCCGGGCTGATGGTCCAGATGGGTTGTTGAAAGTTTAAGATGGACTGATATGTCACTTCGTGGCAAAGATGTCTTACAATCATTTTTTTTTTATTTATTTAGAGGGTCTGTCCACATGGAGATCTTAAAAAAAAAAAAAAAAGAGCCAAGAATGGATAAAAAAAATTAAATAAAAGAAGCAATGCCACCACTCTCCAATCCCGTCATTCACATTTCGGGGCTGTCCTATCAATGATATCCAGAGATATATGATCACAGTCGTCTTCTGTGAGTTGAGAATGACCAAGGAACCAGAAACCATTTGGAGAAGAGTCTGACCGGAAGCAACAGGGATTCGGCAAGATGAGTATCAAATCTTTAGCGTTCTTATAAAAATAGATTTTGGCAAAATGAACCATCCCTTGAAAAAAAAGGAAGCTTCACTTTTGGGCAACTTTTATGTAAAATGCGAAGTATGAAACCGGCTTCATACAAGTAGGTCGCTTGTCAATTTTGTCACCCACAAGAATGAGAAAACATAGGACACATTTGGCCAGTCATTGGTGTGACAGAAAGAATAGTGCACCATGATGGAAGTCGTGAACATCACTATTGGTGGATGGGATATTTAGGTATTCCTGGGATTCATTGTATGACAAATCTGGCACGTTATTATGGCTTCCATTATGCAAAGAAACGGTTAAAAAAAAAAGTTGAACAGAGCCTTACACGGGTTGTTCAGGCCTTCTATATTGATGGCCTACCCTTAGGGAAAGGTTTCAATATGTGATCAGTAGGAGTGTGACATCCGGCACCCCCGCCGATCAACTTTTCCCAATGCAAGCTGGTGAGTTATTAAGTAACATAGGATAGGTGATAACGTACTGAAGATTAGAGCTACTTGGCAATCCATAGACAACATATGGAGCATTGGCATGACTGCTCGACTGCCGCTTCGTTAAGACCCGGGTCCTGCAGTGATTAGTTCTTAGGATTGACGGTGACTCCGGAGGTGGGACCCTGAGCAATCAGCAAGTTATCACCTATCCTATGATAACTTCTTTACGGAGCGAAGCACAACAACCATGTCACGGCTAGAGAATTGCTGGTGTTGTGATCAATCTCGGAACCTTCTACATGCCCACAATGCTGGGTAACATAGGGGTTAGGATTAATTTACCTTGGACACCGACGGCCAGTTTGTCGAGTGTGAACCCACCCTTAAGACCCTTCATTGATGTTGACATGTTTGGTAGCTCCTAGCATCAATAGTATGCAAAATATGATATTCTTTATCCCCACCTAATTTTTTCAAGTTTCAATTTAGAAACCAAAAATTGCAACAATGTATCACAGGCCATGGGGCATATTCCAAAGTACCCACCCATCTGCAAAGTGCCTCGTGATGGCAAATACACTTGTAAGTGCAATCCTGATTCATTACAGTCATGTCTTTTAAATAAAGCATTAACAACCGAGGACAAAGAGCCATCAACAAAAGTACAAGTCGCTGTTAAAGGGAAGATAGAGACACATTGGCTCAAAATAACCATCTTCAGAACCATAGCAGAAGTGCTGCACAAGCGCCCAGAGCGGCACCTATGCAGTTAAAGTAATAAATCTTGGTGGCAGGAATATCTCCGGCTTCTCCACTATAAATTTAGAAGCATTAAATAGCTTATCCGAATCACAGTACATCACAAGAGTGACTGTAATGATTTCGGAACATGCCGATTTAACACTTATTTATTTACAGGGCAAGTAGCGAGCATCCGTAATGGCTCCCCTGCCAATGTGCATGCTCGCAGGGCTTTTGGAAAAATTGACCTTGCAACCTGTAGAATTAGGAGGCCCTTCTCATATCTGTAGAAGGGGCTTCCTCTTATAAAGAGACCGCCATATGTTTAAAGAAACAGTATAAGCAAAACGGACAAACTGGGGAGATTTATTGTGCAAAACGGACCACCACCAAGGCTCAAATGTGCCAAAAAACTCAGACACGCCTTGCGCAGATTATATGATTTCTACTTTTTTTTTTTTTGTATCTTGCTAGTTTTGTTGTTTCTTAATGTGTAAACCTCCCCCCAAAAAAGTTATAAATCAGCAGTTTCCTATAATGTTGGACAACCAACGTGGCCGCTATGTCCGCTCCATTCACATCTATCCAAGATTCCTGAAGAACAATTCTACCTAGTTATCTAATGACACGTTCCTTACCCTTAAACCCATGGACACCCCCCTCAAAAAAAAAAAATATATATATATAAGTGGCTCAATAACCCATATTTCCACCTACCCAAGATTAAAGCATAAAACATAACAGCCCGAGTAATACTGACGATGCCATTAATAGCTGTCATGTAAAATTACAGAAATGTCATAATTTGGTTTCTGCTGCCCTCTCCCCTATCTCCTGTAAAGGGATCGAAGCCTTGACTAACACACCGTTGGGATTTTCCTGCAAATTACATCATTTTATTTGGTCAGTTGGAAGACAAATTGATTTTCTTGGGCAAATAATGAACATTTATGGTTATTTTCCCAGCAGGCTGCTTTTGTTTTTTTTATATATAATATATACAACAGCAGTCAGTGAGAGATACCCTGACTGTATTATTTGTCCTCCTTCCTTGGCCCAGACAATGGGTGGGTGTCACTTATAGGGGCAAAACCACAAACAAGAAGCCAAAGGAGAAGATAAAAAATATATTTAGGCCATGTTCACACGTTCCTGATTTCCCTGCTGTTTTTTCTGCACTAAAAACCGCAGCTCTTGGCAGAAAACGCAGGTCCTTTTTTTGGTGCGTTTTTTGATGCGTTTTTTAGTGCGTTTTTTTTATGCAGTTTTCTATGCAGAGTCTGTGTGTTTTCTAGGAAGTTTTTTAGGGTTAAAATGGCTGAAAATACCCTAACCCTACCCCTACCCCTACCCCTAACCCTAACCTTAGTGGGAAAAAAAAAAAAAAATTCTTTATTTTTTTATTGTCCCTACCTATGGGGGTGACAAAGGGGGGGGGGGTCATTTACTATTTTTTTTATTTTGATCACTGAGATATAACCTATCTCAGTGATCAAAATGCACTTTGGAACGAATCTGCCGTCCGGCAGATTCGGCGGGCGCACTGCGCATGCGCCCGCCATTTTGGAAGATGGCGGCGCCCAGGGAGAAGACAGACGGACGGACACCGGGAGGCCGGGTAAGTATAAGGGGGGGAGATGAGGGCACATGGGGGGTGTCGGAGCACGGGGGGGCAGCCACACTGCAGCGGTTCTGCACCACAAACCGCAGAAAACCCGCAGATATTTTTTTCATCTGCGGGTTTTACTGCGGGTTTGACCTCACAATGGAGGTCTATGGGTGCAGAACCGCTGCAGTTCCGCAAAAAGAAGTGACATGGTACTTTTTTACCGCAGCTATTCAGCGCGGCTTTTTTAGTTAATTCCCGCATCATGTGCACAGTGGTTCCTGTTTTCCATAGGGTACAGTGTACTGTACCCTGCATGGAAAACAGCTGCGGACCCGCAGCGGCAAAATCGCGGCGGTTCCGCAGTAAAAAACGCACTGTGTGAACATGGCCTTAAGGTTAATGGTAAAAAAAAAAGGAACAGTCTTAATGTTAGGATGTGTTTGCTTCAGTCAGATTAATCCATAACATATGTAAAATATTGATAATGTACGTGATCATCAGCTTCGTCACATCGTTGCACGATACTCCTTTTACAGAGATCCTACAGATCTGTAGGAGATTGATTAAAAAAAAGAAGAGGCATAAATGGAAAAAAGTCAATAGTTCACTTTTCTCTTTGAGTTAGGTCTCACATTGCAGTTTAGTCCCAATCAAGTGAAGATGGAAGCATATACAGGTGCTTCTTACAAAATTAGAATATCATCAAAAAGTTAATTTATTTCAGTTCTTCAATACAAAAAGTGAAATTCATATATTATATAGAGTCATTACACTATCTTCATTCTTAGACCTGCAATTTGCAGTCTGATTCAAGTTATAGATTTTTCTCTTCTGGGAGTGTCTTTCTCAGTAAGTTAGGCTGGATGTTAAGTCATCATTGGTTAATATATCAGCACAGCTTCTACCCCGCTCTTATTTCCTTTTCCTGCCCTTTCCTCCTTTTCTACAACTTGTTTTCTCTGCCTTTCTTCCTTGTCCACATTTTGAAGATCTGTATACAACTTTCTCTGCTTTAGACCTTGGAGATACAGTTCAGACCAAAAGTTTGGACACACCTTCTCATTTAAAGATTTTTCTGTATTTTCATTACTATGAAAAATGTACATTCACACTGAAGGCATCAAAACTATGAATTAACACATGTGGAATTATATACTTAACAAAAAAAGTGTGAAACAACTGAAATTATGTCTTATATTCTAGGTTCTTCAAAGCAGCCACCTTTTGCTTTGATGACTGCTTTGCACACTCTTGGCATTCTCTTGATGAGCTTCAAGAGGTAGTCACCGGGAATGGTCTTCCAACAATCTTGAAGGAGTTCCCAGAGATGCTTAGCACTTGTTGGCCCTTTTACCTTCACTCTTCGGTCCAGCTCTGTTATGGACCTGGTGGTTAGGAGCACCTGGAACGACCTGATGGTTAAACTCACACAGGACAAGCTCTGGGAAGTGGGAGCTCTGCAGACCGCAACCCCTAATCCTGTCACACAACTAGAAATAGCCGTGGAGCGTACCTAATACGACCTAGACGCCTCTTCACAGCCTAAGAGCTAGCTAGCCCTAAAGATAGAAAATAAAGCCTACCTTGCCTCAGAGAAATTCCCCAAAGGAAAAGGCAGCCCCCCACATATATTGACTGTGAGTTAAGATGAAAGTCACAAACATAGAAATGAAACAGATTTCAGCAAAGGGAGGCCAGACTTACTAAACAGACTGAGGATAGGAAAGGTATCTTTGCGGTCAGCACAAAAAACTACAAAATACCACGCAGAGTGTGCAAAAAGACCTCCGCACCGACTCACGGTGCGGAGGTGCCACTCTGCATCCCAGAGCTTCCAGCTAGCAAGGAAAAATCATGATAACCAGCTGGACAAGGAAACAATGAACAAATAATTAACTATCAGGGACTTAGCTTCTGCTGGAGTAGACAGGTCACCAGAAAGATCCAAGAGCGAACTGAACCAGTACAAGAACATTGACAGCTGGCATGGAGTAACGATCTGAGTGGAGTTAAATAGAGCAGCCAGCCAAAGAATAACCTACGTCACCTGTGGAAAGAACCTCAGAAGCAGCAGCTCCACTCACAGCCACCAGAGGGAGTCCATGGACAGAACTCGCCGAAGTACCATTCATGACCACAGGAGGGAGTTCGATAACAGAATTCACAACACAGCTCACCCCAAACCATCTCGATTGGGTTCAGGTCTGGTGACTGTGGAGGCCAGGTCATCTGGCGTAACACCCCATCACTCTCCTTCTTGGTCAAATAGCCCTTACACAGCCTGGAGGTGTGTTTGGGGTCATTGTCCTGTTGAAAAATAAATGATGGTCCAACTAAACGCAAACCGGATGCAATAGCATGCTGCTGCAAGATGCTGTGGTAGCCATGCTGGTTCAGTATGCCTTCAATTTTGAATAAATCCCCAACAGTGTCACCAGCAATGTACCCCCACACCTCCTCCTCCATGCTTCACGGTGGGAACCAGGCATGTAGAGTCCATCCGTTCACCTTTTCTGCGTCGCACAAAGACACCGTGGTTGGAACCAAAGATCTCAAATTTGGACTCATCAGACCAAAGCACATATTTCCACTGGTCTAATGTCCATTTCTTGTGTTCTTTAGCCCAAACAAGTCTCTTCTGCTTGTTGCCTGTCCTTAGCAGTGGTTGCCTAGCAGCTAGTTTACCATGAAGGCCTGCTGCACAAAGTCTTCTCTTAACCATTGTTGTAGAGATGTGTCTGCTGCTAGAACTCTGTGTGCCATTGACCTGGTCTCTAATCTGAGCTGCTGTTAACCTGTGATGTCTGAGGCTGGTGACTCGGATAAACTTATCCTCAGAAGCAGAGGTGACTCTTGGTCTTCCTTTCCTGGGGCGGTCCTCATTTGAGCCAGTTTCTTTGTAGCGCTTGATGGTTTTTGCAACTGCACTTGGGGACACTTTCAAAGTTTTCCCAATTTTTGGGACTGGCTGACCTTCATTTCTTAAAGTAAAGATGGCTACTTGTTTTTCATTACTTAGAATTTGTATTATGGCAAGAAAAAAGCAGCTAACAGTCTATTCAGTAAAACTATCAGCTGTGTATCCACCAGACTTCTGCACAACACCACTGATGGTCCCAACCCCATTTATAAGGCAAGAAATCCCCCTTATTAAACCTGACAGGGCACAACTGTGAAGGAAAAACCATTCCCGGTGACTACCTCTTGAAGCTCATCAAGAGAATGCCAAGAGTGTGCAAAGCAGTCATCGAAGCAAAAGGTGGCTACTTTGAAGAACCTAGAAAATAAGACATAATTTCAGTTGTTTCACACTTTTTTGTTAAGTATATAATTCCACATGTGTTAATTCATAGTTTTGATGCCTTCAGTGTGAATTTACAATTTTCATAGTCATGAAAATACAAGAAAAATCTTTAAATGAGAAGGTGTGTCCAAACTTTTGGTCTGTACTGTATGTGTACAACCCGCTCCCTGCTGGTATCCTTAACACTAAAAGGATGGATTGGAAAGCAGAGAGAAAAATCAGAATTGAGCAGGAGCTCTGCCGGATTTGCATGAGTTTAAAAGCGCTTAGCTAGATGAAGGATTTGGAGATACTATATAGCAACAAAATGGTAGAAAGTTTGCTACGAAGACTATTTAGAAAGTTGCTTAGTTTTCCATTTAGGAAGCAAATGAACAATGAGAAAAAAAAATGTGTGCGACTATGTACAGATACATTAAAGGGAATACATCAGCAGTTTTTGTTACGTAATTTGAAAGCAGCATGATGTAGAAGCTGAAAGCCTGAGTCCAGTGATGTGTCACTGGGCTGTGTTGCCATTTCAATAAAATCAGCGTTTTATCAGCAGGAGATTATCACTACAGGACTAGGTGTCTCCTGCCTTTTACTCCAGCCACGCCCCCACCAATGATTAACAGCTTTCTATCAATCTACAGTGTAAGCTGCCAAATAGTGGTGTGGGCGGGGTTATACAGGGCTCAGCATTCCGAGCTCTGCTAGATCTGAAGCTGAACAATCTGTGAATGTATTAAAGTGACAGCAAGCAGCCCAGGAAGTGATACATAGCTAGAATCACGGTCTCTATCCCCAGATCATGCTGCTGTCAGAATACATAGCAAAAACCTGCTGGCAAATTGCCTTTAAAGGAGGTCTGAAACAGAATTTCACAATACAAGACTGGTTTACTTACTTAATTGTAAATCCATGTCAGAGCGGTTGCATAATCTCGATATTAAAATAAGCTTTTCGTTCGTCCGGCTAAAGAGTTTGAGAGCTCAATAGTCAAAGTGCATCCAGACTCTTCCCACCCAACCTGACTGACGGCTGCAGCTTATCCTGAACAGGGTGAGATCTCAGCAGCAGCAGCAGGGAGGAGGGACACTGAGGATCTGTCAATAGGCTGGATGGGAAGAAACAAAGTGTTAAACAACCATTCCAACGTGAATTTTTACAGTGAGTACACCAGCCTCATCAAGTCTAAGAGAGCTGTATAATAATGTAATCTGGTGAAAGATCCGCAGCTATCCTAATCCGCCTCGGAAGGATCTGATCTGAGTCATGGTGTACACAACAGCTCTTCAGTAGGGTTTCCTGTTTTGAAGAAAATAAATTTCAGCTGCATAGAAAGAAGAAAGCTGAAAGATTTCTTATCAATGCTGGTCGCATCTCCCAGCACATTAAGGGTGGGTCATCTCCTCCAAAACTTTAGAACAAAAAGAAGCTTTTTTGCTGTGGTCATAAAAAAAAAAAAAAAATCACTCGCCCATTAGTTTTTCCACTATTTCTCAGAAAGGGTCTACAGTCTTAAATTACGTGCAGATGCGGCACACTGGCCCCCTTGGCTCGCCCCTTCCACCTTTGACCTGTTGTAAACACTAATGACAATACCACTGCAGTGATGACAAATTCACTTCTGGACTGTCGCTGGGGATCTTAGGAGCACACTGCCTACATTATGTGAATGGGCCACTTTCATCAGATTTTGTTAAAAAAACAAAGCAAAAAAAACACAGTATCACTTTAACCGGTCGAAAAGTTCCTCCCTTCATCGTATGACTATTTGTAGGATGTTTATATGGCACCTTCTAATCATGACAGGTTAACTATACAGCTAAACTTCAGCTGAATCGAGGACCAGTAATACTAGTCTTATGTGGTGCATTTGGTCAACTTGGTCATACAGATCAAGATGTACATTGCAGAAGTCCTTGTTTTTACAAACACTGTCCAAAATTATCCAGATATGAAGATAGGAATAATCCTTTAAGGCACCCCCAGTACACATTAGATACCGATCTCTTCCAACTAAACAGGAATCCTCGGCTCATCCAAGAGTATCTTGTGTTCTCCATGAGAAAGTGTCTCTCTCAAATCATCTGCTAGAGGTTTGTTCTCCGACAATCAAAAGGATGGGACAATTGAATTACAACCGCTTAATCTTTATGTGTCCCCAAGGGGTCAGTCGAGAGGTCCCTATACACATGAAATGGTCGGCTGATCCCAGAAAAATCAGTGGGTGGTTTTGGACGACTTTTCAAATATGCATTGAAAATGAAGGCCAGTATAAGCGACTGTCATGGCCAATAAGGCCTAAGAGACGAAAGCGGCATCTGCGAAACAATCGTTGTTCATCGTCCAACCATCAATCTACTTCCTTCTCATGTGTATTACTAAGGTGTAAAACAAATTTTGGAGATGCCTGAAACTGTAGACTGTGGGATGGCGATATACAAAGTTTTTAAAGGTGTTTCGTAACAATCTCCTGGTTTTCTGCAAACCTCTTTCAGAGAACATACATTTGGAAAAACTTCTGCTACAAAGTCTGCCACATTTCAGAACACTCCAAAGGGCATAATATGTCACATGAAGACACCTGAAATAGTCTACAACTAGGAAAGCTAATAAGAAGAGCAGAAGAAACATCCAAGAGGCCATGTCCTAGACCAGACTGTAGGTAAACAATTGTAGGGATTCACCATCTCAGGTAGGTATTAGGTAGAGTTCACAAAGACAACGCAGTTTGGCTCTGATAGTCAAAAGTTTTATCGCTTTCATTAAACTCTAAGATATTCAAAACCAAAAACAGTCTCTTCTGAGCAACACGGTATCACGGCAAATAATCCGTACATTCAGCAGACACGTGTCAGTGCAGGCTCACCCGACCAGATTACAGTCCTTTCTTCAGGAGACAATTTCATATAAAGATCAGGCACGATCCCAACAGTCTCAGTATCACCTACAGACCGAGTGTCAGCAGCTTTCAGCACCAAACAGAAGTGTTCAACTCTGAAAAGGCTACAGCTTCCACACAGTTCTCTGCAGCTCCAACACACAGACTGTTGAGCTTTCCTAGCTGACCCATGCAATCTCCATTCAGAGAGAGACCCTGGCACGTCTCTCTCACATTTTGGCTGATCACTCACCAGCAGCACACCGGACTGTTCCATACATCAGACTGACACACCTAGTGAACACAAGCCCTGGTTCTAGCAAAAATGCTTGGCAGATGCATCTCATCAAATCCTGCAGTGGTAGGATTTAACTCTGTTTTACCTGGCTCCGCTACCCAATCTTAAACAGAAAAACTTTAAGCCATAGAGGAAAATAAGAGGATGACAACTGCCAGGACCGTCAAATAATTAAGTGACCTAACCTCACAAAACCATGACTGAAAAATATGAATTTTAAAAAAAGCATGGTGGTGGCAGTATCCTTTTGTGGGGTTACATGAGCGCTGCTATTGTCTGGGAGTCACATTTAATTCATGGTATGATGAATTCACAGATGTACTTCTCCATATTGAAAGAAGATGTTACCATCACTCCATGCTCTGGGTAGACGTGCACTTTTTCTAAATGTAGATGCCTACAGTGAAATATGGTGGTGGCAGTGTACTTCTGTGGGGCTGCATGAGTGCTCCTGGTGTCGAGGACTTATATTTCATTGATGGTATCATGTATTCACAGATGTACTGCTCTATATTGAAGGAAGATACCACCAGCACTCTGTGCCCTTGGTAGACATGCACTTTTTCAACATGACAATTATTCAAAACACACATCTGCTACATTTCTGAAGAAGAGCAGGGTGAAAGTGATTTAGGGGTCAAATGTCTCCTGGCCTGAACCCGACTGAAAACCTATGGGGAATTCTGAAGAGACAAGTTGTCATCACTCTCCATCCAGCATCCAGGCTCCAAAAAGAGGTCGCTCTTGGAATACGGGAAAAGAATGATGCAATATATCGCCAACTTGTTCACTCCATGCCTAGAAGACTTGGTGCTGTCCTTAAAAATCATGGAGGTCATACAAAATACTAGCTGCAGTAATTTTTGATGTAGGTGTACTCATTTTTGCAACAATTGAAGATTTTGTAATGCAAGGTATATTATTAATCTAACTTCATGCTATGGGTTAAAAAAAAAATGTTCTGGGAAACTCATCTTGTCCAAATTTTGAAAATTGTTCTTGTATTTAGTGAGATATTGATTAAAATCTTACTTTTCATAGGAGGTGTACTCATTTATGCACTGTATAATAAAGTTTGCATGTTTTCGCCTAAGGTCCATGAATTGAGGGGAGACGACAAGTATCAGCACAGGAAACACGCTGGGATAAGAGACCGAGCAGTTTGTTTTCGGCTAATGATAAATGAGGTGAAAGAAGGACCTGGAGCAACTTGTGAAGGTCACCACTGCAGGGACAGTAATAAATTGGGCCAACCTGAGCTCACTTCATAACTCAGCTTTTTTTCTCTCTTTCTCCTCTCACCGGTGTGTATTTATGTGATGGCCCAGGCCCACATTTTTACTCCTAGGATAACGCATGGGCTGCAAAACGATCAATCAAATCTCTGCTGCTGAAGGGGTTACACAAAAAAAAAAAAAAAAAAACCATCTTCAGTATGGAAAAAGCAGATGTTTATGAGAAGTGGTTAGTACCTCCTCGGTGCCTGTGGTATTTCTCAGCTCGCAGGAGCCTACTCATGTGGTCTTGTCTATAAGGGTATATGACAAAGAGTGAAATGAGGGGCGCTTGTTGTCCATATTCTCAAGTCAAATAGGTTTATACAAGTGAAAAAGCAAAAAAAAAAAAAAAAAAGGCGGTAGATAGTCAGGCTCCGGAGATTCTCTTCCTGGCGACAGTATTATAACCACAAAGAGCTAGAGCCTGCAGAAAAAAATATTGAGGTTACTGGCAGATCGGAAAGAGAGGCTGCGAGAACATCTACGTCAGGCCCGCGGCTGGGGGTGTTCACACTTATGAGCCAAGTAAAAAAAGGCAGAAATATTTTCCATAATCAGAAGAAAAAGATTTGCAGAGTCAACTTTTTTTTAAAAATTTACTGTCAATTTTCGACATTAGGAAATTTTGAGTTAAAGGAGATCATTCACTGGACTTTTTAAATTTAAACTCAGTACCTCCTTCAATTGGTGATTGTCTAGTGATTTTGAAATAGTTTTCCTTTTTCTTCTAAGCCCCTCCGTTTCAAAGTTATGCCCCCCAGTAATAATTAGGCAAATTTTGATAGGCAATCATCCCAGGAGTGGACAACCAAAATTACCCCATGAGCGCAGCAACCACTCATCCAAGAGGTCACAAAAGACCCCACAACTACATCCAAAGAATCGCAGGCCTCACTTGCTTCAGTTAAGGTCAGTGTTCATGACTCCAACGTAAGAAAGACTGGGCAAAAATGTTCTAAGATGAAAACCACGGCTGAGCAATAAGAACATAAAGTTTTGTCTCAGTTTTGCAAGAAAACATCTTGATGATCCCCAAGACTTTTAGGAGAATACTCTGTGAACTGACAAGACAAAGTTGAACTATTTGGAAGGTGTATGTCCCATTATATCTGGCGTAGACTTAGCATAGCATTTCAGAATAGGAAAATCATACCAACAGTAAAATATGGTGGTAGTGTCATGGTCTGGGGTTGTTTTGCTGCTTCAGGACCAGGAAGACTTGCTGTGGTAAATGGAACCATCAGTTCTACTGTCTACCAAAAAATCCTGAAGGAGAATGTCCGGCCATCGGTTTGTGACCTCAAGCTGTAGCAAACTTGGGTTACGCAGCAGGACAATGATTCAAAACACACCAGCAAGTCCACTTCTGAATGGCTTAAGTAAAACAAAATAAAGACTTTGGAGTGGCCTAGTCAAGGTCCTGACTTAATCCGATTGAGATGCTGTGGCATGACCTTAAAAAGGCAGTTCATGCTCGGAAATCCTCCAATGTGACTGAATTATACCAATTCTGCAAAGATGAGCGGCCAAAATTCCTCCAGAGCGTTGTAAAAGACTCATCACCAGTTATTGCAAACACTTGATTGCAGTTATTGCTGCTAAGGTTAGCCACACCAGTTATTAGGTTTAGGGGGTAATCACTTTTTCACACAGGGCCCTGCAGGTTTGGATTTCCTTTTCCCTTAATAATCAAGACCTTCATTTAAAAACTGCATTTTGTGATTACTTGTGTTATCTTTGTCCAATATTTACATTTGTTTGGTGATCTGAAACATTTAAGTGTGACAAACATGCAAAAGAATAGACAATCGGGAAGGGGGCAAACACTTTTTCACACAACTGTACATGTGGAGAAAGAGAAAACAACAATCAGTGGTGCTCTTTGCCTTACATTTAGCACTACATCTTGTAGCAGTCTCTGCTACTAGTCAGCAAGACCAGACTATCAAAAATTTGAGCACATTTACTCATGCTCATGCTCCCTTTCTGTGTGGTTCAAGGGTTAAATTCCGAGACACAGACAAGAATCTGATTCGGATTTAGGACCCAAGAATGTATTATTTTCACAGAATACACAAGTGAGACAATGTGACATTTAGACACGAGCAGGGAGGAGCACGATGCCCCGGGATGATAATGGCACATTACTCGTGTTGAAAGGTTTTCCTGGCCCATGGGGAGGGAGAGGATTGAAAATACTCTGATGGATTTCCAAGCTGTAGCCATGAAAGTTCAGGAAATGATCAAATTCTCGAAAGACATAGAGGAAATATCCCAGATGTCCTCCTGAATTAGGTATTCACCACTTCACTGTTGGAAACGCTGTTGCCACAGCAGAAGCCCCAACGTCAGGAGATTAGGAAAGCGTCTAGTAGTTGAATACATTTGGACGCTGGTGTAAATGAGATCCACACCTCATATAACTTGTTTCTTTACAAATTTTTTTTTACAGGGTTTTCTGTAATATTAAGTTTTTAACTATTTGTAAAAACTTTCTTAGATGAAAAAGTTTTATACATTGATCTCAGAAATGACCAGTGGCCAGATATGGTTATATTATACTTTTGCAAATTACACTTTCAATTCTTGGAAGGCTGAGTACTGGGGTATATAATAAATATGTTTCAGTTAGTAGGAGATGATGTTGTGACAACTCGTTTTTGATGGGAGCTAGATGTGATTTTTCTGCCACTTAAAAATATTGCAGATCTTTTTACCATTCACATAGGAACAGAAAAGTTGCATAATGATGGTCCTGGGACGAGAGAAGGAGAAAAAATATTAAAGAGGTTATCCACTAATTGGATAACTTCTTGTCATACCCCCTCCCCACGATAAATAAAGCTTGTAGTCGCCTCCCGTGCTGGCGCCGTTCCCGCAGTGCTGGCGTCTTTCCTGCAGAGTTGGCACCCGCTCTCCCCAGGGCTTCGGTGATGTGGTTGTGACACATGACCCCGGCGCCCAATCAGCACTGACGTCACTGTCCCCGCCTCCTGTCGAACTGAGCAGGAAGAGGAAGTCTGAGATTAGCTGCAGCCCGGACTTCCTCTTCAAGTTCGGTTTGTCTGAAGGCTGGGACAGTGACGCCAACGCTGATTGGTTACCGACGTCACGCATCAACAACCACACTTGAGCCCGGGAGAGCGAGTACTGACACCACGTAAATAGCGCTGGCACAGGAGGCAAGTATAGGCTTTATTATGTTATGGGGCCAAACATTTTGATTAAGAAGGGGATGTCCTGGTAGTGGACAACCCCTCTAAGGATATGTTCACACGTTGCAATTTTTGCCCCGTCTTTGCTTACCGTTAGGCCGGGATCACACATAGGAGAGATACGGCCGAGTCTCGAAGGTGAAAACCCAGCTCTGGCGCCGGCACTCCGGAGAGGAGCGTGCAGCCGCACAGCTATACACGGAGCCGCACGCTCCGCTCCGGAGTGCCGGTGCCAGAGCTGGGTTTTCACCTGCGAGACTCGGCCGTATCTCGCGTATGTGTGATCCCGGCCTTACTGTTCCAACATAGCGAATGAGATTTCTGAATTCTCATGCACAAACTGCGTATTTTTTCATTGCACATTTAAAGCTGTTTCAAATCTGCAGCGCGTCAAATTTTTCAACACTTTTTCTAGCCATTCAAATAAATAGGAAAAACCTGTATTTTACACAGTTATTTTCCTGCCATCACTAGAGTATTTGTTCCAGTTTTTTTCTGCTGCAAATACTGAACGAGTGCACATACCCGAAGGGTTATCAAGCTCAGGCCTCGTTCACACGTTCAGTATTTTACATCAGTATTTGTAAGCCTAAACCAGCAGTGGGTGATAAATGCAGAAGTGGTGAAATGTTTCTATTATACTTTTCCTCTATTTGTTTCACTCCTGCAAATACTGATGTCAAATACTGATCAAATACTGAACGTGTGAACGTGACGTTAGAATTTCTGGCACAATTCTCACCAAAAAAAAAAACATTGTTTCATTACTTGCACCATATTTATTAGGAGTTCTGTGCCTTGTCCAACAATGGGGCGTGATCTTGGTAAAAAGAGGCTTGTCAGCAAACACCCCGGACGAGGCGCCGCCTGCGCTGCTGCTGATGAAGATGGAGCTCCAGCCTCCTCTTCTAAATACATTTTTAATCATCTTAAACCACTAAGAGTATCAAAGCTCAGTTGTCTGCCAGGTGACGCCATTGCCATTCTACGGACACAAGTAATTCACGCTTGGTAATTACCCATCACTAGAAATGACATTTATCAATGGTGTATCTATATGATTGTGTATACGACTTTTGCATATTGCTTTAATTAATATCGGTCGTTTCATTCTGGTTTATTTTTCCTAAGGTCTTGATAAGTTAGCAGCTCTGCTGAATCTAGGCCTGGCATTCATCTCCCCACTAGGGTTCATTACTGAATTCCTCGTTCTTTTCCTCCACTTGGACGTACCAGGAACAAGGTGATATGTTGAAAGTCTGCAAGGATGGAGATTTTTTTTTTTTTGCTCGTTTTCCCATGCCATGGAGAGTAGAATATCCCAAATACCAGTATAGGTGACCTCACCGTACAGAAAAGGGGATACGGTTACTCAATATCGGACTCGTCATGTTCTCAGTTTTGCATTCATGCAAGCAAATTTTATATTTAGTTTTTAATACTGTTTTATTTAAGCATGAAAGGATACTTTGGTTCTTAGGGTTTGTTCACATTAGTGTACAACACATTCTGAGCGCTAGGCCTTTTTTGACCTGATAGCACTCGGCCCAATATTATACCACGGGGCAAAGCAGATCTGAGATTTTTTTTTTCTCATGCTGATTCGGCATGAGAAAACAATGGCAGCTTTCTGATAATCGGATCACGCGCACCCACAGAAGTCTATGGATGCTTAAGTAACATTGGACTGCACTCGGATGTCATCCGAGGGCAGTCCAACATCCACAGGCAATGGAGAAGATAGAGAAATTAAGTTCTCCATCTTCGCATCTGTGATACAAATCTCTCATGCGAGAGAAACGCAGCACAGTAAGATGACAGCTGGATCAAACTCTGACCTCTCAAAAGGTCCATTCACTATCTAGCCAGCTAATCATCGCCCCTTTGTAGCAATGTTAACCAGTGTAATAAATAATAATAATAATAATATTTTCAGAATGTGCAGATGATGATGCAGAATCAGAAAAGATGTGATCATGTGTTTGATCAGAAATGAATGATCGGCCAATTGTCAGCTTGTACTTAATATAGATTTATGGGTAATAAATTCTTTAGAAGTCCTTTATATCTACTGATCTCCATTTATACAAAATAATTAAGGTGTACTAGGACTGAAAACCCCCAGGGTTGGAACACGTTAGTTGTACGTGTATACTGAATGGTACAGTTGAGCGCTACTTATTGTGGATTTTAACATTGTGGATTTCCCCCCCCCCCCCGGCATTAAAATACTTACCCAGCTCCCTCGGCGCTTACATCCTCTCAGCGTCGCTGCTTGTCCTGTATGAGCGGTCACGTGGTGCCGCTTATTACAGTAATGAATATGCGGCTCCACCCCTATGGGAGGTGGAGCCGCATATTCATCACTGCTTCAGCACTACACGCAGGGGGACAGCGATTACAGTAGCGCTGTCTCCTGCACGGCACACGGACTGCACACGGACAACATCCGTGTGCGGTACGTGTTTTACACGGACCCATTGACTTTAATGGGTCCGTGTAATCCGTGCGCTCCCACGAACACTGACATGTCTCCGTGTTTTCCAAATGGACACACGGTCCGTGAAAACACGCTGGCATGTGCAGAGACACATTGATTTTAATGTGTCTACGTGAGTCAGTGTCTCCGGTACGTGAGGAAACTGTCACCTCACGTACCGGAGCCGCTGACGTGTGAAACCGGCCTAATGCTGTAGATAAGCCCCCGATGTATCCTGAAAGATGAGAAAGAGAGGTTAGATTATACTCACCCAGGGGCGGTCCCGCTGCGGTCCGGTCCGATAGGAGTCGCGATCCGGGGCCTCCCATCTTCTTACGATCACATCCTCTTCGTACTCAGCACATGCGTACTGCAGTACTTTGCTCTCAGGTCAACAGGGCAGACAAAGTACGCCTGAAGACAAGAACGTCATCCTATGAGATGGGAGGTCCCGGAACGGACCGCGATGCCCATATGATCGGACCGCCCGCCCAGGTGAGTATAATCTAACCTCTTTTTCTCATCTTTAAGGATACATCAGGGGTTTATCTACAGCATTACAGAATGCTGTCAATAAGCCCCAGATGCTGGTGGGCTTAGCTCACCTTCGACTTTGGGGGAGACAGGTTCACTTTAAGATTTTTTTGGACCTTGTGCGGGCTTTTAATTAAAAAATAAAAGGCATTGTATATCCTTTAAACAAAATCTTTTTGTATTGTTTATTTGCTTCCTTAATTTAAAGATAAGCAACCTTTTCATATAGCTGAGCGCTTTGCAAAAACGTTTCAAATTTAGAGTTCCTGCACAGTTCGGACAGTTTTCTCTTAGTTATTGTTGCACATACAAGTTCTATCCATGAGATACAACAAGTACTAATTATAGTCTATGGTGCTGTTCACATGTCTGGTTTTTTTTCCTGTATCGTGTCTTCGTGCAAAACTGACGGAATCGTCCATTTTTTTCCAGCAGCACAGATGAAAAGTGCGTACAGCTCACAGATGGCATCTGTGCGCTATCCGTGTGCTGTCTGTGTTTAACATTGCAAAGGTTAGAAGAAACTTTGTCATTTAG
This sequence comes from Ranitomeya imitator, assembly GCF_032444005.1. Classification (NCBI taxonomy): domain Eukaryota; kingdom Metazoa; phylum Chordata; class Amphibia; order Anura; family Dendrobatidae; genus Ranitomeya; species Ranitomeya imitator. The sequence continues at coordinate 128,738,748 of NC_091291.1, forward strand.
TTATTTATCAAAATGCGAAAAACGCTGATCCAAAACAATGCTTTTTTTTCCTCTGTAAGTGAAAAACACTAACAACTGAGTGAGACCTTAGAGATGTAAGCACTGAAGATGTTGTTCTCAGATCTCCACAACACAGGGAGGGAAGAAAGCATCTAATCTCAGAGAGGGCATAAAAAACAGCCTATAGATAAGGCTTCTTTCACACTTCCGTCTTCCAAATCCTTGAAATGATGGATCCTATGCAGATTGTGGAAAACGTGTGCACTGGGCCCGTCTTTTTGACGGACCCGTCGAGGCTATGTGCCCCTGTTGTGTATGTGTTTTCGCAGCGGTTTTCCGCTGCGAAAACGTAAACAACACAAACCAGGTTAACAAAAATAAAAAATAATAAAGAAAAAAAAACTGCAGTATTCTCACCTACCGGCGTTCCCGCGCAGCGATGCTCCAGGCAGCTAGCGTTCCTAGTACTACATTGCGAAATCTCATGAGATTTCGCAATGTAGTACTAGGAACGCTGGCTGCCGGGAGCATTGGTGACGCTGCGCGGGACTTCGGTAGGTGAGAATATTGCGATTTTTTATTCTATCTTGTTACTATTAATGCTGCATAGGCAGCATCAATAGTAAAAAGAGAAAGAGAGCAAGCGAGAGAGAATTTTCCTGATGGGAAATTTTTCCACGCATGCTCAGCTTGCCTATGCAGCATCAATAGTAAAAAGATATGTTAAAAACAAAAAAACACAATATTCTTACCTTCTGGCGTCCCACGCAGCGTTACCAATGCTCGCGATGATCCCGGCAGCTGGTGTTCCCAGTAATGCATTGCGAAATGACCCGATGACGTTGCGGTCTCGCGAGACCTCCACGTCATCAGAGGTCATTGAACGCAAGGCATTACTGGGAACGCCAGCTGCCGGGAGCATCGGTAAGGCTGCGCGGGACGACGGAAGGTAAGAATATTGCGATTTTTTTATTTTTGTTATTATTTTTAACCTGTGTTGTGTATGCGTTTTCGCAGCGCAAAACCGCTGCGTAGATGCATACACAACAGGTGCACATAGTCTCGACGGGTCCTTCAGAAAAACAGGCCCAGTGCACCCGTTTTTTTTTTTACAATCTGCACAGGATCCGTCATTTCAACATTTTGACGGATCCTGTGCAGATTGTAAAAACGGGAAGTGTGAAAGAGACCTTATATCCAACCTATATTACTGGAAGAGACACTCCCATCACAGAAAAATCTGAAACTTGGATCAGGCACCAAACGAATGAAATAAATGAAGATCTAAAACTGAAATACACATTTTTATGAACTAAAAGTAACTGTTAGCATAAAAAAATGTCCATATAAAAATGCCCGGACAGCCTTTAAAATGGTTCAAAGTAGAAGTGGACTGCCAAGCATAAAGTCAGGTAAGCTGATAAACTGTTTTAAGTGTATTAAAGGTGTTATTAATTTATTGCATTGAAAAATACACAAAAATAATTAAACTGGTAATTGTGCAAGAACGCAACAAAGTTATTACAATTGCTCTATATCTTTACGGTATTGGGTCTGCCGTCAGCCGAGGGCAATGACTCCAATGAAAGCGCTGAGATTGAAGCCAAAGTCCGCACAGAAAAATCAGTTTTTTTCTTTCCATATTTATTTGTACATACGGGAATATTGTGGCCATAATCAGATGTAATTAGAATATATTGTCAAATCGTGTTGTGACTGGATTATTAGGGATTAGTGCGGCTCTGCCATAATACGTTGCTAATGTTATAACAAACATTGTCACTCCGAGACAATAAAAACACTGGTCTTTATGAAAGGTAATAGTATATAAATATACACATATAATCATGCAGTAATTATCAAAGCCAGAAGAGGAACTAGAGGTGAGCACAAGACACACACAAACATATTTGCTTAGAAAAGTGTCATCAAAGCATTAAATCTGAAGAACAAAACAGAAAACTGAGCAAACAAAGTAAAACAAATTCTTCAAGTTGTCAATATTTATACAAAGAGTTACGTCAGTAACTAAGATTATGGCTCGGAGAGGCCAAGAGGTGACCTGTCAAGCCACAAAGCTTCATAATCCAACTCGAACCTTCTGTCTGCAGCAAGTTTAGGAGTTGTGGCATAACTTGGAACTGGTGAGCCCCAAAGCAAAATAGTTATCAGGGCCCCTAAAAATCATGGACCTGTAGTAATATGGACTAAAGAGACTGTTTGGGTCCCCCACGCTCCAGTTTCCCCCCTTGGTCAGTAGACAATTTGTTTTCCTTAAATGCATGTATTTGGAAATAAAGACAATTTTTGCAATCGCCTTTCCTTAAAAATTCTGCACCGTTTAGGTTGTACAGTCTCTTGTGTCTCTCCACGTTCAAAGTTTGTGAGGAGCTCAGAAAAAGACAGGTAAAAGAGTTGCAAACTCGCTGTCAGACCGTCACGGGGGGGGGTTTTGACTGATGGATTCTCAGTCAACTTACTCTGCAGCCAGCAATAGCCGACCTCAACACGGAGACTATAGTAGGCAAATGGTGCAAAATTTGTAATTAAACCAAAAGGAAAAAATATTTTTTACAGTCAATTCCATGCATTTAAGTAAAAAAAAATATTACCCCAAATGATAGACGACCCCTTTAAAGGCACTCATGTACTTGAGCTTAATGGCTGCTGAACCTGCCGATACCCGTTGGATCAGCCAACAAGTGAGCGGCAGCCTCCCGATTGTCCACCGATAGATGATGACAAGGAAGATACGATGTGACATATGCCACTTATGACCAGGACTGTCGAGTCACAGTTGTGGAGTCGGAGCCCATTTTGGTGGAGTCAGTGTCATGGAATTGGAGGAGTCGGAGTCAGAGGTTTGGCTTACCGACTCCACAGCCCTGGCAGGGATGTGGAGTCGGAGAGTCGGAGACCATTTTGGAGGAGTCGGTGTCATGGAATTGGAGGAGTCGGAGTCAGAAGTTTGGCTTACCGACTCCACAGCCCTGGCAGGGATGTGGAGTCGGAGAGTCAGAGCCCATTTTGGAGGAGTCGGTGTCATGGAATTGGAGGAGTCGGAGTCAGAAGTTTGGCTTACCGACTCCACAGCCCTGGCAGGGATGTGGAGTCGGAGAGTCGGAGCCCATTTTGGAGGAGTCGGTGTCATGGAATTGGAGGAGTCGGAGTCAGAGGTTTGGCTTACCGACTCCACAGCCCTGGCAGGGATGTGGAGTCGGAGAGTCGGAGCCCATTTTGGAGGAGTCGGTGTCATGGAATTGGAGGAGTCGGAGTCAGAGGTTTGGCTTACCGACTCCACAGCCCTGCTTGTGACAACCAATCGTTTTGTTCTTCTGGAGAGAAGTTGCTGCCAAAGGAATCGGGGGAAATAACCGTGGACCTAACTATCATTCGGCAGCTTTCTATTGTATATGGGTAGGCTATAGAATGTATGATGTCTCGGTAAGGAATAGTGTTGCTCTCAGGGGTAAAGTTTCTCGAGGAGAAGGACCACCCTAGAGACTATAATAAATAAATAACTTGGCACTCAAATTGGTGAATAGTGGTAGTCAAGAAAAAAATTTTTTTATTACTTAGGGTAGCAGTCCAGCAAATTAGACGTTTCGGTCAAACATTAAGACCTTCTTCAGTAAACCGACTGCTGTGATGTATGAGTATAAACGGCACTTTATGTGTATGATTGAATGGTCCTATGTTAGATCCAGTGGGACCTAAATGATGGCGGCAGAAAGCCGAACAAAAGGATATCAGTTCCTATCCACAGAAGATATATGCAAGGGATAACCTAGAAGCAGGAGTAAGGATAACTGTGGCTACGGAAGTAATGTCGCTCTCATAGGGACCGATAGTGTAATAAAAAATTTTTTTTCTTGACTACCACTATTCACCAAGTTGAGTGCCAAGTTATTTATTTATTATATTTACTGGTGTGGGAAACCTCACTTGAGCACCGACACAGCTGTGCCACGCTATACCTTACTATTCACCCTAGAGACTAGGCAATGCATCACAGACGAAAATACAAAATCAGTTCCTTCTCGTTAGAACAGGTCCATTGTGTGGCAAAATGTTATATTGTAAAGCGTTCCATATTCTAATCAGGATTATTAGAGAGGATATAAAGTGCATTTTGCATCGCCCTAACTTTAATTTTCAGATAGATGTGACCGAGAAGCCGCCAACCGACAATACTAAAGTTGGAATGTGACAATGCTGGGTTGTGGCTGACATTACATGGCACGGGTCAGCAAAAGGACCACAGTACGGCATTGTTTAGAGGCCAGTGAAAGAAGAATTTGTGGAAATGGGTTAAAATGTCACGAGGCAAAGTCTTGTTTGTGAACTCTTTTCCCTTCGCTCATTGTCCAGGGTGCTTGCTCTCCAGGTTTCTCCTTTCATATACATTGCACGTATGCTGAATGAACTAGATTTACAGAGCTATAACAGGAGAGGCATGACCTACATAATAACACTGCCAGTGAAATACGAGCGGCGCTGCTCATCGGGAATCCACCTGGCACCATATCTAAGCTTGGATGGAGGAAGCCGCAAAGGGTAAACATAAGGGGCTAAGTTTACAGAATGAAGAACACTGTAAAAAGGCGCAAGAAACCACAGTGATGTGGCTATCATTGTATTTTAGGCAAAAAAAATATATACCTTTTGAGCTTTTACATTTCAAAAAAATTACAAAAAGGAAAATGGGCCCATTCAAAAGTTTGGGCACCCTTGGAGATTTACGTACTCAGATAACTTTGACCAAGGTTTCAGAACTTACCGTAATTAGCCTGTTAGGGTTATGGCTTGCTCACTATCATCATTAGGAAAGGCCAGGTGATTCAATATCCCAGCTTTATAAAAACTCAGCCTCCTCTAACCTTGTGACAAAAAAACAGCTGCTATGGGTTCTTCCAAGCAGCTGCCTATCACTCTGAAAATGATGGAGGCCCATAAAGCAGGACACATCTATAAGAAGATAGCAAAATGTTTTAAAGTTGCCCTTTCCTCAGTTGGAAATGTAATTAAGAAACAGCAGTTAACAGAAACAGTGGAGGTCAAGATAAGGCCTGGAAAACCAAGCAAAATTTCAGTGCGAGCTGCTCATAAGGTTGCGAGAAAAAAGGCAAATCAAAACCCCGTTTGACTGCAAAAGACCTTCAGAATGATTTAGCAGACTCTAGAGTTAGTTGTGGTACATTGTTCTACTGTTCAGAGACACCTGCATAAATATGGTCTTCATGGAAGAATCATCAGAAGAAAACCTCTCCTGCCTTCTCACACTATTTAATGTCAGAAGTATGCAAAAAAAAAATCTATATAAGCCTGATGCATTTTGGAAACAAATCCTGTGGACCGATGAGGTTAAAAATAACTCTTTGTCCCCATTGATCAAAGTTATGTGATGACAAAAAAGGGCACAGAATTTCAGGAAAAGAACATCTTGCCAACCAATAAACATGGAGGTGGATCAATCACGTTCTGGGGTTGTGTTGCAGCCAATGGAACGGGGAACATTTCATGGGTAGAGGGAAGAGTGGATTCAATGACATTCTGACAAATTCTTGATGCAAACATAACACCATCTGTAAAGAAGCTGAAGTTGAAAAGAGAACGGCTTCTACAAATGGACAATGATCCTAAACATATGTCGAAATCCACAATAGACAACCTGAAAAGGCACAAGCTGAAGGTTTTACAATGGCCCTCGCAGTCCCCTGATCTGAACATCATTGAAAATCTGCGGTTAGACCTCAAAATTGCAGCGGATGCAAGACGATCCAGGAATCGCACAGAACTGGGATAATTTTTGAAGGAAGAATGGATGAAAAACCCTCAAACAAGAATTGAAAGACTCTTGTCTGGCTTTAAAAAGCGTTTACAAGCTGTGATACTTTCAAAAGGGGGTGATACTAGGTACTAAGCACGAGGGGGCCCAAACTTTTTCATCGGCTCATTTTCCTTTTTGTAGTTTTTATAATTTAAAAGATAAAAATATATATATACTTTTTTGCCTAACAGCTGGCAGACAGTCGTGAGCCACACATCACAGGCTTGCGAGCCACAGATTGGCTGCAGTAGACTAATGGCTCATACATAAGGAGTCTCCACTACATTAGAGAGGCGAATGTACAAAAATAAAGCCCTGACAAAAAAAGCTTTTATTTGGCAATACAGGACAGCCAGAATGTATGTATGTATGTATGTATGTATGTATCTCACACACTCAGGGAGTGGAGGAATAGCACATCCAGGTGCACAGAATCTTGGCTTCGTTCCCCACCACGGAAGTCAACAAGGATTCCGGGACCCAACGCCTCTAAATCAATTCCCCAGAGGCAGTAAACATATGCGTGGTGACAGACTGCAGGTGGTGAACAGAAGGAACGCCCATAACTACTCCAGGGCTAAAGCGTCTGTACAGTACATGGAGGCATCTACAGCTCAGTGCAAACTTTACAGATCAATTGACCCCTATGGCTGAAAAAGTGTTCTGCTCTGGTACAGTTCTCACCTGCAAGCTGGAGTCAGACAGCACTCGGAGGACTCACGGATTGTATCCATGTGTTAATTTTGTTTTTACATTGACCCACTGATTAGAACGGGCAAATGTGGTCCATGACTTGGATCAAAAATACACATTCATCAGTTTTTTGTGGATTCTTGGTCCGCAAAAATTCACGGACATGTGAGCAGTCTCAGACTAAAATGGGCACATGTTTTATAGATAACAAATATGAATAGAACATGTACAGTGCCTACAAGTAGTATTCAACCCCCTGCAGATTTAGCAGGTTTAATAAGATGCAAATAAGTTAGAGCCTTCAAACTTCAAACAAGAGCAGGATTTATTAACAGATGCATAAATCTTACAAACCAAAAAATTTTGTTGCTCAGTTAAATTTTTATAAATTTTAAACATAAAAGTGTGGGTCAATTATTATTCAACCCCTAGGTTTAATATTTTGTGGAATAACCTTTGTTTGCAATTACAGCTAATAATCGTCTTTTATAAGACCTGATCAGGCCGGCACAGGTCTCTGGAGTTATCTTGGCCCACTCCTCCATGCAGATCTTCTCCAAGTTATCTAGGTTCTTTGGGTGTCTCATGCGGACTTTAATCTTGAGCTCCTTCCACAAGTTTTCAATTGGGTTAAGGTCAGGAGACTGACTAGGCCACTGCAACACCTTGATTTTTTGCCTCTTGAACCAGGCCTTGGTTTTCTTGGCTGTGTGCTTTGGGTCGTTGTCTTGTTGGAAGATGAAATGACGACCCATCTTAAGATCCTTGATGGAGGAGCGGAGGATCTTGGCCAAAATCTCCAGGTAGGCCGTGTTATCCATCTTCCCATGGATGCGGACCAGATGGCCAGGCCCCTTGGCTGAGAAACAGCCCCACAGCATGATGCCGCCACCACCATGCTTGACTGTAGGGATGGTATTCTTGGGGTCGTATGCAGTGCCATCCAGTCTCCAAATGTCACGTGTGTGGTTGCCACCAAAGATCTTGATCTCATCAGACCAGAGAACCTTGAACCAGTCAGTTTCAGAGTCCTCCAAGTGATCATGAGCAAACTGTAGACGAGCCTTGACATGATGCTTTGAAAGTAAAGGTACCTTACGGGCTCGTCTGGAACGGAGACCATTGCAGTGGAGTACGTTACTTATGATATTGACTGAAACCAATGTCCCCACTGCCATGAGATTTTCCCGGAGCTCCTTCCTTGTTGTCCTTGGGTTAGCCTTGACTCTTCGGACAAGCCTGGCCTCGGCACGGGAGGAAACTTTCAAAGGCTGTCCAGGCCGTGGAAGGCTAACAGTAGTTCCATAAGCCTTCCACTTCCGGATGATGCTCCCAACAGTGGAGACAGGTAGGCCTAACTCCTTGGAAAGGGTTTTGTACCCCTTGCCAGCCTTGTGACCCTCCACAATCTTGTCTCTGATGGCCTTGGAATGCTCCTTTGTCTTTCCCATGTTGACCATGTATGAGTGCTGTTCACAAGTTTGGGGAGGGTCTTAAATAGTCAGAAAAGGCTGGAAAAAGAGATAATTAATCCAAACATGTGAAGCTCATTGTTCTTTGTGCCTGAACTACTTCTTAATACTTTAGGGGAACCAAACAGAATTCTGGTGGGTTGAGGGGTTGAATAATAAATGACCCTCTGAAAAGACTTTTCACAATTTAAAAAAAAAAATAAACAAAGAAATAACATTCTTTTTTGCTGCAGTGCATTTCACACTTCCAGGCTGATCTACAGTCCAAATGTCACACTGCCAAGTTAATTCCAAATGTGTAAACCTGCTAAATCTGCAGGGGGTTGAATACTACTTGTAGGCACTGTACATAAAAGAATGGGCATCTGAATGAGCCCGTGTAACATAAAAGTGTCCCTCTGCCAATAAGGGTCTGCATGACATATTCTGACTGTAATTTAGGAAACACAATCTGAATTTCACTTAGTTGAAATTGGCAAAACAGTTTTGATACATTAATGAGAATCTGTCCCGAGGTGACAAGTGGCCAAGTTTTGCTCTTACTTTATTCCAACTGCTTCCCTGAGTATTCAACTTCTGTTTTTTTGAAAATCCGCCATATGGTTCCAAAGATATGGGCCTTTTTTTATTTAGTGCTGTGGGGGCGTGTCTTTAAGCTGCTTTGCATAATTACCCAGTTAGCCACACCCCCTTCATAAAGGCTATAAAAATTAGCACTAAGCGAAAAAACCCATATCTCCGGAACTGTAGAGCGAATTAACAAAATAACAACAATAGAATACTAAGCAGAGCAGCCAGAATAAAATAAGAACAGAAAGAAGACAGTGTTTACCTGGTGATAGGTCCCCTTTAAACCCAATGGCTTATGATATATTACGCGATGAGTATATGGAGATGCCCAGGACACATTTTATTCCATGTTTATTCTACTTTTCTCTGCACAAAATGTAATGGGAGCTTATGGTTTAACAGCCCTAAAGACAGCCCGTCAGGCAGAGCTCAGTGACCCTCAATTATCTACGTCCATCGACTATCGTTCCATCAATGGAGCTCTAGACAGTGGGGAGAAGGGACGCCTGCCCTTTCCCGTCTCCAAATACTGACTGTCGTTACCCTGGAAACAGAGCGATGGCAGCGTCCTGGGTACCACCCATTGGGTTCATTTTCAAACTGAGAGATCCTGGTCTATTGAAAGCCGAAATGAAGCCCTAACTTGTGTCTTCAAGTGAGAACATAATAACTGTAGACAGACAGGGGTGAGCGAGCGCCGATAGCAGCGTAATTAACCAATCTAATTTGGAACCGGAGATGAGGTTAATGTATACAGTGCTAAGAAGTATAAAGTCGTGCAAAGGTTCGAGATAAAAAAAAACAACAACAAAACAAGCAAACAACACGACTACAAAACCTAAAATATGGCTGGGTACAGGGGAAAACTAGCACTAGGCTATTATGATTTTCATGAGCCCAGAAGAGCAGGGTGACATCTCCATTGGAAGAGAAGGTGGTCACAATGAACGAGAATCATTTTCCGAAAACGAAATATCACATGGAAATAGCTTTTAAAAAAATTGTATAAAATGATTGTTTATTTGTAAAACTGTTAGGGAAATTCTGAAAATCTATTGGGAAATTAATAGTTAATGGTGGTGTGGGGGTCACAAGTTTGGAAACCTCATCTCTTGTTAGAGATGGAAAAACAAAAAGCGTCTCTCACTTTGGAGGACCCAGCCACCCATTGATTAGACTGGACACTGTGTAATGCTACATTTCTCCTGCGGAGGCACTGCTGCAGAAAACATGAAGACTTACTGAAGAGTTTCCCTACAGATTACATCTGATCACTGTGATCTGCATAATTTCCAGGGACCCTTCTTCCAAGTAGTACTTTACAAGGTGAACGCCTCTTTAATTGGGTATTTCCAGGAGTTATTTATTTTACTCGCTTATATATCGCCGGTAATTATGTAAAGGCCTCATCATCACTGTCCCGACTGGGGCCCATAATTATAAGTTGAAATTTATGTCCTATCTGTAAGATAAGGGATAATGTGCTGATCGCTGGGGGTCTGACCACTTCCCAAGAAGGACCCCAGCATTCTCAAGAAAAGGGGTTTTGAGTGGGGCAGAAGCCACATGCTCCATTCATTGCCTCTAGGATTTCTGGAGAAAGCCCCTTTTTTAATTATAACAATACCCTTTTAACTTCTTAACATGGCAGAAAACCAAAGTACTTTAAATAACCACGGGCATAACTATAATAGGTGCAAGGGTTGCGATCGTACCTGGGCCCGGGTGGCCGAAAAGGTGGCTTTGGCCCATATGGAGAGACCATTGTTATTAAAGGCTTGCAGTAGTTGGGGACCCCGTTGGAGGTTTTGTATTGGGGCTCACGAGCTTCAAGTTATGTCACTGAAAACAACCCTACGGTGATTGTAGAGTTTGTGCATCTAGGGTGTAAAGACATGAACTAAAGTCTTGCCTAAGTGGCGTGACAAATAAGACATTCTTGTTCGGAGCAGATTTTTTTTTGGATGAATGTTATTTAAAATATTACTTTTACGTGCTTAGAAAGAATATGGGAATCTTAGAGAAACACCTGTCCCATTAGTAGCCACAGGGCATCCCCCTCGCCTAGACGCCAACATGCCGGGATATAAACACCTTGACATGAAAACCTCTTCAAACTTTCTTCTGCAAGTGCCCCAACAGGTGGTGGAGTGCTGCAGGTTGCTCGTGCCTCCTGCCTGAGACTACTAGTGGGATTTAAGGCTGGTTCTATGCCGCTCGTGATCAGGCGCCCAACACCGCTCCCAACCACTCTCACCCTTGCTATAACCCCCATTTATCCTTTTCGCACGTAGATCCTTATTTCCATTGCCAAAAGCCGTTCTCCTCCTCCCTCTTCCCCTTCTTATCCCCTTCAATTATCTCTCGGCTCCTCCGACACTATCATCCACCCTCCTTCCTCCCCACCTTCGCCCTCGCCAAGTAATTTCCTCTTCAAATCAATTCTCCTAATCACAGAAAACCCAAAAGGCCCACATGAACGCAGCCTCAAACCAGAGCGCAGACATTAATTAAACCCCCTCTAGCCTCCCTGACACTACAAATTGGATGCGACAGGGGTGGGCTACCTCCTCGCATACGTTAACCCTTCCCACCGAAGGCGAATGTCGGTATACGAGAATAAAAACGGGGACGAGCACAAGCGTCGTGATTGGACCCATGCCATCCGGAGCCTAGGACGTACACGTTCCTCTAATAGCAATTATTAATAAGAAAGCTCCCTATTCATCTCAGGGATTTGGCAGGGAAGCAATTTCCACACTCCAGCACATAAAGCTGACAGTTTCTTGGTCGCTCTTAGAGGGAGATGGTGGGAGGTCCCTGGCAGGGGAACAAGGTGCTTATGAAAGGCGCTTGGGCTTCCCTCCTGTGTCCCCTCACCCGCTGGGCACCATGTCAGCCGCCAATAGCGAAGTGGGCCCGGTGTGCCCCTGACACTGAAACCGCAGTCAACAGACACAAGGAGACGAGTCCTGCCCATTTCCTGAGAGCTTTCAAAGGGGAATTGTTAGTTGAATATCTGTGTGCAACTCTTGACAGCCCCTCTGGAGATCCCCCTCCCTGGACAGCACAGAGAGACGGTTTATCTGACAGCTGTGAGGTCTGACCGCATGGGGAGGGGGGTAAAAAAAGGACGTGTTATGGGCGCAGCTGGAGAATCAAGCCTTCAGTTATAGGCAGGGGGTCGCCTAGATAAGAACACCACCGAGCAACCACACAGTGGCCAACTGAGGAGAAAGGGAAGGGAGGAGGGGTTCGGAGATAAATACTCAAGAGGAAGACTGTGTCGATCCGGTTTCCTCAGACGAAAGAAAAAAAAACAATTTTTGAAACTTTTAATTTTTCATAGCAGTCCAGAAATATTTAATTTCCAACTTGAAGACTGTTGCGGAGACCCCGAATGGAGATGGAGACCTCTACATAGTTGCCTTGTTGCAAGTTTGTGCTTAATTTTTAAGTTGAATTTTAGTCTAAGACTACTTTCACACTGGCGTTTTTTTTTTTTAATACGTCGCAATGCGTCGTTTAGGGGAAAAAACGCATCCTGCAAAGTTGTTTGCAGGATGCTTTTTTGCCCCATAGAGTTACATTACCGACGCATTGCGACGTATTGACACACGTCGCAACCGTCGCAAGACGCATGTTGTGGCGGACCGCCGGGAACAAAAAACGTTAAATGTAACGTTATTTGCAGCCGACAGACCGCTTTTTCCGACCGCGCAAGCGCGGCCGGAACTCCGCCCCCACCTCCCCGCACCTTACAATGGGGCAGTGGATGCGCCGGAGAAATGCATCCGGTGCATTCGTTGTGCGGCACAACAAACGCTAGCGTCGGAATCTCGGCCTGACGCAATGCGACGGGCCGAATCCGACGCTAGTGTAAAAGTAGCCTAATTCTACATTTTGTAGAACGGCCTCTCCCTTCACAGCATGGCACTTACTACCGATACCTAAGTATGGCAGAAAAAAAAGGATGATACTGGAGGGCAAAAAAGACCTCTTGGGTCCACTTTGAATAGATTTGAGATTGATTTTCATATGGATCAATAGCACAGCGTGAAGATGCGTAAACGACCGACATGAACCTGCAACGTGAAAATGAGGGGTTTTAGAGTAATTTATCCAATAGATTGATAAAAAGGATCCATCTCTGGACAAATCGATGCTAACCCAATAGATCTTCTAGAGTTAGTAAGTAAACAGGCGACGCCTGACTGTTCACAAGAAACGTTTTAATAAGAGAATCAATTAAACGATACTTTTTGCTTTGATGGACAGAAAACATCTTAAAATATAGAAATCCCGTAGACATTTTTATTTTTTTAATTGGCAACATTCTGTAGAATATGTTGGAGCTATAGAAATAATGTATTTTATGCGGCGGACATGTGAACGGCCTCATAAAATAATATTGGTCCGAATGCGATCTGATGTTTTTGTCGAAACGCACTCGTACCGAAAATACGGTCGTCTGAATGAGCCTTATGGAGTATTGCCATATTCCAGTTCGGAGTGACCCCAGGAATCGCTAATGGAGGAGCAGCGGATGTGGGATGAATTTTGATACAATAAAGTGATCTTCTACATTGAAAAGTTTCTATGAGACAGAGCGAATGTCCCCAATATGATGGTATGAATATAGACTGTCAAAATAACTTGTCAGCCGATGATGCTTTCTGCCACCCCATTCTAGGTGGTGTGATATGTATACATAGGATACTCACTGGGAAGGGAGTGCACATGGAGAAACCTGCTGGAGTATGAATTAATTCCATCATGGAAAATTATCTGCAGCCTTGCAAACACTGTTCACTTGCACAGACCCAAAAGGCACCTTGCGTATGGCTACTATCTTAAAAAAAAAAAAAAAGCTTGAGTTGTAATACCAAACACAGCCTATGGACATGAGGGGTGCTGTTACAGGAACAAAGTAGGTATGCATCCCCTTTAAAGAGGTTGTCGACTAGTTTATCATTGATGACCTATCCTCAGGATAAGTCATCAATATCTGATTGGTCATGGTCCGATACTCGGCTGTAATCGGTGTCAGCGCGGACAGCTGGCCAGAACTACTTAATTGCAGAGCTGCTTTGTCTTCTGAGACGGGCGGCGACAGGGCTATTGATTTGAATAGGAGGCAGATGTGCAGTACCGGGCCGTGGCCACTATCAGAAGACGGAGCAGTTCCACAATTGACCAGGTCCGGTAGGCCACCTCCCCCGTCAATACAGGGGTACTGGTTGTCGGTCCCTGACCAGACATTGATGATCTATGGTAAGGATTAGTGATGAGCGAATATACTCGTTACTCGAGATTTCCCAAGCACGCTCGGGGGTCCTCCAAGTATTTTTTAGTGCTCGGAGATTTTGTTTTTATTGCTGGAGCTGAATGTTTTACATCTGTTAACCAGCATAAGTACATGTGGGGATTCTCTAGAAACCAGGCAACCCCCATGTACTTATGCTAGCTAACAGATGTAAATCATTCAGCAGCGGCAAGAAAAACAAAATCTCCGAGCACTAAAAAATACTCGGGAGGACCCCCGAGCGTGCTCGGGAAATCTCGAGTAACGAGTATATTTGCTCATCACTAGCAAGGATAGATCATCAATGATAAAGTAGTGGACAACCTCTTTAAAATGTATGTAGCAAGATTAGAAGTTACCACATATCCATAGGATAAGGGATAATTTCTCGATCACTGGGACCCCCACCGATCCCCAAGATCTAAAAAGAGCATGGTCTGAATGAACTGGAGGCCAAGCAAGCAGTCATTCTCCATTCAATCTCAATGGGACAGCCAAAGATAGCCTAGCGCAGTGCTTTGTGAGGTGTTTGGCACTCCTATTAAGAATGAATGGATTGGTGTTTCGCGTGTTTGACCTGCAATCCATTCACACAGGGCTCTTTAAAGCCCAATTTTTGGGATCGGTGGAGGGTCCCAAAGCGATCAGGAAGTCATCTGCTATCCTGTAAAGAAGTGGAGGTGGTGCCCAAACTTCCCCTTCCCCTTGTTTACTGTACTACATTGATAGTGATAGAGTTGTGTTCTGCCCAGCACTAGCTAGTTGACAGGGATAGTTGGGGTTAAAAGCTGGGACTAGTTAAGGGGGTAGAAGCTAAGTGAGGGCACAACAGTGAGTTTCCGGGAAGAATGTCAGATTCGGACAAGCCTGCAATAGTAGCAGACCTCAGGTTTGGCTGAGTAACAGAAAAGCATGAAGTGGTTGCTTATGTGGCAAGAAGGAGTTGACCAAGATGGGTAGTAAGTTCCTACGGGAGAAGCCACTGCGAGAAGGAAGTGATTAGTGTCCTGAGTCAGTCCAGAGTAAGAATAGAGAGAAGGAAGAAGTATCGACACCGGGGCAGGATGCCTAGCTGGACGGTACAGAGATGTCTGTAGGACGAAAAAGGAAGGATAAGCAAGCCGAAAAAGGAATGCCCCTTGAGGTGGTCTAGAGTTGTCAATAAAGGGGAAAGTTAAGTAGTGGCCATATTGGCATAGAAAACTCCCCAAAGGGGAGAAGGACACAGCACCGCAGGTGGAAGTATAAGACTTTTGCTTGCTGTACTATAGTGCTGTTAGTGGCGATGAGGAGACTTCCGGAAATAGAGTGTTCTGGGCTGTGTTGAGGCAGAAGAGCTAAGTGAAGTAGAAAGTGAGAGTGATGTCAGGAAAGGAGGAGAAAGTGCATGATGATGTTCCATTTCATAACAGAAACGTTCCTGAAGACGAATACCTACTGTCTGCTGTACATGTTTCCTCAAATGTTATTGTTCAGTCAAAATAAGTTTATTTATGACCTATGGTCTTCCTCACTGAAATCTGTAACATCTGGTCCTGGCCAGCCGAATACAACAGCACCATGCGGTCTGCAAGGGCATATCGCCACCACAGCTAAAGTCCACATACCCAGGCAGAATCCCCATTTTCATGTAGCATGTGGGGTGTTGACGACGAGTACCTCGCCCTGCTCCATTAAGCGGAGCTACCTACTTCCTCGTCTGCACAGCTTACAACCTCATGAGTGGTGAGGTTCCTGAAGGAAGACAGGCCTAGGTGCTGGTTTGTGGTGGCTGTCTCCTGAGAAAGAATGGGGACCAAAAGAGAGGAAAAGCTCAAGGAGGTAGGGCTTCGGTCAGAGGTAGTTGAGGCTCCCACAGTTGGGGTCTTACGTTCGAAAGAGGCCATTGAAAAGGGCAAATCAAGCCTCCATAGCCCAGTTGAAGACTTGGGAACTGCCGGTGGAGTGCCTCCAGGACTGCCAGTCACAGTGGCAAGCCCAGTTGCCAAATTGGTGTCCCAACTTGCTCACACTGCCGTGTACATGAGGGAGGAAGCACCAAAACAAACATGGGTCTGAAAAAGCCCCGATAAAAAGGACCTGGTGTGAGCCAGAATCTGGAGAAGCTAATATTGTGCTTGTTACACCCCAATGCCTGGATTAGTTCAAGGCTCCAGAGTGGCAGATACCAGCAGGACCGATGGTCAATTGTCCGGGACTCTAGTGGCCTGATGGCCGAGGATGGCAGGACTGTTGTAGCGTTTTGTTTTTTTTGTTATGCTTTCTCCTGCTGGATTAAAACGCGCTAAGGCAGCTGGAGGATCCTACACCCTCAGCTATGGACTTCCCCATATCCATGACTAGCACTGCACTTTGTGAGTGAATGGATTGTGTTGTTTTGTTCGGAGGTCCTTACCAAGAAGGATTAGATAAATCAAATGGATTGGCTCCTGATAAAAGGATTTTGTATTCTATTGTTCCGGGGTCCTTACCGAGAAAGACCAGGTCGACTCTAATTTACAAAACAAGGAGAATTATTTAAAGTTAAAATGCATTACATGTGGTGTGGTGGTGAATTTGCTTTGGTGTTTTTCAGATTCCAGATGGCCAATGACAGCCATTGTTAAAGAAGAGGAAAATGTAAGGAAGTGGAGGTGGTGGCCACACTGCCCCTTCTTGATATGTGAAACGATGTAATGTATTATAGTGTTTGGAATGTTTACGGTCCTACATTTATAGTGACAAAGTTGTGTTCTACCAAGCACTAGGTAACTGAGAGGGATAGTTGCCAAGTTAACAGCTGGGGCTAGCCCATGGGGAGGAGCTAAGTGTGGGCACAACAGAGAGTTTCCGGGAAGAATGTGAGATGGGGAGGAGCCTGCCGCAGTAGTAGACCACAGGTTTGGCGGAGTAGCAGAACCGTATGCACTGTGCGCTTGGGTGGCAACAGGGAGACGACCAAAGCAGGTAGTAAGCTTCTACGGGATAAGCAACAACAAAAAGGAAGTTATTAGTGTCCGGAGTCGGTCCAGAGTAAGAAGAGAGAAGGAAGAAGTATCGGGTCTGGGGCAAGAAGCCTAGCGGAATGTTATGGAGTTGTCTGTCAGCTGGATATCGGGCTGGAAAAGGAAGGATAAGCAAGACTAAGAGAGAATGCCCCGTGAGGTGGTCAAGAGGAATCAAGAAAGCGGAAAGCTAAGTAGTGATCATATCGGCATAGAAAATTCCCCTAAGGGGAGAAGGATTTGGAACCGCGGGTGAAAGTATAAGACTCTTGCTTCCTGGACTGTAGTGCAGTTAGTGGAGACGAGGTTGATCCCGCAATAGCGTGTGCTAGGCCGTGTTGAGGAAGAAGAGTTAAGTGAAGTAGAAAGCTACAGTGACTCCAGGAAAGGGAGCGGAAAGTGTGTGATGATGTTCCATGTCATAACGGAAACGTTCCTGAAGAGGAATACCTACTACCTGCTGTACATAGTTCCTCAAAAGTTATTGTTCAGTAGAAATAAGTTTATTTATCAACTATGCTCTCCCTCACTGAACTCTGTAACATCTGGTCCTGGCCGGATGAATGCAACGGCACCATGCGGTCTACAAGGACATATTGCCACCACAGCTAAAGTCCATATACCCCTGCCAGGAACCCCATTTTCATGTAGCGTGTCAGGGCATGGAAGACAGGTACCTAGCCCATGGCTTCCGCCCTGTGCCACATTAAAATCCCATGGATAGGGCATAACTTTCAAACTTTGCACAACTCCTTTAAGTACGGTAATTTTACATTGTTAAGTTTTAGCCAATGGAGCATATTTTCATTGGTGGGAAACAATTTAAAGGGTATTTCCATCTTAAACATTTATGGCAAACTCCCAGGAGAAGCTATAAAGTCTGATACATGTGGTTCCTAAATCTGAGGACACCCATCTAATTTGAGAATGGAGCCCAGTCTTTTTGAGTGTTGGCCGCGCATACTCAGGGTCTTAACTCGCTTCTATGGGAAGAAGCAGGCTCGACTATGAATGAAAATCCCATAAAAGAGAACAGAGAAAGACGCACATGAACAGCTACATTCAGGCTTGGACTGGCCTACAGGAGAATCCTCCGG
Source organism: Ranitomeya imitator (assembly GCF_032444005.1). Lineage (NCBI taxonomy): Eukaryota > Metazoa > Chordata > Amphibia > Anura > Dendrobatidae > Ranitomeya > Ranitomeya imitator. The sequence continues at coordinate 128,756,699 of NC_091291.1, forward strand.
TGGGCCGCTGTGCAAGAGTGGACCACCACCCTCACATTTGCATGTAGGTAAAAAATGAGTCCCTTGAGTTGGATACTGGTGGCCCCTTGGTTACCTAGTGCAACACGGACTACATTTTCACCCAAAACAATGCAGGAAGGGGCCCGGATTATGTTCAGGATTGTGTCATTCCAAGCTAGCTCCTTTCTATGAAAAAAAAACAAAACAGCGCAGTGCCTGTCCACAGGTTGTGTCGGGATTTGCAGCTCAGACAAATTTACTTCAATAGATTTGAGCTGCAATACCAGACACAACCTATGGAGAGGAGAGGCGCTCATCCAAATCCTATACAAATGCGTCTAATATACAAATAACAATGAAGGTATACTGAGCCCCGATACAATCACTAGGCCGGTCACATCATGACAACCAATCCGCACAAGTCCCAGGTTCTAACTCTAGGAAAAGACCAGACATCTTCACCTCAACAAGCATCAAAGTGGTTTCTGGCACTGCTATAGAAGAAAGTTACTCAATATTTCAGAATCCTGTTATTAAAAGCTAAAAAGACACAGAGTTCATTTTCAATTCTATTTCAACTTTTTGTTCAACACAGATTATTAGTTACTGAAACAAAGGAATGAAATAGGAAAGGCTCGGTCCTGATTTTAAGTCCCAAATACATGAATTTAAGACAAGCCCTTTAAGGCACAATATTATATTTATTGGGTTTCATTAAAAAGTTTTGCACCATTTGATTTTTAGTCTCTTTGCTTTCATAATTAAATAAAAAAAAAAAAAAAGCAATTAAGTGATTAAAGGGGTAATTCTGTTTTCTGATATTGATAACCTAACCTTAGGGTCACCCCAGCGTACAATCTCTGGGTATGTGCACACGTCAGGATTTCTTGCAGAAATTTTCCTGACAAAAACCGGACATTTCTGCCAGAAATCCGCATGCGTTTTTACCGTGATTTTACCGCGATTTTGACGCGTTTTTGGTGCGTTTTGTGTGCGTTTTTTCCCAAATGCATAGAATTGTGCGAAAAACGCAGAAAATCTGCAAAAATAATGGACATGCTCATTTTTTTACCGCGATGCGTTTTTTTTCGCGAAAAAAAAATGCATCCATGTGCACAAAACATGCAGAATGCATTCTAAATGATAGAATGCATAATGTATGCGTTTTTAATGAGTTTTTATAGCGTTTTAGCGCGAAAAAACGTGGAAAAAACGCGAAAAAACCTGTACGTGTGCACATAGCCTCTCATCCGAGAGAATCGGGCCGATTATGCAAATTACACGCTGATCAAACTCTGATCCTAGAGTGATCCAATTTGGATGAGGAGAAGTTAGAGAAAAAAAAATAAAATCTTGCCATCTTCCCCATTGTGTCAGTCCGTGGAAATCGGATTGCACTCAGGTGTCAGCCGAGTGCAGTCCAATGGTTTTCATGGACTCAGACTTGCATGGCCGGTTGTGAATATCGGATCAAACTCTGGCTTTGGTTGCAAGTCGGACGTAAACGATGAACGGAGTTGGAACTGCACAGACAATGGCAATGGCTGCTACACATCGAACCTTTGCTGTTCCGGGTCCGTTCACTATTTACATCGGGCCGGCACCGGACCTGAAAACAGACGATCACTGGCAGTGTCAGACCATCAGTGATCTGATATTGATGACTTTTCCTGAGGAAACATCATTAATATCAAAAGGATGAAAAACTAATGTTGGCAGCAAAGCCGGACATTATTACTACTTTATAGAGTCGAGAGGTCCAGTTAAGCATTAGATAGTGGGCTGATACAGCTGAAAATCATGGGTTCGCCTAACATTCATCCAATGTTAAAAAGTTTAAAAAAAAAAACTACTGCTGCAAATGCAAAACAAAAGACACCGACCTTTATTCATTAAGATTGGCATTCTGTATACTTGTCTAAATTAAAGTCGCACTGGAGTAAAATATTCTGAATTCATCAAGCGGCATGCGTCTCTTCAGCGAATTTGGCGCAGCTTTCAACTGTTGTGTGCCATTGCCAGAAACGTCCGCCAGGCAGGGACTAGTGTGTATTTCTGATGCAACGTACGCCACTTTTGTGGTGTAACGGATTGTGTCGGGTGCGCTTGGCCACCACACCCCGTCTGAACGCCGACCACTTTTTAAAAAAAAAAAAGTTGGCAAAGCTGCATGGAACTGGAGTAAAAAAGCCAAACGTTGTAAACTTCTTGCACAACTTCAAGTTCTAATAAAATGTGGCGATTTTTCATTCGGTGCTATATTAGAATTCTGGAGAAAACTGCGTAATGATCTGGCCCTAGTCACCAAGTCTTTTTCTCCAATGATTTAGCACCGATCGGTCCTTTAGTTTTTTTTTTCTTAATTTACATATGGCCAACATGTGGCTTCTGCAGCGGTCCTGTGCCGTACTGCTGACATTACCGCTCAGTATTGGGAACCATGATGACAGTTGTGTGACACAGGACTGCTGCAGCCAATGATTGCCTGTAGCGGTCATGTGCGGGCCACATGCAAACACTAGTAGCATCACTGGAGGATGAGTACAGATCTTTGTAATAATGTTGGCGGCTCCTTTAAAAAATGATTATACTTTTGGATAAATCCTTCTACGTGGATTCTGAGAGCCACCAAGGCTGCATTCATACGTTGCAGATGTGTTATGTTTTTAGTTTTTTTTTTTCCCAAAAAATGCATCAATCTTTACTGCAGTTTTCAAATATCTACCGTAATTTTATTAAATATTTTATACAACATGTGAATGCAGCCTACAGTTCTATTTCTCAAGGTCACAAAGTAACTATTAGACCTTATGGTTGATGCAGGTGATGACAAATCATTGGTGCGACTACCCGGGGCCCAAGAGGGCTACTTTCACACTAGCGTTGTTTTCAATACGTCGCAATGCGTCGTTTAGGGGAAAAAACGCATCCTGCAAAGTTGTTTGCAGGATGCGTTTTTGCCTCATAGAGTAACATTACCAACGCATTGCGACGTATTGACACACGTCGCAACCGTCGTGCGACGGTTGCGCCGTGTTTTGGCGGACCGCCGGGAGCAAAAAACGTTAAATGTAACGTTTTTTGCTGCAGACGGACCGCTTTTTCCGACCGCGCATGCGCGGCCGGAACTCCGCCCCCCACCTCCCCGCATCTCACAATGGGGCAGCGGATGCGCCGGAGAAATGCATCCGCTGCCCCCGTTGTGCAGCGCATCAAACGCTAGCGTCAGAATCTCGGCCCGACGCCGAATCCGACGCTAGTGTGAAAGTAGCCTAAGGGGGCCACTACCTCCTCCAAAGCAGGTGAAATTTTGCATTGTGATGAATTATTGGGCTGGAAAGTTCCCCCCATACAGTTCTTGCACAGCGGCTCTTTTCCATCTACAGCCATCAGTGGGTTGATATATAATCCAATTAAAAGTGGACTTGTACATGTTTTGTATAGATAGAGGATGGACTTTTAATGTTCTTTAGTGGGGGGTTTAAGGAGCCCCATTAATTACTGTATGACGGGACTATAAGTCTGGCTAAAACCCAAGGAAGAAAAAAATAAAGCAGCGTATGTGAACAGGATTCATAAAAATCTGATTTATTAAGTTCTAACATCTGGCCGCTTGCTAAAAACTTACAATGAGAATACTACACATCCATTAAGTATGCAGAAAAAGAGCAGCTTTACCCCGATCCATATGCCTATGAAATCTTGTGCTCGTGACTCACCTGCGGTCTACTACGTATTCACAAGTTCAGCACGTGGGATGAAAAGAAGTTCAGAAATCCATTAAAATATCCATAGAGGAGAAGGGTGCAAAAAGTCAGTCCAACTTCATGTGTGGTACAAGCGCCATTCACCCTCTTAGTCACAGCCTATGACTAAAGCTAAGTAATGACTAAGAGGGTGAATGGTGCTTGAAATGCCAAGGAAGTTGCACCCTTTTTCCGCAACCGTCTACAGAATAAAGCCGAAGGAGCTTTCACCCCGGGTGCTGGACATGGTTTCCCCTTAACTTCAGATCCACGGGTCTGAATGAGGAATACCCCTCCACAGAGAGAGAGAATTTTAGTCTAGGAAGAGGTTTCACATGCACCCATTCAGATGGAGACGTTTATTCTCAGCGAGGTAAAGCAAGTGTAGGACCTGGTATAAGAGAGATGCCGTAAAGGGGCTACCAGGTACACATAAAATTGGCCATTTTTATGTGCTAAATGCTCTCATTTTTCATATTTCTAGTGCAGTAATGCAGTTCAAATTTAGTTTTTCAAGTTTGTATGTTCTAGCGCTGCAGTGTGCTGCCTTATTTACTTAACTATATACGAGTTGGCGACTCTAGGTTCAGCACCTGTTCACACTGAGTCTATGTTTGGATGTGCCGGTCAGGTTTTTGAAATGAATGAGGAACGAGGCATCTTATGCCCCAGTTATCCCATTATTTCCAAGTGCATTGGTGGACTAGATGCCTGGGAATACTGTCCACACATCAATGAAAAGTATCCAATGTTACAGCGCTACTAAGGGTCTTTCCAAGAGTTAATAAGGTTCTTTCCAAGCTACATTGTTGCAATTCAAACTTAAACATTCCAGAGGCATGCAAAACAACATAGACTTCTGGAGAAAAAAAAAAAAAGATTAATCTTGCCCAAAGCATTGATAAAACATCACAAAAAGCCCACCTCAGCTCACATAAAGGAGCCCTTTAAAATCTCAAATTATACGACAGTATAAAATGCATTCAGGTTAGGCAATAAAATAATGATATCAATGAAACTGCCATTTCAGCCCACAAAATTGTCTTTTTGACTAATTTCTTCCGTCTGCCTATAGGATTTCATTGATTTTACTGTTCCTCGCCATTAATTCCCTTTCGTTAGGTTTTTTATCACCTCCAGCTCTGGCTGTCGGCTGCTACGGTTTAGTTCATACCTCAAGATAAAAGCCACAGATAAATCCACAGGACCAGCTGGCTCCACATTATTAGGAACAGGACCGGCATGAACAAGTATAGAGAGTTTCCTTTTTTATCTTTAAGAAAGAGACACAACTTTGTACGAAAGGCCGAAGATATATGGACAGATGTCTGGGATAGCGGCATTTTACTTGAATTTTTGCTATTGGAAAAGCTCCAGTTATGGTGCCAGTGTGGTTTTACCTTGTCTGGCACACAACCCTAAGACTTTGCCCACTTTGTACTTTTTGGTGCCCAACTGCAAAACTGGGAGTGGATGCTAAAACAGGTCATATATACCACTGTGAGTGTGCAGCAAATTACAAAACAATATTGGTGCATCTAGTTTTAGATACTTTATGTTGCTCAGTTGTAGAAGTAAATGGTATGATATGGCTCGAAGGAGTATGGCTAAAAAATGTGACAAAGTGAGTCAAAATTTAGCCAAAAATTGATTCAACCAGGAGCTGGTGTATAGTTAAGATAATGATGCACCAAATTTATGGGCAGCACGGTGGCTTAATGGTCAGCACTGCAGTCTTGCAGCGCTGGAGTCCTGGGTTCAAATCCTACCAAGGACGACATCGGCAAAGAGTTTGTATGTTCTCTCCGTGTTTGTGTGGGTTTTCTCCGGGCACTCCGGTTTCCTCCCACATTCCAAAAGACATACTGATAGGGAATTTAGATTGTGAGCTCATTGGGGACAGCGATGATAATGTCTATAAAGCGCTGCGGAATGTGTTAGCGCTATATAAAAATAAAGATTATTATTATTATCCAGTATAAGCCACTATGATATCAACATACCCTGTTAGGACATATGGAGGCCAAAGAAAACCATGTTCATACGCTAAGGATTGCTTCCTTGCAGCCTTTAAGGGGTTACCTCAAGAATCCTTTTCAGGATCACATCCTTCCATCTCCCAGTTTCTTGTTGCTTGAGGGGGAAAGCTCCTGATTGTCACTTTGTACCATTGGCATGGTGGCACCGTTGGCCAGAACTATGCTCTTATGTTCTCGGGGACATTGCAGCAGGGATGGATCCAGCCAACGTCTAAGCAACGCTTACAAGTAGTGATGAGCGAATATACTCGTTACTCGAGATTTCTCGAGCACGCTCGGGGGTCCTCCGAGTATTTTTTAGTGCTCCGAGTTTTAGTTTTCATCGCCGCAGCTGAATGATTTACAGCTACTAGCCAGCTTGATTACATGTGGGGATTCCCTAGCAACCAGGCAACCCCCATGTACTTATGCTAGCTAACAGATGTAAATCATTCAGCTGCGGAAAGAAAAACTAAATCTCCGAGCACTAAAAAAAATACTCGGAGGACCCCCGAGCGTGCTCGAGAAATCTCAAGTAACGAGTATATTCGCTCATCACTAGTTACAAGCTCTGCCGCAGAGAGCATGTAAGTGCTGCACTCCTTTTCTGGGGCTGACAGCACTTGGTCTTGCACAGGGGCCCTTTTCTGTCCATGTCCACCAGTTTGAATGACCATCATAAAAGAGTAGTCTGCAATCTGCTAGTGAATTTACACGAATAACAAATATACTACTCTATTGCTGAACGGCTATAAAATCCAGCAATGAGGATTTTTTTATTTATTATTACTTCCCTATTATCCAAAAATATCAAATAGTAGCATAAAGATTTGACCACATATTCAATCTCAATGTACGGGAGTAGTAGTCTCCGATTTGCATCCCCCGTATTGTTGCAAAACTACAACTCTTAACATAGTATGACAATGCTGTTGGGACATGGTGGAAGTTTTAGTTTTAGAATATCTGGGGAGATGGGTTCATAGTTAGCAAGGCCGAAAAAAGACAATTGTCCATCCAGTTCAGCTGATATTCCGGGTTTTAAACAATATCCTCCGCTTCTGTACGTAACACCCAACATCGATCATTGTACATAGTAATAAGTTCTGCATAGAAAGCGATGCCACTTAATTTAGAGAACCTTCTTGCCTCATTCCAACACAGAAATATTGTCATTAGTAACCACACGTTGCTCCATCAACTATACCCACTAATGCAGAATGCCACATTGACAGTCATAAGCATAAAAAAGTATCTTGGTATATGTGGAACAAGTCACACGGGCCACAACTGCTTCCTTTTAGAAATTGCAAACACTTCTATGTACGGTACTTCATAATGCTGCAAAGTGTTTTCTTTCTATATATGTCTCAAAACAATCAATATGTATGTTTTTGGCTAGAGCGCAAGAAATAACAAGACATGGCTTAACCAAACTCTGGACCACTCTTTATAGGAATGTCTTGTTGACATAGTTGACGTACCATTACCACCTCAGCCATATGAAGGAGCACAGACATAAAACACACATTCTCAATGTCAAAAATGTGAAACTATTTGCCATTTAATAGTTATTCCATTTTATATATTGTATTTAAGGCTCAGATAGCAAAGCACATGTAGTGTGCAACAATGTGGGGGATGAGGGCATTGTGCATTTGTATATCCCCAAGGAAAAAAAACCTGTACAATTAGATAATAAATGCTAGCTACTGCACATCTATGCATGGTTGTTGGTATATTTTGTATAAAGAACTGCCTACACAGACATATAGTATGCAAATAAAACATTGACCCGTTCCCACTCTTTCCTCAAAAACCACCAGTTTCCCCCTTTTATCAACCAGTTCATATTAGGAAGTGCGGGTATTATGAATGTTCTGTTAGTTCAGCCTTACTTAGGCAAAACCAGAGAACCCCTTCCAATCGAATATTGCTATTAAAAAAAAAAAAAAGTAAAAGTGAAAAATTCCATGTAACATCAAAACTTATCATCAGGAAGACCCCAAAATGCCGGATCTGTCAACGGCACAGCCAGTGAATACAGAAGTGTCAATCAGAATCTCTGATCAAACAGCCTAGAATGCAGGGAAAAAAAAGGAGCTTAAACAGAGTCTGAGCAATGATCTTACCACTGGAGACGAAATTCGACACCCAGGGCAATCACAGATTGGAGGATGTACCTGTAAGATTCCTTTTGACATAAGAGTCTTCAGACTTTTCCCTGGAAGCAGCACATAAAAGAGAGAAGAGACAAGGTGATGAGCTGTGGGCGGTGCGCAGATAAGGTGACAGCTCACTAGAGTCCCACCATAGGCTGCTTTACACATAAAGACTTTGACCCCCAAACTGAAAACTAAATGATACCTAGAATGAGCATTGTTACAACATAAAGTCATTCCTATTGTTATATGGGGTGATCACCATTTAACCACGGTCGAAACTTTGTCAGCAGTTGCGAACTATCCCCACCAAAAGGGAACAATCATTTTGCAAATGTCAACACGAACATTATAGCTATGATCAATAGACGGACACAACAGCTAAAAACTCAATAGATAATGATACAGGAAAGAAATATATCTTGGTACCGTGTTAGCCAGTAGATAGAAAAATATTTAGAATTGAGAGTCCTCAGTGGAACCACTGAGGACTCAATATATAATGGAAATCCAAACTTTACCAGGGCACACATATGTACTTTATAGATTGATACATAGTTGCAGAAAGTAACATAAACATGTAAACATTACACAAAGCAACAGTAATACAACCTCAATCCTCGCATAAAATAACAACAACGCTCAGAATGTAACTAGTACAAAAAGAGACCAAGTAGATGGTGACTTTCCATAGGAAAAAAAAAATCTAAGTGGAATAGTAGAAGACATGGTACAGGGGCTGGCAGTGCCCACCAGGCACACATAGCTGAGTAAACAGACCTCCCAGTCTGGAAGGGTTAATGACCTCTTCTTAGCACTGCCCTGTCTGTCTTCACCCCCCTCCCAGAGGATCTAGGTGACTCACGCTCTAGCCCCTCTACCCTGCAAAAGATGAGTGTTCAGAGTTTCTGCAAGACCCCACTCTATATCTATGGTCATTGTTGTGGTTCCGCTCACATCTAGGAGCCTCGTAGAGAGAATCGGAGCAATTAGTGGGAATAGAAATGGCCTTTATGTTAATTTTCATCTCTCCAGGATTCCAACTTCAGAATCAAAATGGGTATCCAAAATCGTTATGGCTATAAAGACCCACTTATGTCATTTATGGCTTGTACCCTTATCCTGACTTTGTGCCCCTGGGTGGGTGTGCGGATGTGTCTGTGCTGGGGGCATCAATCCCTCCCCATTTACCTCCACAACCCCAGCAGCCTGCGCTTCAGTGCCAAATCCCCATCCGGAGAGCTGGGGTCACCGGAGAGGGAAGGAAGGAAGAGGGAGGGAGGATGGGAGGGAGGGAGGCTGCTGTCACTGAGCAGCCCCAGCCCCCGGGGCTTCCTATAGCCACGTTTGGATGTTCTCCCCCCACCACCTACTTTCCTCCCCATCCATCTCATTAAACTGCCAGGAAAGAGCATGGGGGGCTCGGGGTGGGGGGATGTGGGTGCCTCATATAGTCTAATAAATTAATGATCCCACACTAGCAATGACAAGTAATGTGTAAAGGGTTAATAACCCCCATATTATCTGACTGTCAGCATCACATTTTATTCTGATTAACAGATTATCTATCCCCCCCCCCCCCCACACACACACACGGGTCACTTCTTCTATAAGCCCACCGCCCAATCCCCCCATACATAAGTGGGCAGTAAGCTCTTGGGGTCCAGTCACTGTCTCCTCTGGGTCTCACTAAACAGAAAAGCTCCAGAGGGACCACATACATAAATTGATAGTAAGCTCTCGGGGGTCTGTCTGATCCACGTCTGTGCTTTATAGCTGTCCATATCCAATGGTCTACCGACCCCCGACAATGATCGATCGATAATAATGATGTGTATGGTGCAGAGAATGCATGAAGCGACTGTGCATTCACCCATCCCATGAGATCAGGACAGTTCCTCTGATTAGCATTATCACTCAATGTGGGGGTGACAACAGGAAAGCAGAGCAGTACAGGTGAGAGTCCCAAAAAAAAAAAAAAAAAAAAATAAGGTTTACTGGATAAAGGTACCCCCTTCCTGCCCTGCAGGCACCCACACAGGGCACCCCCCGAGCTAGCCCCCATGGTGTGTGATGGGCACAGAGTTTCCCCTAACTTCGGGCAGAGTTTCCCCTTTACCTTTGTGCCTGATGCTCCGCTTCCAGTCTTTGGCCGTCTCCCGTCCGCTCACAAACTGGAACTCGTTGGGGGTGAGCCACTCGCCCCGGTAGCGGATGGAGGGCCCCTTGCTGCCCTGGCACAACTTCTGGATGTAGAGCAGCGCCTTGTTCTCGCCGCACTCCACCTCGATGCACGGCTCCCCCTGATCGAAGAGGGGCTGGAAGTCCGGGATGGAGGAGAACCTCTCCAGCATGAGGTCATCAGGCAGAGGCGGGTGGTGGGGCTCGTGGAAGCCCAGGTAGGCGCGGTGGGCATGGGTGGCAAAGAGGTGCTCGTAGGCTGGAGGGTGCGGGGTCACCACCGGGATGGCAGCGGCCAGGTATCCGGGGATAGTGTCCATGGGCTGGTTGAAGGCGGCCAGGGCCAGCTCCTCGCGGTCCGGTCTCTCCTTCTTGATGGCCGGCATGGTGTCCCCAGCTTGCCCCGTGGTTGCGCTCTCCGGGCGGCTCCTGCCTGGTGTCGGGCTCACAGCTGCTCGCCCTGCGCCTCCTCTGCTGATGTGCCAGGCAGCCCGACTGAGGCATGACATGCTGGAGAGGAGGGCTGAGCCGCCGGAGACATCATGCTGCCGCACAAAATGCCGCTTATTGATCCCTTATTGACCTCCCCCGTGGCGCGTCCTCTCCGGGCTGCCCCCCGCCTGGCTGCCCCGGTCCTATCTGCCCCCTCCCGGCTCCTCCACCCTCTCTCTGACCCCGGTGGGCAGCAGTGGAGGAAAGTTTGGCGTGCGCTCCGCTCGGCGTCCCTCCACCTGCCGGCTCCGGGGAGGACTGAGCCGGGTGACACTACTGATCACTAGCACTGTGCTGGCGCCGCTCTGCCCCGGCTGCTTCCGTCCTCGGCAGCGCCGCTCTGGCCGGGGGAGCGCACTGTGCTGGCGCCCGCTCTGCCGGCCGGGGGATCCCGCTACGTCCTATGTGTCACACACGGCGGAGTTCACACAGCGCGGAGTTCACACACTCCTGACCAAACAGCGCTCCGCTTCTCCGCCGCGGCTCCAACTTGGCCCATTTAAACAGCAGCAGCACAGGCGGCAGCGGAGGGGGGACCGGCGCGTCAGGGGGGTGTGCGACGGACGGCGGCTCCAGTCTGCGCGGACCCACGTGTGCGGCGAGTCCTGGAGCGACATCACCGTGACAGATCGGGGCAGGAGTATAAAGGCAGACATCACAGGGGGGCTCCTGTGTGTGGCCCCTGCACACCGAACCATGGCGGGGCCACACTCAGGATGGACTTACACAACTTTACACAAACTTAAAGGGAACACGACAGCAGCTTCTTATAGAAGTATGGCCGCATCAGCGCCTTCCCTCCAACCTCTCAGCTATCTGTCCATCAATCTGTCTTATCTATTATCTATCTCTCTTAAATCCCTTTTATCTATCTTGGATCTATCACATATCTATTACGTCTATCCTCCTATCATCTATGTATTATATCTATCCTCCTATCATCTACTATCTACTATATATCTATCCATTATCTACTATCTATCTTCTATATATCTATCCTCATATCTATCTATTACCTATATCTATCTTCTTATCTATCTATTACCTATATCTATCTTCTTATCTATCTTACCTATCTCTATCCTCATATCTATATCTATCCTTATATCTATTACCTATATCCTCACATCTATCTTATCTATCTTCTTATCTACTATCTATCTTCTATATATCTATCCATCATCTATCTTCTAGCTATTATCTATCCTCATATCTATCTATTATCTATATCTATCCTTATATCTATTACCTATATCCTCATATCTATCTATTATCTATATCTATCCTTATATCTATTACCTATATCCTCACATCTATCTTCTTATCTATCTTCTTATCTACTATCTATCTTCTATATATCTATCCATCATCTATCTTCTAGCTATTATCTATCCTCATATCTATCTATTATCTATATCTATCCTTATATCTATCTTATCTATCGCTATCCTCATATCTATTATCTATATCTATCTCCTTATCTACTGTATCTTCTTATCTATTTCTATTCTCATATCTATCTACCTTATCTATTATCTATCTTCTATTATTTATATCTATCCTTATATCTATCTTATCTATTATCTACTATCTAATTATCTATCTTCTATAATCTATCCTCATATCTATCTATAATATCTATCTATCATCTATCTATCATTTATCTTATATCTATGAATCTATCTATCTTACTTGCTTTTTGTTTTTTTATATAACATTTTTTCCTTGAAAGTATGGTCATGTTAAAGGGAACCTGTCACTCCGTTTTTTCAAGAAGAGCTAAAAATAGCGTTAAATAGGGGCAGAGCTGGGCTTTACATTAGTGTATTTTGGAGCCTTTATTCCCCACCTATGCTGCCAAAATACCTTTGTAAAGTCGCCGTTTTGGGCTGTCACTCACGCTGGTCAGGTCATATGGGCGTGGTGACAGCGCTGTTTCTCCCCCAGATCTCCGTTGGTGGCGTAGTGGTGTGCGCATGTCCAAGTGGCGAATCCACTGTGCAGCTTCAAGGAAAATAGCGCGATCTGCGCTCTTCAGCCATTTATTGGTGGGCGCAGCCATTTTTGTGAGGCCGCGCGTGCGCAGATGGTTCTTCTCGGCTTCCCGGGGCTTCAGGAAAGTAATCTTTTTGTAAAAAAATGAAAAACTTATTTGGTACCGTAGTACTTTAAGGCTATGTGCACACGTTCAGGATTTTTTGCTTTTTTTTCCGCTAAAAAAACGCTTACATTAGGCATCCTATTTATCAGAATGAAATCTGCAATTTTTGTGCACATGCGTTTTTTTCCGCGGCGGAATCGCATTCCAGAAAAAAATGCAGCATGTTCATTCTTTGTGTGGAATCGCGGCGATTCCACACACATAGGAATGCATTGATCCGCTTACTTCCCACATGTGGCTATGCCCACCATGCGCAAAGTAAGCAGATCATGTGCGGTTGGTACTCAGGGTGGAGGAGAGGAAACTCTCCTCCAGGCCCTGGAAACCATATAATTGTTAAAAAAAAAAGAACTATGTAATTACTAACTATGTAATTCCTTTATGATTTTTATGATTTAAGTTGTGCTGCTGTGATACCATAATTTCCCACGGGATCAATAAAGTGTATCGTATCGTATCGTATAAAAAAAAAATCATGATATTCTCACCTTCCAGCGGCCCCGGCAGCCTTCCCGCTCCTCGCGATGCTCCCGTTCCCAGTGATGCCTTGCGAAAATGACCTGTGATGATGTAGCGGTCTCGCGAGACCACTACGTCATCTGAGGTCATTGCCACGAGGTATTACTGGGAACGGGAGCATCACGAGGAGCGGGAAGGTTGCGGGGGACGACGGAAGGTGAGAATATCACGATTTTTAATTTTTTTAAGTATTTTTTATATTCCATCTTTTACTATTGATCCTGCATAGGCAGCATCAATAGTAAAAAGTTGGTCACACTTGTCAAGCACTATGACAAGTGTGACCAGCCTGTCAATCAGTTTTCCAAGAGATGCTACAGATCGCTTTGAAAACATTAGCATTCTGCAAGCTAAAAACGCTTGTAAAACGCTAGTGTTTAGCGGGAATAGCCATGCCAATTCCACATGCGATATACCCGCGGCAGGGAGTTGCAGAATTGCTGCGGAAATTTCCGTGTCAATTTTGCAACGTGTGCACTTAGCCTTTGCGAGAGTGTTAGCAGGGAGGCCACAGAAAAGGATGTTGCAGTAGTCGAGGCGGGAGAGGATTAGGGCAGGCACAAGATTTTGGTAGAGTGAGGGTTGAGGAAAGGACGGATTCTGGAAATATTTTTGAACTGAAGGCGACAGAGGTGACGAGAGCTTGAATGTGCGGTTTGAATGACAAGGCAGAGTCCAGGGTTACTCCGAGGCAGCAGATTAGATCAGGTAGGGAAGGTATGCAAGATGGAGAAAGATAGAAAATAGCTGGATTCAGAAATCTATCTATTGTGTAAAAAGCAGGCAGCACTTCAATATTTACCAAAAGAAAGTGGACTTTATATAGCCCATGTAGTGTGGCGACGTTTCAGTTCAAATGAACCTTTCTCAAGCCCTGCTTCTATGAACCGAAACGTTGCCATTTGGGCTCAGTAAAGTCCATATGTTCTCAATTTATTTTTTCTTGCTTGGAGTGCTGCCTTCTATTCTTTTTTATTTATCTATCCATCTTATATCTACGAATCTAACTATATCTATCTTATTATTACTAAATGTCTCTAGAAACAATCTATAGTAGTGCCTCAATGACCACACTCCCATAGCATATAATCAACAACGTCCATGCTAATATAATAGCCCATGGACAAAAAGTGATAAGGCAACGTAGGATATGGATATATAAAAAGTTATATCTTTATTATACACAAAAACACAAGTTTAAAATACGAGACCAAAAACAATAACAGGGCTAAAATAAACCTCCATAGGGAAGGACTAATAGTGTGACGGACGCACATACACTGTTGAATCGCTGGCAGTATATATAGGAATATGCTGATGCTAAAATATTGAAATAACTGCGAGTGATCCAACCACAAGTATAAAACATAAGCGGATACTCAATCTCCTCAATCCACTTGTCGATACAAGACTATGATATAGTATACACATATACAATGTAATAGGTATATATTAAACCAGGGATATAAATCAAAGCCAAACAAACGGTCATATACCAAATACAAACGCAGTGTATAATATACAAAACAGAGGGGAAATACAGATACCACAATGTTAGCACCGCAATAATGTCACAATAATAAATGACCCAGTGGCTATATATATATAAACCTAATCCCTAGACAAAAAATCAGTATAGGCAAATAAATCCGGCTTCAGACAAAGTCCGAGCGCTAGTGCCGGCAAGTAGTCACAAGTATAGGAGAGCTTACCGCTAAAGTAAGATGCGTCCGGTGTCCTTCCCGCCTGCCCGACGGGCGCCGTTTCGCTGCTCGCTTCTTCCGGGGGCGTGTCCGCTTATGTTTTATACTTGTGTTTTTGTGTATAATAAAGATATAACTTTTTATATATCCATATCCTACGTTGCCTTATCACTTTTTGTCCATGGGCTATTATATTAGCATGGACGTTGTTGATTATATATCTATCTTATATCTACAAATCTATTTATCTATTACAGTAGCATGTAAAAATGTTGGCCTAAAGTTAAAAATTAGACATTTCCTTTGTGTTTTAGGTAAAAAAAAGTTATAGTTTACATTGTAAAAATTACAAAAATGAAAATGGTCAGCCGCAAAAGTTTGGGCCCTGTGCATGGTTAGTACTTAGTAACACCCCCTTTTGCAAGTATCACAGTTTGTAAATGCTTTTTGTAACCAGCCAATTTTCAATTCATTCAATTCTTTGAGGGATTTTCAGCTATTCTTCCTTGAAAAATTCTTCCAGTTCTGTGAGATTCCTGGCTCATCTTGCATGCACTGTTATTTTGAGGTCTAGCCACAGATTTTCAATGATGTTCAGATCAGGGGACCGTGAGGGCCATTGTAAAACCTTCCGCTTGCGCCTTTTGAGTTAGTCTATTGTGGATTTTGCCTTGCGTTTAGGATCATTATCCATTTGTAGAAGCCATCCTCTTTTCAACTTTAGCTTTTTTACAGATTGTTTTGCGTTTCCATATATAATTTGTTGAAATTTCATTGAATCCATTCTTCCCTCTACTCGTGAAATGTTCCCCGCACCATTGGCTGCAACACAAACCCAAAGCATGATTGATGCACGGCCATGATTAATAGTTGGGGAGATGTTCTTTTCCTGAAATTCTGTGCCTTTTTTTTTCTCCACACATACCTTTGATCATTCGGGCCAAAGAGTTGTATTTTAACCTCATCGGTCCACAGGACTTTTTTCCCAAGATGCATCAGGCTTGTTTAGATCTTCTTTTGCATACTTCTGATGCTCAATTTTATGGTGAGGACGCAGGAGAGGTTTTCTTCTGATGACTATTCCATGAAAACCATATTTGTGCAGTTTTCGCTGAACAGTAGAACAATGTACCACAACTACAGAGTCTGCTAAACCTTTCTGAACATCTTTTTCAGTCAAGCGGGGGTTTTTATTTGCCTCTCTGGCAATCCTATGAGCAGCTCTCACTGAAATTTTACTTGGTCTTCCAGACCTTATTTTTACCTCCACTGTTCCTGATAACTTCCATTTCTTAATTACATTTCGAACTGAGGAAAGGGCAACTTGAAAATGCTTTGCGATCTTCGTATAGTCTTCTCCTGCTTTATGCACCTTCACCATTTTTATTTTCAGAGTGCTATGCAGCTGCTTAGAAGAGCCCATGGCTGCTGTTTTTTGGCACAAGCTTAGAGGAGGTTGGGTTTTTATAAAGCTGGGAAATTTGCATCACCTGGCCTTTCCTAACGATGATAGCGAACAAGCCATAACCCTAACAGGCTAATTAAAGTCTGAAACCTTGGTAAAAATTATCTGAGCATACAAATCTTCAAGGGCGCCCAAACTTTTGCATCGCCCAGCTCATTTTTCTTTTTGTAATAATTAAAATGTAAAAAATTGGCTCTATATATATATATATATATATATATATAGTGTTAGTACAGACCATAAGTTTGGACACACCTTCCCATTGAAAGATTTTTCTGTATTTTCATGACTATGAAAATTGTACATTCACTCTGAAGGCATCAAAACTATGAATTAACACATGGAATTATATACTTAAAAAAAGTGTGAAACAACTGAAATTATGTCTTATATTCTAGGTTCTTCAAAGTAGCCACTTTTTGGTTTGATGACTGCTTTGCACACTCTTGGCATTCTCTTGATGAGCTTCAAGAGGTAGTCGCCAGGAATGGTTTTCACTTCACAAGTGTGCCCTGTCAGGTTTAATAAGTGGGATTTCTTGCCTTATAAATGGGGTTGGGACCATCAGTTGTGTTGAGCAGAAGTCTGGTGGATACACAGCTGATAGTCCTACTGAATAGACTGTTAGAATTTGTATTATGGCAAGAAAAAAGCAGCCAAGTAAAGAAAAACGAGTGGCCATCATTACTTTAAGAAATGAAGGTCAGTCAGTCCGAAAAATTGTGAAAACTTTGTGAAAACTTTGAAAGTGTCCCCAACTGCAGTTGCAAAAACCATCAAGCGCTACAAAGAAACTGGCTCACACGAGGACCGCCCCAGGAAAGGAAGACCAAGAGTCACCTCTGCTTCTGAGGATAAGTTTATCCGAGTCACGAGCCTCAGAAATCGCAGGTTAACAGCAGCTCAGATTAGAGACCAGGTCAATGCCACACTGAGTTCTAGCAGCAGACACAACTCTACAACAACTGTTCAGAGGAGACTTTGTGCAGCAGGCCTTCATGGTAAAATAGCTGCTAGGAAACCACTGCTAAGGACAGGCAACAAGCAGAAAAGGCTTGTTTGGGCTAAAGAACGCAAGGAATGGACATTAGACCAGTGGAAATCTGTGCTTTGGTCTGATGAGTCCAAATTTGAGATAATTGGTTCCAACCACCGTGTCTTTGTGCGACGCTGAAAAGGTGAACGGATGGACTCTACATGCCTGGTTCCCACCGGAAGCATGGAGGAGGAGGTGTGATGGTGTGGGGGTGCTTTGCTGGTGACACTGTTGGTTATTTATTCAAAATTGAAGGCATACTGAACCAGCATGGCTACCACAGCATCTTGCAGCGGCATGCTATTCCATCTGGTTTGTGTTTAGTTGGACCATCATTTATTTTTCAACAGGACAATGACCCCAAACACACCTCCAGGCTGTGTAAGGGCTATTTGACCAAGAAGGAGAGTGATGGGGTGCTACGCCAGATGACCTGGCCTCCACAGTCAACAGAGCTGAACCCAATCGAGATGGTTTGGGGTGAGCTGGACCGCAGAGTGAAGGCAAAAGGGCCAACAAGTGCTAAGCATCTCTGGGAACTCCTTCAAGATTGTTGGAAGACCATTCCCGGTGACTACCTCTTGAAGCTCATCAAGAGAATGCCAAGAGTGTGCAAAGCAGTCATCAAAGCAAAAGGTGGCTACTTTGAGGAACCTAGAATATAAGACATAATTTCAGTTGTTTCACAATTTTTTGTTAAGCATATAATTCCACATGTATTAATTCATAGTTTTGATGCCTTCAGTGTGAATGTACAATTTTCATAGTCATGAAAATACAGAAAAATCTTTCAATGGGAAGGTGTGTCCAAACTTTTGGTCTGTACTGTGTGTGTATATATATATATATATATATATATATATATATATATATATAATTTGTCTAAGGGTCACTTCCGTCTTTCTGTCTGTCCTTCGGTCTGTCCTTCGGTCTGTCACGGATATTCATTGGTCGTGGCCTCTGTCTGTCATGGGATCCAAGTCGCTGATTGGTCGTGGCAAAACACCCACGACCATTGCCAAGACCAATCAGCGACGGGCGCAGTCCGGCGGCAACATGGCCGCTCCTTCCTCCCCGCAGTAAGTGCCCGCTCCGTACTCCCCTCCAGTCAGCGCTCACACAGGTATAATGGCAGCGTTAACCGACCGCACTATGCCGTGGTGTAACGCACTCGGTTAACGCTGCTATTAACCCTGTGTGACCAACGTTTTACTATTGATGCTGCCTATGCGGCATCAATAGTAAAAAGATCTAATGTTAAAAATAATTTAAAAAATCGTTATATACTCAACGTCCGTCGGCCCCTCGGATCCACAACAGGCCTTTCCCGCTCACGACGCTCCGGTAACCGGTCCATGCTGCGATCTTGTGAGACCGCAATGCACTCTTGAGACCGGAGCGTGCGACGAGCGTCGGTAACCGCTTCGCTTGGAATCGGGGGCTCCGGAAGGTGATTGTATAACTATTTTTTATTTTAATTCTTTTTTTTAACAGGGATATGATACCCACATTGCTATATACTACGTAGGCTGGGCAATATACTACATGGGCTGTGAAATATACTACATGGGCTGTGCTATATAATATACTACGTGGCTGGGCAATATACTACGTGGCTGGGCAATATACTACATACTACGTGGCTGGGCAATATACTACATACTACATGGGCTGTGAAATATACTACATGGGCTGTGCTATATAATATAGTACGTGACTGGGCAATATACTGACTGGGCAATATACTACGTGGCTGGGCAAAGTGGCTGGGCAATATACTACGTGACTGGGCAATATACTACGTGGCTGGGCAATATACTACATACTACGTGGCTGGGCAATATACTACGCCACTGGGCAATATACCACGTCACTGGGCAATATATTACATACTACGTGACTGGGCAATATACTACGCCACTGGGCAATATACTACGTCGCTGGGCAATATACTACGTCGCTGGGCAATATACTGCGTGACTGGGCAATATACTACGTTGCTGGGCAATATACTACGTGGCTGGGCAATATACTACGTGGCTGGGCAATATACTAAGTGGCTGGGCAATATACTAAGTGGCTGGGCAATATACTAAGTGACTGGGCAATATACTACGTGGCTGGGCAATATACTACGTAGCTGGGCAATATACTATGTGGCTGTGCTATATACTATGTGGCTGTGCTATATACTACACTACACCACCACCGCAGACACCAGTATCCTCACAGCTACAGCCCCGAACGGGACTCCTACACCCACCCAGGGATCTAAGTCCTTTGCTCCGCTCCTACAATTCTAAGGTTTGAGAAAGACCCTGTGGGTCGAAATGTTAACTACCTTGAAACACTGCGGTGCTACCTTTATTTTTGTGTTTGTAATAAAGAAAACCACAATTTTTTGAGACAAAAATCAAATCTCCGAAAACCTTTCTTTGAGTGCGACTGTTGTTGTATGACTATATACTACGTGGACATGCATATTCTAGAATACCCGATGCGTTAGAATCGGGCCACCATCTAGTATATATATATGAATGTATGTACAGTCATGGCCAAAAGTATTGACACCCCTGCAATTCTGTCAGATAATACTCATTTTCCTCCTGAAAATGATTGCAAACACAAATTATTTGGTATTATTATCTTCATTTAATTTGTCTTAAATGAAAAAAACACAAAAGAGAATGAAGCAAAAAGCAAAACATTGATCATTTCACGCAAAACTCCAAAAATGGGCCTGACAAAAGTATTGGCACCCTCAGCCTAAAACTTGGTTGCACAACCTTTAGCCAAAATAACTGCGACCAACCGCTTCCGGTAACCATCAATGAGTTTCTTACAATGCTCTGCTGGAATTTTAGACCATTCTTCTTCGGCAAACTGCTCCAGGTCCCTGATATTTGAAGGGTGCCTTCCCCAAACTGCCATTTTTAGATCTCTCCACAGGTGTTCTATGGGATTCAGGTCTGGACTCATTGCTGGCCACCTTAGAAGTCTCCAGTGCTTTCTCTCAAACCATTTTGTAGTGCTTTTTGAAGTGTGTTTCGGGTCATTGTCCTGCTGGAAGACCCATGACCTCTGAGGGAGACCCAGCTTTCTCACACTGGGCCCTACATTATGCTGCAAAATTTGTTGGTAGTCTTCAGACTTCATAATGCCATGCACACGGTCAAGCAGTCCAGTGCCAGAGGCAGCAAAGCAACCCCAAAACATCAGGGAGCCTCCGCCATGTTTGACTGTAGGGACCGTGTTCTTTTCTATGAATGCCTCTTTTTTTTCTCCTGTGAACTCTATGTTGATGCCTTTGCCCAAAAGCTCTACTTTTGTCTCATCTGACAAGAGAACATTCTTCCAAAACGTTTTCGGCTTTTTCAGGTAAGTTTTGGCAAACTCCAGCCTGGCTTTTTTATGTCTCGGGGTAAGAAGTGGGGTCTTCCTGGGTCTGCTACCATACAGTCCCTTTTCATTCAGACGCCGACGGATAGTACGGGTTGACACTGTTGTACCCTCGGACTGCAGGGCAACTTGAACTTGTTTGGATGTTAGTCGAGGTTCTTCATCCAACATCCGCACAATTTTGCGTTGAAATCTCGTCAATTTTTCTTTTCCGTCCACATCTAGGGAGGTTAGCCACAGTGTCATGGGCTTTAAACTTCTTGATGACACTGCGCACGGTAGACACAGGAACATTCAGGTCTTTGGAGATGGACTTGTAGCCTTGAGATTGCACATGCTTCCTCACAATTTGGTTTCAAGTCCTCAGACAGTTCTTTAGTCTTCTTTCTTTTCTCCATGCTCAATGTGCTACACACAAGGACACAGGACAGAGGTTGTCAACTTTAATCCATGTCAACTGGCTGCAAGTGTGATTTAGTTATTGCCAACACCTGTTAGGTGCCACAGGTAAGTTACAGGTGATGTTAATTACACAAATTAGAGAAGCATCACATGATTTTTCGAACAGTGCCAATACTTTTGTCCACCCCCTTTTTTATGTTTGGTGTGGAATTATATCCAATTTGGCTTCAGGACAATTCTTTTTATGTTTTTTCATTTAAGACAAATTAAATGAAGAGAATAATAAGAAAGAATTTGTGTTTGCAATCATTTTCAGGAAGAAAAGGAGTTTTATCTGACAGAATTGCAGGGGTGTCAATACTTTTGGCCATGACTATGTATGTATGTATGTATGTATGTATGTACATATATACAATATGTATGTACATACAGTGGGGCAAAAAAAGTATTTAGTCAGTCAGCAATAGTGCAAGTTCCACCACTTAAAAAGATGAGAGGCGTCTGTAATTTACATCATAGGTAGACCTCAACTATGGGAGACAAACTGAGAAAAAAAATCCAGAAAATCACATTGTCTGTTTTTTTAACATTTTATTTGCATATTATGGTGGAAAATAAGTATTTGGTCAGAAACAAAATTTCATCTCAATACTTTGTAATATATCCTTTGTTGGCAATGACAGAGATCAAACGTTTTCTGTAAGTCTTCACAAGGTTGCCACACACTGTTGTTGGTATGTTGGCCCATTCCTCCATGCAGATCTCCTCTAGAGCAGTGATGTTTTTGGCTTTTCGCTTGGCAACACGGACTTTCAACTCCCTCCAAAGGTTTTTTATAGGGTTGAGATCTGGAGACTGGCTAGGCCACTCCAGGACCTTGAAATGCTTCTTACGAAGCCACTCCTTCGTTGCCCTGGCGGTGTGCTTTGGATCATTGTCATGTTGAAAGACCCAGCCATGTTTCATATTCAATGCCCTTGCTGATGGAAGGAGGTTTGCACTCAAAATCTCACGATACATGGCCCCGTTCATTCTTTCATGTACCCGGATCAGTCGTCCTGGCCCCTTTGCAGAGAAACAGCCCCAAAGCATGATGTTTCCACCACCATGCTTTACAGTAGGTATGGTGTTTGATGGATGCAACTCAGTATTCTTTTTCCTCCAAACACGACAAGTTGTGTTTCTACCAAACAGTTCCAGTTTGGTTTCATCAGACCATAGGACATTCTCCCAAAACTCCTCTGGATCATCCAAATGCTCTCTAGCAAACTTCAGACGGGCCCGGACATGTACTGGCTTAAGCAGTGGGACACGTCTGGCACTGCAGGATCTGAGTCCATGGTGGCGTAGTGTGTTACTTATGGTAGGCCTTGTTACATTGGTCCCAGCTCTCTGCAGTTCATTCACTAGGTCCCCCCGCGTGGTTCTGGGATTTTTGCTCACCGTTCTTGTGATCATTCTGACCCCACGGGGTGGGATTTTGCGTGGAGCCCCAGATCGAGGGAGATTATCAGTGGTCTTGTATGTGTTCCATTTTCTAATTATTGCTCCGACTGTTGATTTCTTCACTCCAAGCTGGTTGGCTATTGCAGATTCAGTCTTCCCAGCCTGGTGCAGGGCTACAATTTTGTTTCTGGTGTCCTTTGACAGCTCTTTGGTCTTCACCATAGTGGAGTTTGGAGTCAGACTGTTTGAGGGTGTGCACAGGTGTCTTTTTATACTGATAACAAGTTTAAACAGGTGCCATTACTACAGGTAATGAGTGGAGGAAAGAGGAGACTCTTAAAGAAGAAGTTACAGGTCTGTGAGAGCCAGAAATCTTGATTGTTTGTTTCTGACCAAATACTTATTTTCCACCATAATATGCAAATAAAATGTTAAAAAAAACAGACAATGTGATTTTCTGGATTTTTTTTTTCTCAGTTTGTCTCCCATAGTTGAGGTCTACCTATGATGAAAATTACAGACGCCTCTCATCTTTTTAAGTGGTGGAACTTGCACTATTGCAGATTGACTAAATACTTTTTTGCCCCACTGTATATGTAATATCTCAGGATCTTGCCCAGGATGGGGGATATAAAGTGCCTTGCGGAAGTATTCAGCCCCCTGGAACTTTTCAACCTTTTCACACATGTCATGCTTCAAACATAAAGATACCAAATGTATATTTTGGTGAAGAATCAACAACAAGTGGAACACAATTGTGAAGTTGAACGAAATTTATTGGTTACTTTAAATTTTTGGGGAAATTCAAAAACTGAAAAGTGGGGCGTGCAATATTATTTGGCCCCTTTAACATAATACTTTGCTGCGCCACCTTTTGTTGCGATTACAGCTGCAAGTCACTTTGGGTCTGTCTCTATCAGTTTTGTACATCGAGAGACTGAAATTCTTGCCCGTTCTTCCTTGGCAAACAGCTCGAGCTCAGTGAGGTTTGATGGAGATCGTTTGTGAAAAGCAGTTTTCAGCTTTTTCCACAGATTCTCGATTGGATTGAGGTCTGGACTTTGACTTGGCCATTCTAACACCTGGAGACGTTTATTTGTGAACCATTCCATTGTAGATTTTGCTTTACAGGTCCTTCTCAAAAAATTAGCATATAGTGTTAAATTTCATTATTTACCATAATGTAATGATTACAATTAAACTTTCATATATTATAGATTCATTATCCACCAACTGAAATTTGTCAGGTCTTTTATTGTTTTAATACTGATGATTTTGGCATACAACTCCTGATAACCCAAAAAACCTGTCTCAATAAATTAGCATATTTCACCCATCCAATCAAATGAAAGTATTTTTTAATAACAAACAAAAAAACCATCAAATAATAATGTTCAGTTATGCACTCAATACTTGGTCGGGAATCCTTTGGCAGAAATGACTGCTTCAATGCGGCGTGGCATGGAGGCAATCAGCCTGTGACACTGCTGAGATGTTATGGAGGTCCAGGATGCTTCAATAGCGGCCTTAAAGGGAACCTGTCACCCCGTTTTTTGAGATTGAGCTATAAATACTGTTAAATAGGGCCTGCGCTGTGTGTTCCTATAGTGTATGTAGTGTACCCCGATTCCCCATGTATGCTGAGAAATAACTTACCAAAGTCGCCGTTTTCGCCTGTCAATCAGGCTGGTCAGGTCGGGAGGGCGTGGTGACATCGGTGGTTCTTCCTCAGCTTTACGTTGGTGGCGTAGTGGCGTAGTGGTGAAGACACAGCGCGCGATCTGCGCTGTAATCCCTTGCATCAGTGGGGGCGGCCATCTTCCTGGGGCCGCGCGTGCGCAGATCGAGTGCTCTGCTGCACGGGGCTTCAGGAAAATGGCCGCGGGATGCCGCGCGTGCGCATTAGAGATCGCGGCGGCCATTTTCCCAAAGCCGAGTTTGCATCTCGGCTTTGGGAAAATGGCCGCCGCGATCTCTAATGCGCACGCGCGGCATCCCGCGGCCATTTTCCTGAAGCCCCGTGCAGCAGAGCACTCGATCTGCGCACGCGCGGCCCCAGGAAGATGGCCGCCCCCACCGATGCAAGGGATTACAGCGCAGATCGCGCGCTGTGTCTTCACCACTACGCCACTACGCCACCAACGTAAAGCTGAGGAAGAACCACCGATGTCACCACGCCCTCCCGACCTGACCAGCCTGATTGACAGGCGAAAACGGCGACTTTGGTAAGTTATTTCTCAGCATACATGGGGAATCGGGGTACACTACATACACTATAGGAACACACAGCGCAGGCCCTATTTAACAGTATTTATAGCTCAATCTCAAAAAACGGGGTGACAGGTTCCCTTTAAGCTCATCCAGAGTGTTGGGTCTTGCGTCTCTCAACTTTCTCTTCACAATATCCCACAGATTCTCTATGGGGTTCAGGTCAGGAGAGTTGGCAGGCCAATTGAGCACAGTAATACCATGGTCAGTAAACCATTTACCAGTGGTTTTGGCACTGTGAG